>NW_020664447.1:24945555-25096882 GCF_002925995.2 Terrapene triunguis
TGAGAGCAGGATTTCACCCAATATGTTTGTATTTCTGCAATGTTTTTATATGGTCATTTTGTTGGATTAATTGCCATCCTTACTGGTCAGCACAGCCATGGCTGTCAGCTATGTGATACTCAATCCTCTGCATGACACTGACTTAGCCAACAAAAGAACCCACCACCTGTATATTGAGAATGACTAAACAAAGAAAGAAGAATCAGAGGTGGAAGAAAAATAGGTAGGTCTGTAATTCACAGATCAGATTCAGTAATCCTTATTCACATGAGTAACATTATTTGTATAAGAAAGGCTTGCAGAACTAAACAGTAATTTTGAAAGATTTTTGTGGTAAACATTGTTTTAATGTCAAACCTGGGCCAAAATAAAGACTAATTCAAATCAATCAAGACTCAAATCCAAGCTTTTCTGAGTCTGAAAAGAGTTCAATAAAATGTATACTGCCCCCTCTGACCCTCCATCTACACCAGGAGAGGAAGTAATGAAATAACCAGGAATTATGTTCTTACTGTATTTCCTGCATGGCTACAAGCAGGACATAGTAGAAATAGTAAAATGAGAAATAGCTGAAAATATTTTTAAAAGATTTTTCTGAAGAAAAAAAAACACCTTATTTTGAAGCTGTTCCCATTTCTCGGGTTTCAAATAAGTTGGTTTAAAAAAAGATTTTTTTAAATGATTGAAATTTCAAATTTTCAATTTTTTTTTCTTCTTCCTCCCCCCTTTGCCACTGAATACAAAAAAGAATTATGTACCTTTTTCCCCCTTTTGCATTCAATGGTGACATAGAATAAAGCGACAGAAAAAATTGAACTAACCAAAATTTAAATTGAGACAAAAAATGAAAACATTTGGGTGGGGGGAGGGGAAGCTTTTTGTGAATGTTTTTTGGTTTTAAAGAAGGCCATTTTTCATTTTTTTTAAAGTTTAAATGAAATTTTTTTTACCAATTCTAATCACACACACTCTAGAATGACTCCCAGCATAGGCCACAGTTCATGAAAGCACCCCCTTCTGGAAGACTCCTTAAGCACAAGCTTAAAGTTAAGCACCTATTTAAATGTTCTCTTCAGTTGGGGCAGTCATCTGGATAGTTCAGATAAATTCTTATGAGCTTCTTTCTCTGAATTGCATTGAATTATCTAATCTCACTGTCACAGGGTACCTCTTCAGCTACATGGTGAACAGCACTGCCTTCTTGTGGTCTTCTAGTCACAAACATACAGTGCCCTTTTTGGGTAGTTTTAAACCATGTATACCTTTAATTCTCAGTTTCCAAATATGTCAGGACATAGTACAGTTATGCAGCAGAAGGAGCTTTTCACCCTGCTTTTTTCTTCTCTAAGCTCCCTCTTCTTCCCAATTATATATCCTCCCCTTTACTAAACCAATTACCGCATTAGCCCAACAATTGCCACCAAGCATCTGTAATCCCAACCAGTAACTGGTTGACTGATTCCAATTAAACCTTGCATCCTTCTCTGTGCTTCAGCAACCTCCGTGAACAGGGTGCTACAGCTAGCATGCTGTCACACTCTCCTATGTACTGTACTTACCCCAGTGACAAGTACATGTAATGTTAATCCATCAAACATATTTCCTAGTCGATCATCAAAAAGAAAAGTTAATTACACCATTATCAGTATTGAATATAAAAGTTTAGGTCTTAAAATACTCATTTGTGCACTTCCCAACATGAAAACTGTTGGAAAAAAACACTGTACATAATAAGACTTACATCCCAAGGCTGCTTCCACCTATTCGGTCCATCCATCTTCTAATACAGGGAAGCAGAACGTATAATCAGATTCATGTTTCCAGGTAATAGTCTTCCTAAATAAGCAGCTTTGACTAAAAGTTTGCCACAATTCAGTTTATTCAAATTTCTTAGAGAGATGATATATTAATTAAAACTAATACATCTTCGAAGTAGGAGTGCTTTCAAACTTCTTTTATCCTGAGGAAGGGAGTGCATGAATCAGTAATTACAAAGCATTGCTCAGCTTCTCTACTTACTTTCATCTTGTGAGGAGATTAATAGTCATCCTTGGGACACCAGCTGCTTTCTATTTATCAAAGGGATGCCAGGGGCTGACAGCTCTTCTCGAGAACCATGGAGGAAGACGGTGTGTGGAGCAAGAAGCATCCTTGGAATCATGCAGGGGGAAGGAAAAACAAGTGCTTCTGGGTTCTAAGTCTGATACTCCCAAGTGGCTTAATATTTATTTATTTGTTGTATGGATTGTATGGTCATACAGCCTTCAAGATTTCTGTTATGTTACTCAGTTTAGCTGGCAAGCCATGCTAAGGTCAATAGAAAGTGTTACTTCAAAAGATTACAAATTAATTTCATCCTTCCCCCTCCACTCCTCATCTAATAAAACATTGTCTTTCAGCTGGAGCTATGCTTGAGCGTGCTTTGCCAGCCTCTGGCATTTCATTCTAAGGGTGTCTTTTGTACTTTGTATCTACAAGACTATCAGACCCCATCAAATGCAAGCCTTTCTTTATTTTATTTTTTGAACCCAACACATTCATTGCAGGCTCAAAGATGGCAACTACAAAAGACATATCTCCACCCACATTTCTCACCGAAGTATGACTAACTGTATTATGGATGTCTGTGATAAGTTGGCATGAAATGGTTCTTTCCTTTTAACCTTTTTCAATATGAGAGTAAAGTGAGAATCCTTTTAGATGTCATGTACTCAGGGTTCAGGCACCATTCAGTATATTATTATCACATGTACCACATAGTATTCAAAATGCACATAAAGATGTATCAGCTGCTTATGATTCAGCTTTTTATTGTGATTGTGTTTTGTGTCAATTCTTAAACCCAATGAAAAAGGTGGAATTGGATGCCAACCACTTAAGAATTTTACAAAACTAATTTTGTCCCTCTCTAAGTGTTGAAATTCCTAATGTTTTACAGCCAAATCCTATAACACAGAAATCAAATAGAAGTGAAAACCCCCATTTATATTGAAATAGAAAGAATGTCCAATATGATTTCAATGTACAGCAAGTTACAGTATTGAATTTCTCATTTATGTGGCCACACCCTGGAGTCCTTAGTCAGATAGAACAGCCCCCCCCCAAAATGTGGATTATTTGTTTGAATTTCTCAGTAAATTTTCTTTGTCTGTTTATATTCCTATGTGAGGGTCAGCAAAACGGTTTAATACCACAAAACTCCCCTATAAGTCTTCAAAATAAGACTTAGCATAGACCTTGTTCTGGCTAGAGCTGGACAAAATGTTTCTTGCAAAAAAAAAAAAAAGCCCAGAAAAAATAGATTCAGGTTCGCTGACTTGTTTTGGTTAAAAAAGTCTGAAAAAATATTTGATGTTGATATTTTTTAAACAAAATGTTTGCTCTATGAGGAGAGAAATGGAATTTCAAGCTTCAGGGTGATAGGAGAAGGCACAAGGACAAGAATAGTAGAAGGGTTTAAATAGGAAATGTGATATTCAGTAATTGAATCATTTAACTAAGATCTGAATGGGCCCAGTAGCAGTTTGCAAAATTAACACTTGATCTTAAGGGTTGCATCCCTCTAAAGTCACCTCTGAGGATCAGGCCCCTAACAGAGCATGTGAAACTAAACAAAATAACCTCCGCTTTTCAATTTAAGTAATTTATGCTAATTAAAAGATATCTATGATTTAAAACATTCCATTACTAGCTTTTGTTTTGGTTGAATGTTTGTACTTTTAGTGGTAGATCTTGACTCCGATGGTTTCCTTAAATACACGGGAACTCGTCTGGGATTTCCAGATATATAGTTTAAGCAGATTATCAAAGTCAAGAATTCCACTAGATATTTTTGCTTTAAATGGGCAGTGGTGTTCATTCCTCCAGTGTAAACGACTTTCTAAATCATCAGTTACATGCTTATTTATGAAGTAAATAATTTTCAACCATAAAAGTGAGGGAATACTACATTTGTGTGGAAATTAGGCAACTCTGGGTCTAAAATGAACGACGATCCTTAAATGAAGGACATTTGAGAGATACCTCTCTTGCTCTCTTTCTTTTTTTGTGGTATAAAAAGCATGCTATGAAACACAGTACCTAAGTATCATAGGCAGTGTGTATTTGAAATATCATCTGTTTTTCTGTTTAAGTATAATCAGATCAAAATCCATAAAATAGCTTTTGTTGTTTTAAATGAATCTTAGTTGTGACAGGAAGCTTAGTAATGAGACTAATTCTGTTACATATGTTGTGGTCATATACAGTATACTAGAGGCATAGTGTAATCTCATTAGCCTTCGTTCTAATGTAGAGGGTTTTCTCTTGTTATGTTGATGACTTCCAGCATGTTTCACGTAAGTTACATTTTCTTTTATCTAGCATTCTTCCTTCTTGGAAATAAAAAGACAATCTGTCACTGGAAATGAGATAATCATGTGCAGTTTTGTTTTTATCATTATCCGTATTACATTATAGTACATCCCTGGGCAATAAGACTATTTAAGTTACGTGGATAATATTGCAATGAACTTTCCTGAGTGAGGCATATACGTATTTCATTTTCATTACATTTCAGTCTGTAGAGGTGACAGGCACACATTAGCTAAAACATTGTGTTCTAATGGTTGGAGCAGGGAAATCTGAGACAGGATTTCTGGGTTCTATTAAGAATTGAGAAAACTAGTCATAGAAGAGATTTGATCGGATGAATTTAGACAGGTTATTTTATTTATTTGCTCATGAATTATCTGGGAAAAAACTAATTATTTCAATCTTTTTTATTGGTAATTATTTGGGAAAAAATGATTTATATAGATGTTACGGCGTGAAGCTACCCCACACTGACCCTGCAGGTGTTAACTCTGTATTGCAGGCTGAGGAAGCCACGCCCCTCCATCCCTGCTGGATATGATCAACCTAGAAACAGAGTATAAAGGGAAGCAGCCCACTCAGTTGGGCCAGACTGCCGAGGAGGAAGGATGCGTATTGCAAGCTACCTCCAGGGAGCTGCCAGAGCCCCAGTCTTTGGAGGCCAGGCACGCAGAATCCCAGGCGGATACTGGACAGCCTGCAGAGATGTGGGAGGGGACTGAGTTGCTGCAGATATTGCCAGTTGATGACCCCAGAGGACCCGTGGACTGTTATACTGGAAGACTGGGTAGGAAGTGACCCAGGGGAAATAGACACTAGTCTGGTTGTAAGACCTAGAAATCTGTCAGCGTGTTTTGGGCAGATCGCCACTGACCCAGTGGTGGAACACTCTGCCACTGTTAGGGGTGGTGGAGTGGGGTGGGCCTGGGTCCCCCTAACTCCTGCCAACCCCACACCGGGGTGGCAACTCTACCACCTTAAGCCTAGAGGCTTGTGGTTGTCTACTGTTCACCGGAGTTAGAACGCTAGACTATCTGGACTATGTGTTTGCTGCTCCACCCTACCTGAGGGCCTGAGCACCCCAGACTGTGTGATCACTGCTTCACCCTGTCTGAGGGTCTGAGCACCCCAGACTGTTTGTCGCTGTACCCTGCTTGAGGAGTTGAGGCCCTGGGTGATGGCCTAATCTATCCTGACCCCTAGGTTGTGCTGCCCTGAGAGCAAGGGTATGCTCAGGGACTCTGACTACTAGGTCATACTGCCCTGAGAACTAGGGAGACCTAAGGACTCTGACTGCTAGGTTACCCTCTCCCATTTTGTGGGTTAGACTCTAGCAGTTGGGGCGTAACCTCCCTGCTGACCATACATGACCAGACACCCCTTGATGGGGTGTATCTACCAATAGCCAACAATAGCCTTTGGAATATGCATGGGTTGTTTGTAAATAATTTACTCTGACTATTTCCTGGTTATTTGGTCTTTAATATCACAGTGTATGTTTGACCACCCATCAGATCATATTGCTTATGTTCACTGGTTGGATGACTGCATTTTTTTTAAAAACAAGAAGTGAACATTTCCGGTGCAGAGGGGTAAAAAAATCACCCAGCCACTGGGAAAGTGGCCTGGACTTTGATGCACCCCAGAAAGGGAACTGAATTATATTAGTGTTCCAGCTGAAGAGTTAGGGCCAGGAAGGCCTGGAGAGCTGAAGAGTCTCCAGAGTGGGAGACCTGGGGAGACGTGGTCCCACCCAGGGCCAGGACTGCTTGAGGAACAGGGACAATTTGAAAAAGCCAGGAAGAGGCTAAGAGACAGTTCAAAGCAGACTACTGTGATAGGCCCTGCTGGACGAATTGAGGATTGAGCCCAGAGATAAGGCTGCAGATTATAGAGGGTGTGTGTGACTTGGCTGAAGGGCTGAGTCACCAAAGACCCACCACAAACAGAGAGAGAGAGAGAGAGTATAGACACACACACTTAGACGGGGGCACTCACAAGAGGTAAGTGCATCCCATTACATGACCACTTTGCACTATTTGCCCAATTCTCATACCATTGTCAGCTCCATTGTCAATAGCTCTGCCATTGAGTTCCATGAGTGAACATGGAAAAGTCCCTGAAACACTCTTTGCCTTAGTTTCCCCATCTTCAGAATGGCTAAAATAGTGTTTCGCTACCGCATAGGGTGTGGAGTGGAATGAGTATATAATTAATTATTGTTTGGAAAACACTTTCATATTTTTAAGTAAGAGTTGAGAGAACTATTAATAAAAGACAATTTATCTGATAAATTTAGGCAGTTTTTTTCTGCTCATGAATTATCAGTTTTTTATGGGTAAACCAACAATAATCTATAAATAAAAATTATTTCATTAATAAAATATAAAGGACTAGATTTACAAAAGATGCACTATCTAGGACTACATCACAATGTTAATCCCTACATTTTAGTGGCAACTCAACCCCTAAACCATCTGTGTTACATCTTTCTTTATTATTATAGATCGGGATCGGCAACCTTTGGCACGCAGCCCATCAGGGAAATCTGCTGGCGGGCCAGGATGGTTTGTTGACCTGCAGGGTCCGCAGGTTCGGCCGATCGCAGCTCCGACTGGCCGCAGTTCGCCGTTCCAGGCCAATGGGGGCTGTTGAAAGTGGCGGCCAGCACATCCCTCAGCCCGCGCTGCTTACCGCAGCCCCCATTGGCCTGGAACAGCAAAGCCAGTAGGAGCTGCGATCAGCCAAACCTGTGGACACGACAGGTAAATGAACCTTCCTGGCCCGCCAGCGGATTTCCCTGATGGGCCGTGTGCCAAAGGTTACCGATCCCTGTCATAGATCATATGAGGTATTGTCCTGAATTTACTATTAGCAGTTTGTCCATTCTGAGTTTATCAGTCCCGGTAGTTCTACTTTAGGGACTAGCCTGTGGCTGAACATGGTATCAGTGTAGAAGCGATGAGAAGAGAACAAGTAGGTGGTTGTTGTTTTTTGCCACATTCCCCTTGCACCTCCTGGCTAAAGGTTTCAATCTCTCCACTGTAAAAGTGCAGGATCTGTTCTGTGCTAACATCCCAACGGGACTTACATGAAGGTGATCTTCCATTCAGAAGAATGTGTTACCCTCCCCTCCATGTTGCACATGCAGACATGCACCTCCTGCACACCTGAGAGCTCCAAGAAGCACTTTCCCTCCCTGAGGCACAGTACCTCCTGTTGCTCCAGCTCATTCCCACTCCCCACACATGTTGGGCTTTGCCTCAACAACATACTAGTACCCTAAGCTGAAATATCACACCATTCAAAAAACCATTTAAATGGAACATGAAGATCCCACTTTGGAGAGTACAATTTTTAGATCATTTGAATGTCTCAAGAAGACGTTTTCAGCTTTAAATTCTCTCTCTGATCTATTCCCTTGTGTATAGACTCTGCTAAAAGATGCTGTGTATAGTGCTTGTATCACTAAAATTATAACTGTTGTTCCAAGAAGGGCCAGAATGTAGCATTTTTCACTTTATCCCCATCCTCCCACCCCCCGGTTGCTGCTGTTTGGGAAACACTTTAATACATGACACACTGGGATGAGGACAACTGCTTAGTCTTTTGACTTTCTGTGAGCCCTCAAGTCATGGTGAGAGAATTAGAGGCTCTAATCTGAGAATTAGGCCACTACTGCATACACAGAATGATTAATATTCTTTCATTGCTACCCTGAGGAACTGACCTTGGCACTGGTGGGACCTGAATCCATGAAAAATCCTCATCTCATCTTTCATTAAAATTACCCATCATGGCCACAGCTTTGCCCAGATGTTGGGCAGCTAAGTGAATCACAGAATGATCTTTTATCATCAACACATGTGAACTCTCCCAGCTATAACTTTTACAAATAATAGAAAGGAGGGGAGGAAGGTGGAGGAAAAAATGCATAATGTATGGTTATTTTTCTTTTCTCTCTCACCTGGCATTTCTGTTCCTAAATAGCTCAGCTGTAATATTAACAATTATATGAATCACGCTACATGATTTTAACTCTCAGTTCTTATATAATAATAGCTTTGAAGTTGTTAGAAATCACTTTTCATTATTACAGAGTGACTGTGAAACTGTTCTATTATTCAAGATTTTTTTACAACAAACTATTTTTTGACTGCTACTCTCTATTGCTTTGGGCAAAGTGTCCCAGGTGATTTGTCTGCCATATAAACATCATTGCTATTGTTTTTATTTTGCCTCTTGTTTACATTTTACTTCCAAAGTGCCCTTTGCATGGATATTCAAAGATACAGATTCCATGGAAGCAGAATTCCAGAGTGTTTGTCTATCATTTGCAATAGGCATTTGTTTCTCATCTTTAAAAAAGGGAAGAAGGAGGATCCGGGGAACTACAGGCCAGTCAGCCTCACCTCAGTCCCTGGAAAAATCATGGAGCAGGTCCTCAAGGAATCAATTATGAAACACTTAGAGGAGAGGAAAGTGATCAGGAACAGTCAGCATGGATTCACCAAGGGGAAGTCGTGCCTGACTAACCTAATTGCCTTCTATGATGAGATAACTGGCTCTCTGGATGAGGGGAAAGCAGTGGATGTGTTATTCCTTGACTTTAGCAAAGCTTTTGATACTGTCTCTCACAGTATTCTTGCTGCCAAGTTAAAGAAGTATGGGCTGGATGAATGGACTGTAAGGTGGATAGAAAGCTGGCTAGATCATCAGGCTCAACGGGTAGTGATCAATGGCTCCATGTCTAGTTGGCAGCCAGTTTCAAGAGGAGTGCCCCAAGGGTCGGTCCTGGGGCCGGTTTTGTTTAATATCTTTATTAATGATCTGGAGGATGGTGTGGACTGCACTCTCAGCAAGTTTGCCGATGACACTAAACTAGGAGGCGTGGTAGATACACTAGAGGGTAGGGATCGGATACAGAAGGACCTAGACAAGTTAGAGGATTGGGCCAAAAGAAACCTGATGAGGTTCAACAAGGACAAGTGCAGAGTCCTGCACTTAGGACGGAAGAATCCCATGCACTGCTACAGACTAGGGACCTAATGGCTAGGTAGCAGTTCTGCAGAAAAGGACCTAGGGGTCACAGTGGACGAGAAGCTGGATATGAGTCAACAGTGTGCTCTTGTTGCCAAGAAGGCTAACGGCATTTTGGGCTGTATAAGTAGGGGCATTGCCAGCAGATCGAGGGACGTGATCGTTCCCCTTTATTCGACATTGGTGAGGCCTCATCTGGAGTACTGTGTCCAGTTTTGGGCCCTGCACTACAAGAAGGATGTGGAAAAATTGGAAAGAGTCCAGCGGAGGGCAACAAAAATGATTAGGGTCTGGAGCGCATGACTTATGAGGAGAGGCTGAGGGAACTGGGATTGTTTAGTCTCCAGAAGAAAAGAATGAGGGGGGATTTGATAGCAGCCTTCAACTACCTGAAGGGGGGTTCCAAAGAGGATGGAACTCGGCTGTTCTCAATGGTGGCAGATGACAGAACAAGGAGCAATGGTCTCAAGTTGCAGTGGGGGAGGTCTAGGTTGGATATTAGGAAACACTATTTCACTAGGAGGGTGGTGAAGCACTGGAATGCGTTACCTAGGGAGGTGGTGGAGTCTCCTTCCTTGGAGGTTTTTAAGGCCCGGCTTGACAAAGCCCTGGCTGGGATGATTTAGTTGGGAATTGGTCCTGCTTTGAGCAGGGGGTTAGACTAGATGACCTCCTGAGGTCCCTTCCAACCCTGATATTCTATGATTCTATGATTCTATGATTCTCCTTCCCCATTATAGGATAGTGCAACTGCACATTATTTATGCTCATCTAATGCCCAGTCATGCTCCCATTGAAGTCAAGAGCAAAATTCTTATCAAGATCAATGGTACGGGGTTAATACAGACCCTGGACTTCAGAAAAGCAGACTTTGACTCCCTCAGGGAATTGATGGGCAGGATCCCCTGGGAGGCTAATATGAGGAGACCTGGCTGTATTTTAAAGAAGTCTTATTGAGGGTGCAGGAACAAACAATCCCGATGTGCAGAAAGAATAGCAAATATGGCAGACAACCAGCTTGGCTTAACAGTGAAATCTTTGGTGAGCTTAAACACAAAAAGGAAGCTTACAAGAAGTGGAAACTTGGATAGATGAATAGGGAGGAGTACAAAAATATTGCTCGAGCATGCAGGGGTGTAATCAGGAAGGCCAAATCACAATTGGAGTTGCAGCTAGCAAAGGATGTGAAGGGTAACAAGAAGGGGTTCTACAGGTATGCTAGCAACAAGATGAAGGTCAGGGAAACTGTGGGACCCTTACTCAATGTGGGAGGCAACCTAGTGACAGATGATGTGGAAAAAGCTGAAGTACTCAATCCTTTTTTTGCCTCAGTCTTCAAAGACAAGATCGGCTCCCAGGCTTGCTGCACTGGGCAGCACAGTATGGGGAGGAGGTGGGCACCCCTCAGTGATGAAAGAACAGGTTAAGGACTATTTAGAAAAGCTGGACCTGCACAAGTCCATGGGACTGGATCTAATGCATCCGACGGTGCTGAGGGAGTTAGCTGATGTGATTGCAGAGCCATTGGCCATTATCTTTGAAAACTTGTGATGATCAGGAGAGGTCCCGGATGATTAGAAAAAGGCAAATATAGTGCCCATCTTTTAAAAAGGGAAGAAGGAGAATCCGGGGAACTACAGACCTGTCAGCCTCACCTCAGTCCCCGGAAAAATCATGGTGCAGGTCATCAATGAATCCATTTTGAAGCACTTGGAGGACAAAAAGGTGATCAGGAACAGTCAACATGGATTCCCCAAGGGCAAGTCATGCCTGACCAACCTGATTGTCTTCTATGATGAGATAACTGGCTCTCTGGATATGGGGAAAGCGGTGGATGTAATATATCTTGACTTTAGCAAAGCTTTTGATAGGGTCTCTCACAGTATTCTTGCCAGCAAGTTAAAAAAGTATGGATTGGATGAATGGACTATAAGATGGATAGAAAGCTGGCTAGATTGTTGGGCTCAATGGGTAGTGATCAATGACTCGATATCTAGTTGTCAGCCAGTATCAAGGGAGTGCCCCAAGGGTCTGTCCTGGGGCTGGTTTTGTTCAACAATCTCATTAATGATCTGGATGATGGGATGGATTACACTCTTAGCAAGTTTGAGTTTGCAGATGACACAAAGATGGGGAGAGAGGTAAATACACTGGAGGGTAGGGATATGGTCCAGAGTGACCTAGACAAATTGGAGGATTGGGCCAAAAGAAATTTGATGAGGTTCAACATGGACAAGTGCAGAATCCAGCACTTAGGATGGAAAAATCCCAATGCACTGCTACAGGCTGGGGACTGACTGGCTAAGCAGAAAAGAGCCTGGGGATTACAGTGAACAAGAAGCTGGATATGAGTCAACAGTGTGCCCTTGTTGCCAAGAAGGCTAACAGCATATTGGGCTGCATTAGTAGGAGCACTGCCAGCAGATTAAGGGAAGTGATTATTCCCCTCTATTCGACACTGGTGAGGCCACATCTGGAGTATTGCTTCCAATTTTGGGCCGCCCCCCTCCCCGCCCCCCACTACAGAAAGGATGTGGACAAATTGGAGAGAATACAGTGGAGGGCAATGAAAATGATCAGGGGGGATGGGGCACATGACTTACAAGGAGAGGCTGAGGGAACTGGGCTTATTTAGCCTGAAGAAGAGAAGAGTGAGGGGGGATTTGAAAGCAGCTTTCAACTACCTGAAGGGGGTGGGGGGTTCCAAAGAGGATGGATCTAGGCTGTTCTCAGTGGTGGCAGATGACAAAACAAGGAGCAATGGTCTCAAGTTGCAGTGAGGGAGGTCTAGATTGGATATTAGGAAAAACTATTTCACTAGGAGGGTGGTGAAGCAGTGGAATGGGTTACCCAGGGAGGTGGAGGAATCTCCATCCTTAGAGGTTTTTAAAGCCCAGCTTGACAAAGCCCTGGCTGGGATGATTTAGTTGGGATTGGTCGTGCTTCGAGCAGGGGTTTGACTAGATGACCTCCTGAGGTCTCTTCCAACCCTAATCTTCTATGATTCCATGATTGTAAGACCTGTGACTTGAGTGGATGACTTCACACGTTAAACTAGATATCCAAAAAGGTCAATTGATTACAAATGTAACCCTTCTGCCAGGCCGAGTTGATCGCAGTAAGGGCCGGGTTCAGTACATAGGGGTCCCCTCCAAACAGCGTAACACAAAACCAGCTCGAGCCCCCACCCAGTGACCTGGGAAAATCTGACACACACCCCTGATTCTATCAAGTAAGTACTCAATAGCTAAAGAGAGCCTGATCCTGAAGAAGATGAGCATCTGCCACCCACTTTGACATTCACCTAGCTCCGTTAAGTCCCTGTTAAGTTCCATATTTTTGTTGTCCATGACCTATGGTAGAATGGAGAGGTGTAATTTTCCTTTGCCTGAGCCTCACTGATTTGTCAGATCACATTTTGTAACTCTCGTAACAATTCTTTGAAGCAGTTTGCTTTTATTAAATTTTGTAATAGAGATAATATTCTTCAAATAAATCAGCAGTAAATAGCCAGGCTAGAAGTCAATAGGATTGTTTGAGGACAAGAGATGGAGGGAAGCACGTGCTATATGAATAAGATATTGTTAGATGCATTAATGAATTATTTGTCTTAATCTTTACAAGTGATATGAAAGGTCGCATCCTGGAGACAAAATAAGGGGTATGAATTTGTGTTTATGTAAACCCCATCACCCTTTGGCTGGGGTGAATAGGACTGCCCTTTCTATCAGGGCTGTGTGGTCTAACGGCCAGAGTCAATAGTTGCCCTCTTTGTCGGGGCTGTGTGGCTTAGTGGCCAGATGGGTTGGAGGGATGGGCCACCATCTCTGGGTGGGTGATGACCAGGGTATGGGTACCTGGGCCACCCCTACTACAGTGGGTCCCAACCCAGGGCCCTGGCGGTGGCGGGGTTGCCTGCCACCAGCTCAGTGGGGATCCTGCCAAAACATGCTGAGCTAACCTTTGGTCCTATGCCCGATTCCCCATTAAATTCCTCTGGGTTACTTACTACCTGTTCCTCCATGGCTTGTTATCTCAGGGTTCCCACAGTCTCTCCTTCGTATGTGGCATCAAGAGCCTGAGGCTCATGGGTCGTCACCTTCTGTCTGGCCTCCATGTCCTGAAGTGTCAGCGGTCCTTCCATTCAGAAGTGGCAGAAGCTTCCTAAAAGTGTGTGGGGGTACCGGTAGGGTTGCCAACTCTCCAGGATTGGCCTGGAGTCTCCAGGAATTATCTATTAATCTTTAATTAATCTTTCATCATAAAATCAATCTTTGTGATGAAATCTCCAGGAATACATCAAACCAAAATTGGCAACCCTAGCCACCAGGGCCTAAACCGTGGCCCTGCCTCCTGCCCGCCCCTTCTCCCTGAGCCCCTGACCTAGCTCCGACCCTTTCCCCGAGGCCCCGGTCCCGCACTGCTTCTTCCCCACCCCAGGACCCTGCCTCCTGCTCACTCCTCTATGCCCCTCCCCCCTGTTGCTTGCCCTTATGACCCCTGACCTCCCCTGTTCTGGTGCCCCTGCCTCTGTTCCCTCCAGTGGTCAGCCCAGACTGAGCTGAGTTGCTCCCTTTTATATCCTGGTTCCAGCTGGAGCAGGCCCAGCAGAGCCGAGGGGTGTGGCCTCCTCGGTCCAGATAGTAGGATTAACCCTGTTGAACCAGTGCAGAGCTGGTATACCCCACCCCAGTGTAGAAAAAAAGAAATATTAAAAGTCTTTCTAACCACATCAGAGTAACTAGGAAGTTGGATGGACTGAAAATAAAAAAGTGGAAAAGTTAAATTATGGTACCATACAACCCTGAACTTCCAGGAAATAAAGCGCTAGATGGTGTCATCTTCATTCACATGGAGTAGTGCCTTACTTCACAAGTAGTTCCAATGACATCCAGGAGTGAGGACAGAGTAAGTGCATCGCAATCTGTCCCAGAAGTAGAAACTCTACACCACATACTTACAACTTACTTTTTTAATATGCAAAAAAAAGTGACCAGTATGTCAGTATCTAACACATTCTTTTCATGTTTTCCTTTTGGTTCTATTAAAAAAAAAGGGATGACATCAAAATACATTGTTAGGACAGGTTATGTATTCATGGGGTACCTACAAAGAAGAATTGGTACTTAATTAAATGGGATTCTTCCATAGCATCATTCCAAGCAATGATTTGATAAATGATATTGCACTGCTGGAAGTGCTGTCTTTTGTACAGGATATAAACCTGAGATTCTGACCACTTATTAACTAGCAAAGACCCCATGATCTCCCCTGCCTCTCCAATGTATAACTAGGATGACCAGATATCCCAATTTTATAGGAATGGTCCTGATATTTGGGGCATTGTCTTATATAGTTGCCTATTACCCTCTACCCCCGGTCCCGATTTTTCACACTTGCTATCCGGTCCACCCTATGTATATTAGGGGTGTTAGCTTGATTGTCCTGGTTAATTTAAACTCAGATAATTACATTCTGCCTAATTGAAATTCATCTGTTTCAACTGAATATGGCATTCCTTGTTCACTATGTATCCTACACTGTTTAATGTTTGTATTCTACACCAAAGAAGGCTGTATTTCATTGATGGCTGAAGTGACTCCTATATACAGTTTGTATCTCAATATTTTAGGGCATTGGGGATTTTGGGAAATAAAGAGCATTATAATTTTACTCTAACTTAATAATTATGATTATGCCTTTTGGCAGAACTGTGGAATTATTCTTTATCGTCTTCTATGGAAGACCCATGGAACACAGTAGAGTTCTTTCTCCACTCTGCTGTGAACTCAGAAGGCTATAGAAGCATTTCCCCCCCCCACACACACACACACACAGAGGTTCGGAGGTTAATTCAGCCCTTAATACAGAGCCCTTATAAATCAAATGAATGTTTTAACAATCAGGTAAGTAAATCTGATCCTGAAAGTAATGGTTTGTAAATCAAAACTTAAGAATTAAGATTTACCAAAAGGATTTATAAATCAGAACTCAGCTGTATGAATCTGTTTTTTATTGTGCCAACTCAAATAAAATTTTCAATAATAATGTGAACAAACAGCACCCAAAGTTCATCATGCAGCAAAGAACACATCAAATAGACTGTCTGAAATGTATTGCAGTTTCCTAAAGACACCCACCCACCCATGTACACAAATGACCCAGTGCACACTACACAACGTAGCCACTCAAACTTCTTAGTATGATAAGACACAAAGAGGGGGGAAATTAATGTTTTTTTTTAAATAAGTGTAATCTAATTTAGGATCACAAACAATAACATGCCTTAATCATAATAATGATTATTGCCTGGTGTCCCTACATGGCAGAGTTAAGGTTGGGTGCCTTAACTATGCAGTGCCATACCTTAACAATTTTGGATTTCTCTGAAGTGTAAGCTTAACTATGAATTTCATGGGTTTATAATGTTTGGTCTTGGGATAATTAACAGTCTCGTAATGTATCTTACCCTAAATTATTAATATATACCCTTAATTCTATCAATATACTTTTGTCTGAGAATACTACACCACTTTGGATACCTATATAAGGAAACAGTTGTACCAGTTCAGGAAACACCAGGGGATGTTCTTACTCAGAGATAAAATTCCACTCTGTTGTTCCCAGCATCCATGGGGACCATTCCCAGTGCTTAAACTCTCACCTGAACTTTGGGTGTTTGAAATCCAGATCCAAATTCTGCATCTTCAGTGCTATAGACCTGTGAATTAGGCATCTTATCCAACTGAGAGACAGATTAACTGAGCCACACAGAAGTTAAGGATTTAGGGTAAAGTCCTGGCCTCAGTGAAGTTAATAACAAAAGTCTAACTTCAATGGGGTAAGAGTGAACCCCTACATTTTAGAATGATATGCACCTGCAACTCCAGCTGAAGTCAAAAAAAGGAGCTATGGATTCTCACTCAGCATCTCTGAAAATCAGATTCTAAGTGACTTGATCAAGGTCAAGGAGTGAGCTGATGACAGAACTGATCACAGAACTCAAGAGTTTGTGTTGCAGAGCCTTGCTTCAGCCATAAGAGAATGCTACTCTATTTTCTGTCCTTTCTTTGCATATTAATACAGAAATTATATTTATATTAACAAACCCGATTGCATTTTTAGTCATCCTTTCCTAAGACGTCCCTTAGTTTGAACCATGATTTCTTCCCTTAAGAAGAAACAAGCACCAGCCAAAAGTATTGGCCACATCAGCTGACACTGACGCCAACTTCAAGTCCTCACTTCACTGCCAATAGTGCCAGATAAATTCCTTATTTAATCATGAACGATAGAGCCAGCCCTTGGGACTTCACTCCCAATGAAATGCATACACCAGTCTATACCAGAAAGACAATGACATTAAACATCCAAAACATAAAATACATATTCCTTTTTAAATGAGTATTTTATAATTTAATGGTACTGTACTTTAAAAATGAATGTAACAGTCAGGAAAGGTGTTGACAGTCTTGGAAATGGACATCTGTTTATCTATTGAAAGGAACCAGCACAGGCAAAAGTGCAAGCTTCCACCATAATGCCTCCTAATAAACCTAGTTGGATTAGTTGTTAGGAATAACAACCATTGTGAATTCAGACATTTATCCTGTTCAAGTATTGTTTGCAATCCCATCCTGATTTATATATGTATCTTCATCTTTCATAAGTATTATAGAGATAGTTTGGATGAACAATTTTCAGTGACTGATTTTCATGAGCTGTTCAGTTAGACTATTTGTCATACACTGGTCATTTCTGAGGCATGTGATTGGTCATCTAAGTTTCAGGATATTATTTCTGCTCCCTGATTGGATGATTATATTAGCAATAAATGATCCACAAAGCAGACAGAATTGAAAGAAACGGTCATGCTTTCTCCAGTTTCAATCATGACAATATATGGATGGCTGAAACTTTTGAAAGTAGGGAATGGCAAAAAAAGAAATGAAAAAGATGAGGAATATACCTTCCTCTGTGAATTTTCAATAAATAAAGATGTGTGCTAAAATGTGTAAAGAATTTAGGATTCATGAACATTTGAGATATCTAGAGGTTTTCTGAATATTCATGAACAAGTAATATGACCTCATGAATAATAGAAAAAAACAAACAAGGCACTTCTAATCATGAATATATTCACAAATCAATTATTAAAATATTCTACCATCTCAACAGAGAAATGTACCTCAAACCTGATATGGAGAATATTTAGTCTGCATAGCTCACTTGGTCCTCAGACTCTCTGCTGATACGTTCAACAAATGTCATGTGTGATGATGGCTTTATTTAATTAAACGTGAATACCTGGACCCAGGTCCAGCCCTATGGTTGAGGAATTCAATCCAGTTCCAGGAGGTGGCACAAATATAGCTTTATCCACCTTTGTGCTACCCCAGTCCTTGGGCTGTCAAGTTATCAGTTGAGTTCTCAGAGTAAATCAGAGCAGCCATCAGGCTACTCTAATTTATGGTAATTGCTTATGGTCCCTAAGAGCTCTCCCAGCTTCCATTTAGCATTATAATATACAGTAGCAAAATACCTTTTCCCCTGACCATGCCTTCAGGGCCAGCAACTAGGATGGTGGTGGGTTCAAGATCCAACTTCCTTTCTTGGGGGAATGTCCAGGTGATGCTCACTGCAGCCTTAAAGGAACTTTGCACTGGGGGAGTGGTGCAAATAAGCCCTAATGTGCAAGATATTCTGACACTTGTTCTCCAGAAACTGAAATCATACAATCATAGAAGATTAGGGTTGGAAGAGACCTCAGGAGGTCATCTAGTCCAACCCATTGCTTAAAGCAGAGCCAACCCCAAATAAATCATCCCAGCCAGGTCTTTGTCAATCCGGGCCTTAAAAACCTCTAAGGATGGAGATTCCACCACTTCCCTAGGTAACCCATTCCACTGCTTCACCACCCTCCCAGTGAAATAGTTTTTTCCTAATATCCAACCTAGACCTTCCACACTGCAGCTTGAGACCATTGCTTCTTGTTCTGCCATCTGCCACAAGTAAGAACAGCCTAGCTCCATCCTCTTTGGAACCCCCCTTTCAGGTAGTTGAAAGCTGCTATCAAATCCTCCCTCATTCTTCTCTTCTGCAGACTAAATAAGCCTAGTTCCCTCAGCCTCTTCTCATAAGTCATGTGCACCAGCCCCCTAATATTTTTTGTTGCCCTCCACTGGACTCTCTCCAATTTGTCCACCTCCTTTCTGTAGTGGGGGGCCCAAAACTGGACGCAATACTCCAGATGTGGCCACACCAGTGCCAAATAGAGGGGAATAATCACTTCCCTCGATCTGTTGGCAATGCTACTACTAAAGTAGCCTGATATGCCGTTAGCCTTCTTGGCAGCAAGGGCACACTGTTGACTCATATCCAGCTTCTCGTCCACTGTAATTCCCAGGTTGTTTTCTGCAGAACTGCCGCTTAGCCAGTTGGTCCCCAGCCTGTAGCAGTGCATGGGATTCTTCCATCCTAAGTGCAGGACTCTGCACTTGTCCTTGTTGAACCTCATCAGATTTCTTTTGGCCCCATCCTCCAATTTGTCTAGGTCACTCTGGACCCTATCCCTACCCTTCAGCGTACCTACCTCTCCCCCCAGCTTAGAAAAGCAAGTCATTTACGTGCACAACCCAACAGTAATCAGATAGTAATGACTTTCATTCACTACCAAGCCAATAATACACTCAAATAAATGAGAGATTTCTTAGCATATCCTAAGTTTAAAAATATACTTACAGGAATGAAAAAGTTATTACTGCACAATTCCACAATTTGAAATGTTACTCAAAGTCTGCAAAATTGTCTTTAAAAGAATCACTTATATTAATCAATTATTTTGATCCAAGCAAAGTAATTATTGTATAAAATGGAATTTATGCTTAAATTTCAGAAGTGATTACTTGATGATATGACACTAATAAAATGAAATTATGGAGTTGGTAATTGCAGCAATGACTTTTTTTACCTAAAACAAATAAAAATGGAACATTTTAAAGGAGTGTGCAAATATATAACTAGCATTTATGAGCACAAACAATTATAATAAGTGGCAGTGAAAGAATAAGCATATGCCTTCTATAAAAGTGTTAATTGGGTCTTCTATAATGGTGTGGGGGTGGTGTAGTATGTACGGCAAATGAGAGCACATAATTCTGAAAGGCATGTCTTGCCCTGTGACAAGATGAGGAGGAAGAGATCTTAGGTGTTCAAGGGAGCAGGACTGAGAGGAGGTCATAAAATAGGAGTAGTAGGTTGTGTCTCTTTCTTGATGCATAATAAAGTATATTTTGTAGCTATCTGTGTAAACAAAACATAAACACATGCAGCTGGATGAAAGATGCACAATTTACCATAGAAAAGAGATGCTAGGAGAGTGAGAGGGAAAATATATTCTATGTTTCCAAATTATTTCCCCTGCTTTTTAACATAAAGTGCTCTACCATTTCTCTGGTGGAGACTAATGCTCTTCATTTACAATAGGTGGCCTTTTAAAATTCTCGCTGTCCTGCAAGGTGAATGAGTATCCTATAAGGAAAACAAGAGTGCCTCTTTTGTGAAGGGAATCACCAATGGTTGGCTATTGCAGCCTTAGAACAACTTCTCGTTTCATCTCAACAACAAACTCATTTTACATACACAACCCACTAAGAATCAGATATTTATTCTTGGCCCAGTACAATCCATCCTCATGTGCATTGACATGCATTTCTGACAACTTTGGGACAGAATGAAGAGTATAAATGCTGAACACCCATGTTTTCTCCCATGAAGAAGATCCAATGTAGAAAATGAAATATAAGGGAGCTTGTGATGGGGTGTACACACTGGGCAACATGGGGTTAAGGGATTATTTGGTGCTCAGCCAGCCATGCCCCACCACACCTGCAGCAAATTCTCCATCTGCTGGAGGAATTAACAGACAGGGAATTAGCTCATTTGGTTTGCAGAGCTGGAGGTGAGCATACCTGCAGCCCACAGCTCCAGTAGTGCAGCGGGAAGTCTAAGACTCTGACACAACTGCCCAAAGGGGCTCTCCCTGAGAGAAGGGAGGATCCACCCCAGAGATAGCCAGAGAGGGAATTATCCTGTGGACCTTGGACATTGGTAACCCCCCCCCCTTACTTATTCTGGTTTGGGTTTCCCCAGCAGGGGAAAGCCTTGGACTAAGCTGACCCCAGGCAGGGGATAAGAGGAAGAGGCCCAGGGAGGACAGCCTTAAGCAGCCTTGGTTGCCAGACTACTGGTAGCCCAAAGGGCCCTGGGTCAGAGTCTGGTGGAGTGGGAGGGCCCGGGCTCTCCTCCCCACAACCATCTTGGCAGTCAGGAGTTGTGGCTGTGACCTCTAGGCCATGCTCCCCAACCAGACCCCAAGTGAGGACCATTACAGAGCTATTCCTTGCTCAATGTATAATCAAATGAGGCCATTAAATACACATGCTGTATGGGAAAGAAGCTCTTGTTACCATCACTGCACAACTAAATGTTTACTGTTTAGAATCTCTGGCCACCTTTACACAGAGTTTTCTGTCTGGAACAGTGTGAACCGATGTATACTATTGTCATAATGGTGGAAAGTAAAACCCAGTTTCACATGTAGAACTCTACTGGTATCTGGGCAAATAGTGGAGGTATGTCTGTTTTGTTTACTTCAATGCATGTACTCTGAGTTTAACACTGTTATAATTGTAAAGACAGAATTTGGGCAATTATGAGGCTCATTCACAATCTATCCCTACTTCAGTGGCTAAGCACTGTCCAAATTGTGCACTGGATCAGGTGAGTATGCCACAGAAGTGATAGTGTTTGTACCTATTTATTGTTCATGCACATATCATAATGCATGCTACATAGTGGCAGAGTTAAGATTGAACAGGCGACCTTAACCTTGCCATTCCCTGCTTTTTTTAGTGCTCATCTATGAGAATATAATGTTCTTCAACTGTAATATTTGTATAAAATATCAAAAGACAATTAAGTTTTGGAGGAAGGGCACAATCATTTCACGAACTATCATCAAAATCCTAATATGTTAGTATTCCTGCAGCTGCCCTTATTTGGGCTGAGAAAGCTACCACTGAAGTCAACTCCACATTATTTCAGTGAGAGTTTGATCAACACCATAGTACTATGACCCTCCACTTAAATCTTACAAGACTAGGGGAATCTTTGGATGCAAGACCCTTAACAAACACCCAGATACATGTTTTCAGGATCCTTGACAAGGGCACTCATGACTAAGGGCCAGAGCAGGGTCAAACCTGAGGCTGAGAATAACAGAAGAATTCATAGTCAAGATCCAGGTCAGGGTCAATAGCAAGGATCAGAGAACAAATCAGTTTTCAGCATCCAGATCACGAATGAAGCTCCAGGTCAAAGTCAGGCATTCAAGAACATAGACAGCTACAGAAGATCCACACTCTTCCCTGGACATTTGCTGGAATGTTCCTTAGGTTTATATAAGGCAGGAAGCCAATCAGGAGCCATCAGACTGCTGCCTGTCAGATCAGTTGAGGCAGGACTTCCCAGGGTCTGTCTCTGCACAGGCCATGGATAGTAAAGCATGAGCTAGTGACAGTTGCTGCTAGGTGGCCATGTGGAGGCAGGGCCAGCTCCAGGGTTTTTGTCGTCCCAAGCGGCGCAAAAAAAAAAAAGAAGCCGCGATCGTGATCTGCGGCGGCAATTCGGCGGGAGGGCCTTCGCTCCGAGCGGGAGTGAGGGACCATCCGCCGAATTGCTACTGAATAGCTGGATGTGCCGCTCCTCTCCAGAGTGGCCGCCCCAAGCACCTGCTTGGCAATCTGGTGCCTGGAGCCGGCCCTGGTGGAGGTGTTCTCTATCTAGTAGTTCTACAAGCCTTGGTCTGAGCCATACTGGGCCTTACACTTATAGGAAGTGGTGGTAGTGATTCATCTGAGTCAATATTGCCCACTTGGTGGTGCCATTTTTCAAATGAGATTGTTAAAGGATGACTGGCCCCTTTCAGGGGAGTTGAGGACAGTCCCTATGCCATAATTAATTACTGCTTCCAGCCTCAGGAGGTAGGGCTAAGGGAGTCAGCTGATGCTTTAATGGACACTGGACCTTATAAAAGGACAGAGTGCATTCTGGTGTGTGGAGTCCCAGGGAGTGTACAGGGTTCTCTAGAAGCCTCTGAGCCAGGGCCTATAGATTCCAGGTACTCCAGGGGAACCAGTGTTGGGAGACTAGTGTTCTATACAGGAGCAGAGAAGGACACAATGGGCAGAGCTCAGCAGGGGCTGATAACAGTAGGGGAACCAGCCTGCGGGCTGTGTGGGCTACCCCAGAGCCAGAAAGACGCTAATAGATAGCCTAGAAAGGGGCTGGGAACAGTGCCCAAATGGTGTGCTGAAGAGAAGCTACCAAAGTGCAGAAGAACCTTTTGGTTTATTTGGACTCTTGCTACCCTGGGAAGTATTAAGTTTGTGGTTTGTCTGGAGGGCTAAGTCTTGTCTCCAGTACTGACTGGTGTGTGGAAGGCTAAGAAGACCCACCTTCAGGCGGGAAACTTAGATAAGGAATGTTATCATTTCCATGCTTGGCCAATAGGGGTTGTTACAGAACAAGCATGCCCCATGACAGAGATCTAGAATGGAGGTCCTGACCAATTTTTTGTCATTAAAAATCTCATAGTACTTTTTGCAGTCCTAGGAATGTTAACCCTAATGCCATTTGGGTAACTACATTCTGCCTTCCTAAATTCCTCCTGCAGTTTCAAGTGGCTACAAGTATTAGTTTTGAATTCCTTCCCTAAAATATCATATAACGTTGTTCTGTGCTGTTCAACAGCTACTGTATTTCAGCCCATATATGGCTGCTTTTTGCTGATGAATAGCCTCTGTGTTAAGCACTCTAGTATCTTTTGGGATAAAAGGTACTATGTCAATTCACTATATTATTATTATTTCACTCAACTGTTAGATAAAAGATGTTAAAGCTCCAGAAGAACATGAATGAAGTTATAATTTCTAGCCAACCAATTGTAGCTATTTTTTTTTCAGTGTGTTTTCCCATTTTCTCATATTTTATGGATTTCATGCATCAAGGAAATCAAATGACTCCAATATTAAAAAAATAATTTGCTTATTAATACAGGACATTAACACAAGTGAAGATATGTTTTTTTTTCCAGAGTGGTGAAGAGGTGCATTTTAAAAAAAATCTATGCAGTTATTCTAATGACTGCTATTTTCATGCTTCATCGTACCAGTTTCTTCTGTATCCTTGTTCAAAGCCACAGGTGCAAAGATGTGTGTGTCAATTATTAACAATCAGTGAGAGGGTGCTTCAAAGAGACTTTCCCCCCAAAGAATACAGAAAACTCAAAAGAGGAGAAAGAACAAAGAAGAAATTATATTTGATGCATAACGCATTAAGCTGGGTTTTGAATGTTAATATATATGGTGATTATTAATAAAAGTTGTCAGCAAGAAAAATGTAAACTATAGAGTGTCTAATTTTCAATGGTTCAAAACCCTATTGAAAATTGCCTATTGAGTCAAATGCAATATGTCCTCTACAAGAGCTCTTTGCCTCAATGTAGATGTCATTTACTGCCTACTCCATACTGCCGATGAACACTGAAATGTTTTCCTCTTCAATCTAAGTAAAGAGTACCAATTGTAAAATGCTGTCGTTTAAGAGACTATTGTGCTCAAGGTGTTTCTGGTAGAGTTTGAAAAGAGGCTTCTCAGGGGATCAGGGAAGGTCTGTGGTAAGTGCTTCGGAACTAACCAGTATATGCTGCTATGGTTCCTATTGCTGTCATCCTTGCTTTCCCTTCCCCTACCCCAGTTGTGTCTACATCCCTCTGTCTTGTCTCTATTTAGATTGTAATCTCTCTCAGGCAGGGGCTGTCTTTATGTCTGTGCAGGGCAGAGTACAATGGGCTCCTAGACAGTACTGTAATGCAGATGTCTACTACTCATTACAGGTAAAGCCATCATCTTGATAGAGGGTACTTCTAAATTGCATATTCTGCATCCCCAAAGTATGTTTGCCATGACATTTCATCAGCAAATTGCAATGCGTGGTGCCATCACACAGCGTGATGATGATCTTCATGGGCCCTGATGGTAGCCTTAAAATGCTATGTGGGACGCAAGTCACCCTGCTAAAAAAATAACCCTGGAAAAGCAGAGTGGTTGGCAGCCCAAGGTCCTAGCTACTTAGTTTATGGCTGTCTTCTGCCATGTATTCCACACACTGCCACAAGCAGTGTCTTGTTCATTCTTATTTCCAGTATTCAGACTACTACAAGGGTTACAGGGATTTTTTTTTCCACTTGAAACCTCATTTGGTAACATAATTCTTACCTCCTGATTTCTTATTGTATAGACTTTTCAGCTACTAGCAGTGTATAAAGTGATTTACTGCATCAGAGTTCCTTTAATCATTCCCGCTTCCTTATAGCTTGACTGGGATTTTTTAATCATAACAGCAGTGAAAGGAAAAACAGCTATGCCACTGCTTCTCTAAAAAGAAGCCCTGCTCACAGAGGAGGAGGTTGTGGGAGGGGGAAGCAGAGAAACAGCTTTAAGACTCTTTAAATGTCAAAAGCATTAAATGAGAGTTTGTAACCAAAGCCACAGTGAGTGGCCCTTAAAGAGACACATATTCAAAAAACCCAAACTAACAGATAAAGAGAGCAACATATTGTCCATTTGTATGTCCATAAATCAAAGTATGGGTGCATGTGCCATGTGGGGAAGAAATGGAGATGAAATTACTCCATTTATTCATAAAACAGGTACAGCGAGACAATAACAGGTAAAACTAACCCCAGTGCTTCCTGACCATTTGCCTCAACCTTGATGTAGATAACCTGCCATTAGGGGGCAAGACTAGAAGAAAGATAAACTGCAAATGCATTTCTTAGTTGGGCTAGCTCTTCTCTGTTGCAACTGCTGGCTTGAGGTGGCTTTTTTGATGTGGCACATCAAACTCATAGAACACTGGACAGCCATCATGTGGTGCCATCTGTCACTGACAGTCTGGTTTGGATTAGACCTGGAAACCTACAGGCAAAAGGATCTGTAGTCTCCAGTCCCTCAGAATAATCCATTTACGCTTAAAGTAGCTCCTCCAGTGCCATAGGTAGAAGGCCCAGAAAAGGTTAAAACCCTCCTCTAGCTAATTATTGCAAATTTAGATATCACCCATTAAATGAACTGTTTTGCGGAAGACAAGTTCTTTTCTATCCTTATTGCCTATCTAGTCTTCTGCTGCTCCTGTATCATTTCAAATTTACAGCAAGATTTTAAGATTCCCAGAGTTCTTACTGGGAAATATTAGCTTTAGGACTATACAGTATTCTATGCTTCGCAACAAGATTGCCTTTCCTGGGTGGCTCGGCATCCTATCTTATATATGAGCTTTGGAGGCTGTCTCCTTCAACAAAAGAGAAGTCCTCATTCTCATTCTATAAGGAAGTAAACAATTGCTTTGTGTGGGTTTAAAAAAAAAAAGCTGTCACTGAGGCTGGGGAAAGGGCAGGGGCATATACAAAGGCCAGCGAGTGTGATGATCTTGAAGCTGTTTTCCTTTTCCTACTGAACATGAAGCCAGCCTCGTTTTCTTTAAGAATGAAAATCAATTTTATATAACTAACCAACAAGACCTTGAAGAGAGTGTGAGGGAGGAAAATTGCTACAAATCATAGGAGGGAAAAAAGTGGTCGGTATGTTTAATGCATCCCTTTGATTTCTACAGTGTGGGACAAGCCCTAGCAGACAACTGACCATATGGATTAGAGAGAATAAAAATGGAGCATTGCAACCTGGGACTTGTAGTATCCACATGCTGACCGTCATTAAAGATGATGGGGGGCATGGGGCTGTAATTTGCTTCATTTTACTGTGATGCCCCCTCCAGATGGCTAATTCCCTCTTAAAGGTGGAGAAAGGGCTCGGGAAGCTGACTCAATTGGGAGGGAGACACACAGTCATGGAGCCAGGAACAATCTGCAGGGGATACTTGATCTGGTGCAGGATAGTTGTGTACCTCCAGCATGTCCTGGAGATTTGGGAAGATCTCTGGAGATCTCCACTGTTTGGGGTCATTCTGGGATGTATTAGCAGGAGTGTTGTAAGCAAGACACGAGAAGTAATTCTTCTGCTCTACTCCACATTGATTAGGCCTCAACTGTGTCCAGTTCTGGGCACCACATTTCAGGAAGGACATGGACAAATTGGAGAGAAATCCAGAGAAGAGTGACAAAAATGATTAAAGGTCTAGAAAACATGACCTATGAGGGAAGATTGAAAAAATTGGGTTTGTTTCGTCTGGAAAAGAGAAGACTGAGGAGGAACATGATAACAGTTTTCAAGTACGTAAAAGTTTGTTACAAGGAGGAAGGAGAAAAATTGTTTTTCTTAAGCTCTGAGGATAGGAAAATAAGCAATGGGCTTAAATTGCAACAAGGGAGGTTTAGGTTGGACATTAGGAAAGATGTCCTAACTGTCAGGGTGGTTAAGCACTGGAATAAATTGGCTACGGGGGTTGTAGAATCTCCATCATTGGAGATTTTTAAGAGCAGGCTACACAAACACCTGTCAGGGATGGTCTAGATAATACTTAGTCCTGCCGTGAGTGCAGGGGACTGGACTAGATGACCTCTTGAGGTCCCTGATTCTATGATTCTGACTCTTACTTGAGGCAGAGGTGGTAGTGGTGTGGGAATGTGCACCCAACACCAATGGCAGAATTTGATAGAAAATCTATGAGAGGAACCACACACAGATTTACTCTTTGCTTCCCCTTTCACAAGTTTCCCCCCCCCCCCCCCCGTCTCCCCACAGGAGGGCACAATCTGGCACCAAATTAGTTGTGACATTTAAGCTCCTGTCAAGTTGTCATTTCATCCCTTAGCTGGGCATAGTCTGAGCAGCCTTGCTGTGGAACTAACTGTGAAGCTGTCTACAAGCTTGCAAAAAGGCACCGTAAACAATATTGCTTGGAGAATTGGATTGCTCTGGTTTCATGGTTTATGATTTTGTATCATGAAGAGACATGAGAACTCCTGCTGGGTATAAAATAATCAACTGTTGTTGTAACATGGAATATGGATTGTTTGAGTTAGCTTAGGAAATGTAAAACAGTGCAGTGTACTTAGAGCATAACAAAAAGCTCCTTGTGACAGAGACTTTGTTTTTTTTACATGTCAGGGGCCTCTAGGTGCTACTGTAACACAAATCAGAAATAATAATTCAAAACCATATGATAGAATACAAAAAATAACATCATTTACTTGCCTCCCTGTAGGCTGCCTGAATGATAGTTATTACATCCCAGACTGGTGCTTTATGGACTGTCCAGTAGAATAGAGCCTCATTTAGCATGACTTCTGAGGCAAGTTGACTCTTTTTTTTAAAGGTGAATGTAGTGAGTTATCTGCTGCCTTTGCTACCTGGTGTTTTCAGTATATACCTCTGCTCTTAGCTCATTTTTTGATAAAATCTTTGCAGGCTACCTAAAAAAGGATAAGTACTTTGCCACCCAGAAAGCCTTACTGAAAACTTCTACAATTCTTTTGTTAAATGGTGTTATTTTGGAATAACAAAAAAGAAAATCCACACAATTCAATAAGAGAGAGAATACATATTTCACATATAACTAGAAACTTTTTGGAATTTGTGAATGCAAATATTCTGTGTGATATATTTGAATGAAAATGCATCAGCTTTGTCACATAATGGATCTTTTTTTCCTCACACATCAAATCATGGTTTAAAAATATCATTTTGAAATCAAAACATTGGATTTTGAAAAAGGATCATCTTTTAAAAAATTATAGTTCTGTGGAAAATTTGGAAAACAAAAAATCCCTCTGGATTTGGAATTAAATGAACACTTTTTCAGATCTTTTGAGATGATGATTGTAAAATGCAATTTAGTCAGCTGTACTACTGAAACATGCACCAAGGATAAAGTCCATCCCAGTACAGAGGAGCCATGTCATACCCTTCACCCCATTTTACAGCGCTGGAGGCTTAACATTCCACCTGTCCTGCAAGGTAAAAGGAGAAACTTGTATCCTGCAGAACAGGGATAATTTTAAGAATTTCTTTTTTGCAGGACAAACCAGTGATTCTCAATCTCACATTAACAGCTGCTCTGCAGATGGGGTTTTACAGGCTCTTTCACTGGAATAAAATTCACTGAGTGAGAGTAGGAAAGGAAGGGAATGATACAAAAAATCAAGGTTTCCTTGTGATTTAATTTTGGGGTAGAGAACACCTGAAACATCAAGGGCTGCAATGGCAAATTGCTGAGATCCCAATCTGAATATAAATATATACAAGGTCAAATCCTAGGTCTTTTCTCCAGGTTGTGTACTTGGGACCTGATCATGCCTCTGAGATACACATGTAGATGGATCCACATGGATCTCCTCCACCTACCCAAGAAGAAGACTTAGGGCTGGTCTACACCCAGCCGCTAGTTCGGCGGCTGGGGATCGAAGTTCTGGGTTCGACTTATCGCGTCTGGTCTGGACGCGATAAGTCGAACCAGGAAGTGCTCGCCATCGACTGCGGTACTCCAGCTCGGCGAGAGGAGTATCGCGGAGTCGACGGGGAGCCTGCCTGCCGCGTGTGGACCGCGTCTGAACCGCGGTAAGTTCGAACTAAGGTATGTCGACTTCAGCTACGTTATTCACGTAGCTGAAGTTGCGTACCTTAGTTCGACTTGGGGGGTTAGTGTAGACCAGGCCTAAGCTGCCTCCAGACAGCTTCACACTCATCTCTTTGGATAGGACAGAGGGTGCTTCATAGGTCCAGGAAACATTCATGAAGAGATGGCAATGGGTGGGACATGGACAATGGGTCGGCAGGAGTGGAGGCAATTCTCATCATCCCCCACTAGCTCTTTTGAGATCCGGGTGGAAACATAGTACATTCCAGAAGCTTTATTATGTTTCCAAGATGCCTCTCCACACTGGGGAGCCCCGGTTAAACTGGGAAAGCTCCACTGGAGCTATGCTGCCAGAAAACTGGTAGCTCCAGATACCCCATTCTTCAATTTAATCCTGGAATCTTGCTGAGCTCTGAAGATTCTAGGGGGAATCTGTGGCATTTAGGAGCGAGTCTGTTGGTCTGTTCAAACTAGGGAAAACCAATGTCTGTGCAAATGGAAAGAATGGCACAGACATTTCTATTTAGCAGAACCTTGTGGATATTTCCTTCCCTTTCTTCCCTTTCTGTGAGCTGATTGGTTTTTATTCAGTCTTTAAGATAGACAAACTTCCCGTAAGGAAAGTATACAAATTGAGAAAGTATCTCAGGGGTTGCTTGTACTTGAATCTTTCTTTGTAGACAAAGAGCTTGTTGGTTGAGTTCATCAGCAACAGAACCCTGCAGTTCATTTGTGCTGTCTCAGCAATTGCAAGGAAAGGGTATCTGGGCACATGTGTTTTGTAACTGAGGGCTTGTACATGTCTGTTCCTTACCCTTCATCTTCTGTGTTCTTTATTGAGAGGAGTGACTGTGGGGACACCTTATTGGAAATGCTTCAGTCGCTCTTAAATGCTGAATGTTCAGATTGCTCATGCACGTTGAACAGTTGCTCACAAAACCAAAGATGTGGAGAATGCCTGGCTGTTCAATGATTCTTACATTTGGAAGATGGCGGGGGGGCCGCTGAGTAGACCGGGGGTAACTGTAATTTTTGGATGACAGGAATTTTATCTTTAAAAAAATACTAAAAATATTTAGAGAAACAAGTAATGATAGGCCAGCTCTTACCAATTGTTTCTCTTACTGCAACTCAGGGATGTGACACCCACTGTTTAGTCACAGGGCTTCTTTTACATACCTTAGGGGACACCATGAAGAAAACCAAGTAAAATAGTTATTAAACATGGCTATTATTATTAAAGAAACATTAAACAAAACAACACAAGTGAGAGAATACAGGTGATAAACTGGTGACTTCCATTACAATCTTCTCTGAATGTCTCTCTGTGGAGAACCTTAACAGAGATTAGAACTTTCAGAGTGACTCCACATTTGATGGGGCACTTTGTTTGGTAAGTTAAGACCAAAGTATATTTTTTCCCCAAAATTATTGCGAATCTATTCTTTAGTACACCATTACATAATTAAGAAACTTTATACATGGGTGAAAGAATTTTGTTTCAGGGTAGGTAGACCCAGGGCCGTCCTTACCCATACGCAAAGTATGCAGCTGCGTAGGGCACCAAGAAATTTGGGGCACCAAATTTCCTGGTGGCCTATGCAGCTAAGTGCTGCTCCAGCGGCCAGCCCAATCCCCCGGCCAGCTGAGCCGCCCAGGAAAGCTGCCCCTGCCCCTGCTCCACCTCTTCCCCATGGCCCCTGCCTCTTCCTACCCCTGCTCTGCCCCAAGCCCACCCTGTCAGGCCTACGCTGCACTCACCAGGTGGCAGGAAGTGGAGCAACCTGGCCCCAACCTGCTCCACTCCGCTGGTTCATGCTGGGGGGTGGTTTCCCTCCTGCCCCCCATGCCTGATCCTGCCCCCCCACGGAGACCTGGTGATGCCCCGGCCCCAGCAGGGGGGCTGCGTAGGGCACCAAAATGGCTAGGGATGGCCCTGGGTGGACCTGTTTTTTATTAATAAATAATCATCCAGTTTACAGTTGGGCAAGATAAGCAATCTTAACTACAACCTATGAAAGAGAAGAAAATATTTAAATCAGTTACTTAGAAGAATCCATTTAAAGAGCTGCCTTGAGACAGGCCAATTATGAATATTAAGCATCTTAAATCTAATTAAGACTATTTCTCAGTTTAGCACGTCTCCTCTCGCATGTTGATTAACAGGAGAAACTCTTAGTATTTTAAGTTACAACAGCAATCTTGTATCCCAGTAAAATCATTAGAAGAATTTAAATCTAATCCCTGGGCAGTGTCTTAGTTACTTTCTCTCATTAACACTTGTTGAAGTTTTTGGGGAGATTTTTCTTCAGTCTTCTCTCTTTTGTTTTGTTTTTACTCTGTCAGCTTGCATGCAGTAATGGACAGGATAAGTTAAGTGCTTGCTGTTTGTTTGGGCAGGGTGGCAGAAGGTGTGTGCGTGAGGGGTGCTCATTTCAGAGTTTCAGGTTTTTTTCATATCCTTCCCATTTCCTTGATATTAAGAAAGCACACCTCTTTGAGGCTAGTTTAGATTCAAATTGGTTGTTGTCACTCTTTCATTGCCTCCAAGACTTTGTGGTTAGTTTAGCTCCTGATTATGCAGCTGAAAACAAAATGGAGGGGTCTCCCAGGGCTTTAAGTAGACTTTCACTTGTGGGTGGAGACCCCCTCCCCTCTCCTATGCAAAGTCCAGCTCCAAGATGGAGTTTTGGAGGCACATGGGCAAGTCATATGTTCATGCATGACTGAGTTTCTTACCAGCCAAGCCACATTCCTGGGAAAGCTCCGATGTGGATTGGTGTCTTCGAGTTCATTGTTGGCTTAAGTGGTTCTTGACTGGGCACTTAATTTGCACATTCCTTTCTCAAGAAGCTGACCAAATGCTTTACTAAGGCTACTTAGAAATCAAGCAAGTATACAGCCAATATTCCTAACTTCAAGTACGAAAATAATACATGCATACAAATAGGAGGAATGTGTTCAGTAGATCATAACCTTTACATAGATATGTTACATGGCATATGTAGCATAAAACATATTTCAGTTATATCATATATATATCCATAAGCATATTCCCATGAAGCCTTATGGGGTACACCGTCACAGGACATGTCCTATTTTTTGATAAAACACTCAGCTTGCTTTGTTTGCTTTTCAACCAAATGGTTTCTAGATTTATTACCTACCATTTACAATATGTAATTAGACTTATCAGATATTCTACTATAAAAAGCATGAATCAAAATAATTAACACTTATATAAGTCTTTCAAAACATAGTAAAAAAAGAAAATAGTATAGAATGTTAAAGGGAAATAGGAATTATAAAGCTGCATTCCATCGTGGAGATAATAAACACACCTGGTAGTAATACGTTTTATGACTATAAAGCCATGTTTATCTTCCCTGATATTTGCTTGTCCTGGAGAGATAAGGTAGACGCCTCTTGGAATTCCTTTGACTAGTTTTAGAGACAAAAGGTGCACGAGGTAATTTTTTTTTTTATTGGACCAACTTCTGTTGGTAAAAGAGTCAAGCTTTCAAGCTTACACAGAGCTTTTCTTCAGCTTGCTCCAATAAAAGATATTGCCTAACCCAACTTATTTCTCTAATATCCTGGAGCCAGCACAGCTACAACACCACTTTCTCTAATTTTAACATTTTGCAGCATAACTAGCTAAACATAATATGTATTCTTGGATTTCTAGGCAACCTGGCTGTATCATACTTGTAGTTATATCTTAATATTCAGAAAAGATGCAAACAAGTTTGTAACAACCTAAAAATGTTATAATATTATCATTTTTGCATTAATATTGAGGTCTCTCCCCTACAAAATCAAACAAAAAATCCCAGTGTAATAGAAACATGTTCCTGTATTTGGATATGAATATTAAACTATGCTAATTTGATACATAACAGTTGTTCCAGGCAGATTCTATTTACAGTCATTTTCTGCTATTAGCAAGACATTGATATCCTCCTTCAATAAGTGTTTCCATAAGAAAACCCTCTGTCATGGTGCATCATCACTACACATTAGTGATGCGTTATAGACTCAATAACACCACTTGAATGCTAAGTGCTGGATCTTGAACAAACTACCAGATTTCTTCCATAATTGAGGCTAGACTTTTCTAAATGGGCAGTTCCAGAAGATGTGCAAGAAGAGTTCTGAACATACATGTTAATTAAAAGATGTAAGGTAAATCATCTAGTGCGGAATATTTTTTTGCACTATACCACCAGCATAGGCTGGTTGAAAAGATGATTTAACTAGCCCGGGAGGATTACTTCAGTGCAAGGGCATAGGCTAATATAGGGGGCATGGCTGAGATACCCCTGGGCCATGATGAGCCTGGACTATATTTTTGGACCCTTGTAATTAGTGCATCTGGCATACGTTATAGGAGGCTTTGGGCCTGCACAGAGCATTACCAAAATCAGGGGATTGCAAAGGAGGAGTATAAACTGCTTTTGCATACCACCTTTTCAGTTTGGCTGTCTCTGAGGATCTGGCCTCTTACTTTTAGTGGAGAAATCCTTACACCTGACATCGGATTTCTATGAAAGTTGCTTTTTAAGGATTTTTTCCTCTGCTGTTCTTACAAGCATTTAAGAAATGCATTCAGAACAGCATAATTTAAGCATAAACATAGTGTAAGTTAGAACTGTCATAGTTCAGGGCAACTGCACCTGTATTCCCCCTCTGTGGACCCACACTAGGCTCCCAGCTCCTCAGCCATCCCCACACCTCTCTCCATTCTGACCAGGATTTTTCCAGTCTGCACAGTTCCCTGCCTACGCTGTGATATCCCCAGCAAGCCAGACTGCCTAAAAGGCCAGTGTCTGTGCTTTGGTTTCTCTCCAGGGCTATGAACAGCAAAAGTGCCCACAGTTATAAGTTACGATACAGCTCTTCCTAAGCAAGCCCATTTATTGCTTAAAGTGAAAGAATTTCAAAGAAAACATATAAAAAAGTAAAATATGTTATACACATGCTAAAAAAGCTTACCAGAGATCACCCTAACTCTAACTTCAAACTCTACTAAGTGTCAACCTGATAACTGTCTCAGATTCAGAAACAGAACAACCATCTGGATAGTTCATCTGTTTCTTTATATAGCACAGACATTTTATCTCATTTCCAGGAACAGATAACAAGGAGACAAAAACTCTCTCCTCAGAATGTAATTTCAAAAATCAGGGTTTTTGCATAACCAGAGATGGAGAATTTACATTCATCTTCCCTTACTCATTCCCCAAGGAAGCCACTTAACACTTTTTGTCCAAAAAGTCTATTCTTGTCTGGCACATTGTTCAATATAGTCCTTAGAAGCTCATGACACTTTCCAGGGTTCACAACGTATTTCCCCACTGGAGACATTACATACAATCCCCAACCCACAATAACACATAAATTTTACATTTAATACAATGGACCACCAAAGATAATTAAACTTAATTCAATATGGTTTCTTAAGGATATTATAGGAACTGCCATATTTGTCATAAGCACAAACAAGAAGAAAACAAAGTACAAAGAGAAGAATGGGCCACAGAGTGATAGGAAATTATTTTCCTGTCTCCAGCTGTGGCCACGTCTACAAGCTTCAAAAGAAGGTGTAAAACCCTCCTAATATACCTACTTCTGCACTACTGTACCACAATGAAAAAAACAACGAGGAATCCTTGTGGAACCTTAGAGACTAACACATTTATTTGGGCATAAGCTTTCGTGGGCTAAAACCCACTTCATCAGATGCATGGAGTAGAAAATACAGTAGAGAGGTATAACCCATGAAAGCTTATGCCCAAACAAATGTGTTAGTCTCTAAGGTGCCACAAGGACTCCTCATTGTTTTTGCTGATACAGTACAGACTAACACGGCTACCACTCTGAAACCTGTACCACAATGGGGACTTTTTTTCCTGCAGTACTACATAAGGCTGAGATCTGCTTAGGCACTGAAGCCTGAGGACTCCTTCTGTAATTTTTCTCTTTCTGGTGTAACTGTAGTTGCTGTTTTTATTAACCAAATATTTTAGTTTAATTGCTAAGCAGAGACAGGATTAAGCCACAAAGCTTGAATTTTTCCAAGGCTTGGGAATATTCTGAGCCATTCATATTCATTACAAATCTAGGTCTAGATCCAAATCCAAACTTTTCCAAAGTGTGGGGGACATTTGGATCGCCATTACAGTTTGGGCATATATATATACAAGGCCAATTTTATAGACCCAAGAGATTCATCAGAATTTGGAGGGGGAGGGGAGGTATTCAACCTAAACCTAAAAATCATAGTTGTGCATTCTTCACTTAACTATCGAAAACAACTTTACTAGGTGAATCATAAGGGGTATGTCCATCTCTGAGCTTCTCTCATCTGGAAAAAGCTCAATGCATATCTTATAGCTGTAATATCCAAATACAGCTACTTGAAAATAGCTCCTCTCAGTTCCTGCCAACATCATTGAAAGGGAAGTGGGGGAAAAGTGTCTTTCATGGATGAAAGTGGATTATTTTTAGACCCTTGATCTGTCCATTGAGACCTACGTAAAAGACAGGAGGGCTGCTAAATTGAGACACTTTCATAAGTCACTTCACCATCATATACAGTTAAAGCTAGAATGGGTGTAGTGTTGCTGAATAAATCATTTTCTGCTAAGAAGCACTACATATTTTTAGTGATATTACAGGTTGTTCAGTCACTCTGTGGCAAGGAAGAAATCAGAGAGAGTATATAAACTGGATTTATAAAATGATTTATATATCAAACCAAAATGAATTTCCAAGCCGCAAACTTTATAAAATACAGTCAGGTTATTTCTAACTACAAAGATGGGTGTAAGTGCTGAGTGCAAAATTTTCTGGGTTGCATTTTAGAGATATCACCACAAAAGACAGATTATTTGTAATTTCACAAATATAAAGTCTATCATAGAACAGCACAAAGTACTGATAGGCAGATTTACGTCTTGTGATTATCTATCTAGCCTCTGCATTGTGCCCATCACACAGTTGCCAAGTTTCCCACAAATTTCTTAAAGCTAACACAGTGTATTCCTGGAGCTTTTCCACTTGGTTTATTGGCATGCTGTGGGCTCTTGTTTCCTTTTCTCAGCCATCTACCTTGTCAGTCTTTTACCTACCTCTTTGTTTGATCATCAGTCATTGTTTTAGCAGCAAAGTCTCCTGAAAAACAATCAACAAATTAATTAATACTTAAAATAAACAGTGGGGAGGCACTATTCTGATGAAACACCAGTCCTGAAAAATTTCACCAGTGTCAGACACACATTCCTTTAGCAAAGTGATTTTTGCCTCACACAAATTCAGGCAACAGTGAATCCTTTCTTTTTTGCTTCTTGACAAAATGGAAGTCACAGGCTCCCTCTCTAATGTGATGTTTTGTATTTAAAAAATAATAATCCACAAGACATTATCTAGCAATTTTACTCCTTTTCCTACCCTCCCTCCCCATTTTCCCAACATAAAGAGCCAATTGGTTTTGTTTGTTGTTGTTTTATTCAATAATACTTTTACATTTTCATTGCACCTGTTCCCCTGAAAGATCCTAAAGTGTTTTACTGACTCTGCATACTACTACTACACAGAACAGTCTTGCTTATCCAGATAGCATAGGGAGTGCTGATAATCAAGTTCAGATAATCAAGGATCCAAATAATTGAGAGAATTTGCAATAAAATTAATCTATATCAAGGAGGTTGGCTTTTTTTTTTATAACAGGGAATTTTGGTTAAAATATCAGTGCCCTTATCCACCAGAATTGTATCTAGGAGTCATGCAGAGAAGACAGGAAAGATTTTAAATAGAGATCATAATGTCAATAACAGAGAAGTCAGAAAGGAAATGACTAAGATCAGCAAAGTCAGACAGGTTTGTTTCATTGTCCCTCCTGCAACCTGTGCTTCCCTCCAAGTTCCATGCAGGTTACAAGGTTGATGAGCAGAAGATTACAAAGTAATGAATAACACAATGGGAAAGAGGAGGAAATTGGTGAGAAAGAAGGATTGATACTCCACTGCTTGAAAACTTTTGTCATCTTTCACACTAGTTCATAGAGTGCGGTTTGGGTGTAAAACTACCAAATCAGAATGGTAGCAGCCTACTCCTAGTGGTATACATAATGGCACAAAGGGCAAGACATTGGATACCCAGGCCCACACAGATCAGGAATAATGCAGTGTTTAAGAAGGACCGCTTGAGAAAGTAACCAAGATGATGAGCAGGGAGTCAGACCAAAGCTGGAAGTCAAAGGAGAAGGTTTGTGAAAGGTAGTGACTCATAGAAGAGGAAAGATAAGTTGTTTAGGAAAATGGTAGAAGCAGGGCCGGCTCTAGGTTTTTTGCCGCCCCAAGCAAAAAATAATTTTGGCTTCCCCCCACCCCAGCCCTGGGTTCCCCCTGCATCCCCTGCCGCCCCAGCCCTGGGCTCTTCCCCCACCCGCACCCCCTGCTGCCCCAACCCTGGGCTTCCCCCCACCAGTGCTGACTCCGCCCGCTACCACTCTCACCTCCAGCCGGTCCGGCACTGGCAGGGTCAGGGTAAGCAGTGGGGCTCCCAGGCTGCACCTCAGCTCAGGGTCCCTCCAGCTAGGGCTCCCACCTCCAGGACTGGCTGGGGCCCGGGAAGGCAGAGCTGGGGGACCGCCCGGCAGAGGGCTGAGGAGCCGGGGCAGGGCAGCCCCAGAGGGAGCGGAGTCCCGGAGAGCAGGATGCGGGCCCCACACGGCAGTGCCCCTGGCACCGGTCCCCACTATGGCCCCGCTGCTGCTGCTGCTCCTGGCCGCCCTGCTGCAGTCCCTGGGTGGCTCGGCCCACTTTGCCCAGCCCTGGCTGCGGTGCTGGGGGGCGGCAGCCCTGCGGCACCTGCAGGCGGCTCCGTGAGCCCCGCGGGGCAGCCCCCAGCCCTAGTGTTCCGCGTTCGGAGCCCGCCCTGCCATAAGGTGTGGGCGCTGCTCCCCGACGCGAACAGCAGATGCCCCAGTGTGCCCCCTGTGCAGGACGCGCTGCTGCTGCCAGGGCCGGCTCTAGGCTTTTGCCACCCCAAGCGCAAAAAAAAAAAAGAGGCTGGCTGGAATGCCGCCTCTGAAAATGTGCCGCCCCAAGCACATGCTTGGTTTGCTGAGAGGAAGAAGGAGAGCTGTGAATTGAAGCCTCGGAGAAATGGGATTGGGCATGTGGGAGCAGGATAGGAGGAGTCTGAATGCCCAGTGTGTGGAAAGGAGGATAGAAGTGAAGGACAGAATGGACTTCAGAGGAGGATAAAATGAGGTTGTGGAGGAGAAGGAAGAGATTGAAAACAACAAATGGAAAGGAAAATCCCAATGACACTGCCTGGCCTTTTCATCACGGCAGTGCGAGGAGAGGCCACTGAATATACTGAGATACTTGCATGAAATGCCTTTGAAGAAATCAAAAGGTACTGCAGAGAGTGGTCTTCATGATTGAGAAGGTCTGCGCTGCAATGGCTCAGCATTGCAGTGAGGTGTGCTATGCTGCTGGTGGTGCCAGCTTTTAAAGTGAAGTCCTGACCACTTTCAGTCATTGGAGATAAAGTCACATTAGTGTGGGTGAGGTGTCCAAATTCCAGCTTCTCAACTACCCACCTAAAATACATTGTAACTTCATTAAGCTACATTATTATTATTATGTAAGAGGAAAGACGATCTAGTGTTTAGGGACTTGTGGATCCAGCTCTGACACACAGACTTCCTGAGACACCTTTGGCAAGTCAATTAGTCTCTCTGGGCTTCAGCTCCCCATCTGTAAAATAGCACTTCTTTATCTCACAGGGATGTTGTGAGGATAATAAATTAAAGACTGATACTATAGTTATGGGGGGGGGCATATAAGTACATAATTAGATGGAGTCTCTTGACCTAACTGTTGTGCAGAATTCTTACTGTGTCCTACCTCAAAAGAGCCTTGAGCTCAGTGAGGGATATGTGTATGTGAAATGATTTTGAACAGCATTTTTTTATTAGAGCTGGCTGAAAAAACAAATTCCATTTTGAGGAAAAAAAATTGAGGTTTCATTTTTTTTCCCGAACCAGATCAAAACTGAGAGAATTCTAAATTTTTCACACACACACCAAAAAAAGCAGTACACTGACTAGACAATAGTCCAGTCAGCCTGGGCCCTCACTTGGGATCTAGAAGACACAGTGAGTTAGTGCATCTCTTGATTCAGACCAGGCTCTTTCATATGCCAGCTGAATGCCCTAACCACAGGTCTATAGAGTCAGTCTCCAGCCCAAAGCACATTTAATTCTTTATACAAGGAGAAACAGCTGCAACAGGGAAGGTTGATTCTATAGCCCCATGGTTAGGACACTCCTTTGGGATATAGGAGATGCAGGTTCAAATCAGGCTAGACCAGGGACTTGAATCAAGGGGTATGAGTACACTGGAATAAAAAGCCCATGGCATCTTGGCCTGTGAGGCTAAAAATAGCAGTGTAGGCATTTGGGCTCAGTAACCCTCCCCAGGGCCGGCTCCAGGCACCAGGCACCCAAGCTGGTGCTTGGGGCGGCACCTGGAGGGGGGCGGCGGCGCAGCGCTCTGGGCTCCGGCCGCCCTCCCCCCCGGCGCCCTGCCCCCGGCGCTCTGGCCGCCGGGGGGGAGAGCCGAGCCCCAGCCGGGGCTCGCTGCCCTGCCTCCGGTGCTCTGGCCGCCGGGGGGAGAGCGGAGCCCCCGGCGGGGCTCGCTGCCCTCCCCCCAGGGCTCCGGCCGCCCCCCCCCCCCTCGCCTGGGGCGGCGAAAAAGCCAGAGCCGGCCCTGACCCTCCCCCATCATGGAGTCTCAAAGTACAGGCTTGATCCTGAACATCTCTATTGTAATTTTATAGCCCTGCAAGCTCAAGTCAGCTGACCAGGCCAGTTATTACAGTGTAGATGTATATCTCCTACATCTCAGATGTGTGCTCTAGCCACTGAGCTATTGGCTATTCTGTGGCTCTTTTGGTCAGTTCCATCCTGGATGTGAGAAACTTCCCTCTCCTCCACCATCAACCTCCACCCTCTGTATCAGAATTGATACCTTTCAGTTCACAGTTTTGGTTTTGATTAATGAGCATTTAAAAAAAATATATTATCAAAAAATTCCCAACTGACTCTAGTTTTATATATAGTTATGGATGAGCTTTTCAAAGGACTTTAAGGAAGTTAAGTGCCCAAAACCAATGGGAGTTGGGTGCCTATTTTCTTTAGGTTTCTTTGAAAATTCTTGCCTTACCCCGGAATGTATCCGTGTAGCATCTCCTCTTTTCCCATTTACTAAAGGATTGCATAAACATACAAGATTCATAGCCAGATAGTACACTATATCTCTAGGTACTGTATGGTGATGCAATATTGAGATAGAGTGAACCTGCCTTACTTATGGTTGGTTCTATAAAAAGCTTTTGCCTGATCCAAGGCCAAAACATAACTCTCCCATTTTCCGTGTCACCCAATTTCAAACACACCCTGAAAACTGTACAAAGTGTCTGCAACTATGCAATGTTTAACTGCATTAGACAGACTAGGATGTAATAATTTCCCTGCTATTTTCTTCAGTCTTTTGGCTAAAATGGAAGCCAAATTTTTGCAATCCATGTTCAAAAGGGAATAGGCCTCCTATACCTGATATCTTCCAAATACGCTTTTTTCTTGCAAAACAAAACCCCAAAAGGACTTCATAAAAGGAACATCCTAATATGCCTGTAGTTACAGTATTGTTGACAGCCCATGAAAGTGTCATAAAGAGGGGGATCAAAGAACTTTTGATAAAATTCTGCTCTCAAAGATCAGTTCCAGAGGACTACCTTCTTCATTGACAAGACAGCTGCTCTCTCTAAGTGTCTCTTTCCTCTTTCTCCCTCATATGATTACTGGACTGACATTTTCTAAAGCGCAATCAGATATAGGTTAGTATTCCCATCCTGGTATATTTGTCCCCTGGTATTTGATGGTATCTCTTGGCTGAAGAAGTCTTACCTTCACACCAGATCTTCACCAATAACAGCTACAGCTAAAACCGAATGCTTCTCCTCCATAATCTAAGACATACCCCTGGAAAGTGGCGCCACTCCAGTGCAATTATATAAGAGCCATGTCACACAGATATAATGGGTAAAGACAAATATCAGGATCAATTTCTTGCTCATCAACTCAAAGTAGTTAGGTCAAATTCAGACCTGAAATAACTGGTGCTACTCAATGAAGTGAATTTGTCCCTATGCTTCCTGAATTTAACCCTAGACAGTTAGCAATCAGTTCTTCAGGCAACTTCAGAAACATAAAATGGTCAAGTCTCACAGACCCCAAAAACACCAGCTTCCTTATTCCTCACCTCCCTAAGTAAGGCAGAACTTTTGTGATTCATTTCACAACTCAGAAGAACTATACAGTGCTTCTGCAGTGGGACCTGACACTCAGGCCTGGTTTGTCAAAATGTTCACAGAAGTTTCTTTCAGCAAACCTGAGCAAGTTTGAACCAAGCTGGGTCTGAGTCTCGAGCAACCATAGGTCATGTTTCAGACAATTCTGGGTTAAGTGATGGTTTTGGGTGAAAACCAGCCAAACTTGGCAATTTCAGCTAAGTTTTACTCTGGTTTTGAATTCTTCTAAAACAGACGTGGGCAAACTATGGCCTGCGGGCCACATCCAGCCCACGGGACTGTCCTGCCCGGCCCCTGAGCTCCCGGCCGGGGAGCCTAGTCCCCAGCCCCTCCTCCACTGTCCCCCCTTCCCCACCACTGCACAGGCCTCACTCTGGCCTACCGCTCCCACTGGGCAGCATGGGGAGCGCAGCTGGCTCTGGCTTGGTGTCGTGGCTGCGAGCTCCCGCTGCTGGTAAGGTGGCAGGGAGCGGGGGGGTTGGGTAAGGGAGCGGGGGGCCAGGGGGGGCGGTCAGGGAGGAGGGGGTGGTTGGATGGGGTGGAGGTTCTGGGGGGGCGGTCAGGGGATGGGAAACAGGGAGAGTTGGGAGTGGGAGTCTCGGGGGGCCTGTCAGGGGGCGGGGATGTGGATAGGGGTTGGGGCAGTCAGGGGACAGGGAGCGGGGGGTGGGGTGGATAAGGGGGTGGGATCCCGGGGGGCAGTTAGGGGCGGGGGGTCCTGGGAGGGAGTGGTCAGGGGACGAGGAGCAGAGGTCGGTTGGATAGGGGGTAGGAGTCCCAGGGGGGGCTGTCAGGGGGCGGGGGTGTGGATGGGGGTCGGGGCAGTCAGAGTACAGGGAGCAGGGGGGCTTGGATAGGGGGTGGGGGTCCCAGGAGGGGGCAGTCAGGGGACAAGGAGCAGGGGGGGTTGGATAGGTTGGGAGTTCTGATGGGGGCAGTCAGGGGGCAGGAAGTGGGAGGGGGCAGAGGCCAGGCTATTTGGAGAGGCACAGCCCTCCCTACCCAGCCCTCCATACAGCTGCACAACCCCAATGTGGCCCCCGGGCCAAAAAGTTTGCCCACCTCTGTTCTAAAATTTCACTTAAAAGTGAATGTAAGGAAAAGTTCAGAGCTGATGTATGTAGGTGCAACTGCACTGACTTCAGTGAAGATGTACCCATTTCACAAGGTTTCTAGTTGTTCTAAGAGGCAAAAATCTCCATAAAAACCAAAATCCTCTCCCGAAAATGATGTGTATGAACCCATGAAGTTGTTGGGTTTTTTATTGTATTTGTTCATTCACTGAATATTAAGTGGGCTTCTCTGGATTAATACCCATTTGGCTTGATGAAGAAACCTCATTTTTCTAACATAATTGTTCCTTTAACATGTCTTCATTTTAATAGACTCTGCTATGAGTCAGATTATAGCAATAAATCCACTCAATCCAAAAGATGTACAATGCAATCATCTAATTGAGAAGTACAGAGTTTCACTAGGTATTATCTAGGGACTGGATGGCTCATTGGGCTAGTAAAGCTTTTGACCTTTAGACCTTAATTGAAATTGGACCAGGGAGACTAGAATGATTAATACAAGCTGGTTATAAAAAAAGAAGTGCTGACTGGAGTCTGATCAGCTCAGCTCCAAGAGGCCTGATGTTCACAAGTGCAAATTTACACACACTTGGCACAAGGTTGATTTGGACAAATGGAATGCATTCAAAAGGGATGAACATTGCTTAAATATCTCAAGAGATAGAATGAATGAACCAGAGTTAAGAGTGTCTCTTTCAGGTCAGGTGTGCATTCAGCTGAAAGTGGATTTACCCAATATCCATGCCTATTGTGATTGTAACTTGTCATTTTCTATTTAATCTGAAGTCATCAATCAAAAGTATTGCTAGATTCTCTTCTTTAGAATGCATTTGTTTTACTAATGGGGGCTTACATTATGATGACACGATACACCATTGTGTTACCCCAGTTTTACATGATCATATCTCCATTGAAATCAATACAGCCTCTCTGGCATATGTCAATGCCAAAACTGTGTAGTATAAAATGGACTAAGTACGGGTAATTAAATGAAAGTCTCTTTCATTTCTGTCCATCATCCATTTATTTCAGTGGAAGATTTTCTGGGTTCTACACAGATCTTCTGTATTTAATTGTCCTGTAATATTACAGTGAGTTAGAAAATAATTGTTGTATATTTTTAATTAAACAGTAGCTGTAGGCACCCAAGACATGATTGTATTTCAATACCCACAAGTATCTAGATTTTATTGTACACCAGGTAGAACCAGATCAAAACCTTAGTTGTGAATACAGCTAGGCAAAATATTTGGATGGAAAATTTATTCCATGAAAAATACAGTTTTGGTTTGACAAAGAAAAGTGAACATTTTATAAATGAAAAGTTTCATCATTTTTTAGAAAACAATGTTCCATTTCAAAATTTAGCTAGAGTTATTTTTCTAAATGGGTAAAACCACCCAAAACCAAAATAAAATGTTTTATTTGTGGTTGACCAAAATATTTTCTTTGACCTCAAATAATTTGTTTTTTGTTGTTTCAGTGAGAAAACCTCAAAAAAAATCTGTTTTAGGGTAGCACAAAACAATATTTTCCAGTATTTGTTTGGCCATCAATTATTCGCTCAGCTCCAGTTACAAAGTACTTTCAACTCTAGTGAACTTCATATTCTGATCCAAACTTCACAATTGGCTGCTACACTGGGCAACATGTAAAGAAACAGATGAACAGATGTTTAATACAGTGCCACATTTACCATTTCTGTGATAGTTGGGGTTTCCTATATATAGAATATATAGAATCAAACTATGGGAAATTTAACAATTGCAGGTGGTAAGTATCCAGTTTGTAATAGAGCTTATCTTCCTGTATTTTGGATTGTGTTTTCTGACAAGAAAATTAAAATAAAAAATGAAAAGATTCTGATGAAAATAATGTCACATTTAGAACAATAAAAAAAAACAGAAAACAAGAAATGTTTTCATGCAGCATCTAGCCACAACCTGGATAATTCCTTGTTTCAGGAATTCATTGACTTACCTGTACTTTTTAAAATGATCGGATAATTCTAACAAATAACAAAATTATTAGTATAGGTAGACTAGCCGTGAGAGTAGGCAAACCTCTTTCCCTCAACTCCACATATATATCATTAAACAACTGGAATAGGTACACTGTGGAATCTTTTATTGATTGAATGATTGATTGATTGACTTTGTCAGGGTTGACGGTGAAGGGGATTGTCTTTATCTGCATCAGTAAATAGCCTCTGCTGGAGGAAGGATACCAGGAACGATGAATACACTGTCCGATCTGGTATGCACATCCCATTTTCCTATGAGAAGGAAAAGGAGCAGGGATGAGCCTGGGAAACTGAGACATTTAGGGGGAAGCTGAATGCTCTATACATATAGTTAGGGTTTTATGGACTGAGTAGAAGTACCTGAATTCCTATATCTGCCATCAACTTTAGTGGGTTGTGGGGTCTCACCTCCTGTGAAAATTAGGGTACAGGCGTGTCTCATCTTACGCTGGGGTTACATTCCGCTGTCAGCGCGTAAAATGAAAATCGCGTATAGTCAAAATTACATTGAGTGTAATGGCGGGCGGAATCGCCCGCACTACAGATACAGTATTTAAATTGTTATTTTTCTCTTTTTTTTTGTTTTCTTTTTGTTTTTGCCGACCGTGCAAAGCTTAATTCTCACATGTTAAATGCGCGTAAGATTAGACTCGCCTGTACTCTTTCAGCATCTGGAACAATCTCTAAGGTCTCTGGCGCTCTAAGGTCTCATCGACACACACTAGTTGTACCGCTTTAACTATGTTGGCACAGGACAAAGTTTTTTGCTGCATCATGTCGGTTAAGGGTGTATTTTTTTTTTACCAAAATAGTTAAAATGATACAACCTCCCTTGTATGGATGCAAATATATTGGTATAAACGTGCTTTATACTGGTGTAGCTATTCCCATAGAGGGAGCAGAATAAGTACTGCTATAAGTCGCCTTCATACTAATATAACTCCATGTTCACTAGGTATTGTACCAGTATAGCTATTTTGTTTAAAAAAAAAAAAAAAAAAAAAAAAACCACTCTCTAACTGAAATACACCTCTACCTCGATATAACGCTGTCATCGGGAGCCAAAAAAATCTTACTGCATTACAGGTGAAACCGTGTTATATAGAACTTGGTTGGATCCACCGGAGTGCGCAGCGCCGACCCCCCGGAGCGCTGCTTTACCGTGTTATATCCAAATTCGTGTTATATCGGGTCGCATTATATTGAGGTAGAGGTGTAGCTACTGTGGTACAAAAAACATGCATAAACCAGGCCTTAGGGTTTGTTGACATGTGGAGTGCAAAGCTTTAACTTGACGTAGGATTTTAAAATGACCTAGTTAAACTGGTCCAAAAGGCCCATGTGAACACTCTTATTTTGGTTTAAACCATTTTATTCAGGTTTAGCTTAAGTTGTTTAGGAACAGGTTTTAGCCAAATTGAAATAAAAGTGTCCACACAGGTATTTGCCCTGGTTTAATTAAATAAGTTTGCTTAAACCAGTACAGGTTTCTGGGTTGCAAAGCCCACAAATTAATTCATTTCCATTAGCAAGACTATAGCTCTCAGATTCCAGTCAAGTCTGAGATACCACCGAGGTTTTGATAAGATTAATGATTAAATAAAAAGGGGTTTTGTTGAAGAGCTGCTACTGTCAGACAAAAAGTTAGGCATTTTCTCTTTTTTTATCCAGGTCATTATTTCAGGAAAGTAATTTTATTAGATGTCTCATTTGTTTTATTCATTTTGTATTTCTTTCAGTCCTCTAAATCATCTTCACGTGTCCCATTTTTCTAACATGTGGCCTCCACAAATTTAAATCCTCCCAGAAATGCATGGACTTCAAGAAAACTGAGCCAGAAATAGAAAGTCTTGCCCTCATCTGGCATTTCTGAGATTTATAAATTAGCAGTCTTCTATTCTAATGTTTGGCTGAATCCATTAGCCTGACAGTCAGGGCAGCAGTTCAAGACACCATTGCACTACAAGGTAAGTAGACTGGGATGAGCAGTCTAAGCGTGCTGAACCATCACTGTCTGCATAATACTTCCATTCCTAGCTGACCCAGGGCATTCATAATGAAGAGGATTGGCACACTATATCAAATAAATTGATCAACCACCCCAATACCTTCCATTTCTGACCAACACCCAATGCTTCATTGGAAAGTGACAGACATTCTCTCGTGTTATTCACTTGGCTATTTGTGCAAGGTTGTCAATGGGGATATACAGGTGAGGGCAAAGAATAATCTTTTGCTGCAATTCTTTTAAATTTATTTGTATCCAATTATCTTTTTTTCACAAGTTTAAAATAGTCAGGAACAGAATAGCATAACAAAAATACAGGAATGCAAATGTAATGGTGTTCAAGTTGGGGTTGAACTTTTGAGCTCATGGTATTTAACTGAGTACAAAACTAGGCAACGCAAGTTTGCCTATCCTTTCTGAAAAGCGCTTTTGAGATGAAAAACTCATGAGATGCTATATATATTATTATTCTCCAAGCTAAACTGAACCTCTGAACTTTTGAAGGGCTACTCATTTTTAACTAAAATACTAAACTGACTGACTTGTTCAGGGAGGAAAAAAATCACTGTACATTATATTTTCATAGATGTTAAATCCAGAGGGGTCCATTATGGTAATCTAATCTGACCTCCAGAATAAGAGGTTGTAGAATTTCACTCAATGATTCCTGCATTTAGCCCAACAACTTGTAGTTGAAATAAGGCATATTTTTTTAGAAAGACATTTTTGAGACTTGATGCTATTTTTTTAAAGCATTCCCAGGATTTAAGAAGTTCTTCCAGAAAAGTATCCCCTTATTTCTCCAAGACCTCTCTGTGCTTTACAGAACAATTACCTGGGTCAGAAAAAAACAGTAGATATGTGTCAGTCCCTTTCTTATGTAGTGTTTAAAAGGAGGGGTATATTTTATCCTCTGAATGTCATATCCCAGGCCTATCAATAGGCAGTGCAATGATAAAGTGGGATGGTGTAAATGAGAAAGGATTTATGGCTTTCCCTATACAGGTAGGATTACTGCTCAAATTAATGCAATGCTGCAGGAGTGGCTGATTAAAAAAGATCAACCTGAAACTTCAGTCTCTTACTGCCTGCTCTGAGCATAAAGGTGGTGTGACCCTTTCCCCCTCGCACTCTCCTCCAACATCATGGATGTGAGGAAATACATTTCCTTAAACAAAACTCAGGATCCCAACTATGTCAGTCATCCAAGAGGGTGTAAAGTCTAAGGGTTGTTGCAGACAGCAAATAACAACCCTAAAATCAAGTTGTTCATCTCATTATGCCATGCAAATATGATGTGCTCCTGTGCCAATGATTACATTTCTTCTCATACAAGTCCCTGAGATCTTTCAATGCCATCCTTCTTTAATAAAATAAATCAAACAAATCAAAATATCCTGCAGTATCAGAATACAGAAAGCAATTATAGAAACCCCAAATGCTAAGTGCCCTAACTAACACAGGTCTGTTTGCTGTGATTAGATGACATTGTTCCGATAAATGGATGTTATGATATGTAAGGCTCTGGACTTGAAAATTTAGGTTCATTCCTGCTTCTGCTACAGACATCCACTGTGACCTGGAGGAAGTCATGTGATCTTTCTGTGCCTCAGTACCTCATCTGTAAAAGAGGGACATTAAGACTTCCCTATCTCCCAGAGGATATATTCATTAATATATAGAGGTGCACAGATACCATTGATTGGCACCACCGGAAAGCCTATTAATAAAAAGGAAATGTTGAAAAAGCCTATGCTTGGTCAAATATAGGAGGGGAAATTAAACATTTATGATGAGATTGCTGCCCTTAGGCACAGCCTTGAAGCACCTGAATAAATACCCCAGCAGGCACCAGGCCTCATAGCCAGTCCTCCCAGGCACCATTCCTCCCCTGCTCCCTACTTGCTCTTGGTGAAAATAAAATACGGCAGCCCTCAAAAGAATGAAGTTTACTTACCCCCTCACTCAAATTACTCTGGTTAGTGAGCAGAGGGGGAGGAGTCAAGGCCCCTTCACTTTCCACCCACTTCTTTCTCACTCATTCTAAAGGACAGAGTATCCAGAGGGCAGAAATTGCACTACTGACTGAGAGCAGAGATCTCAGTAGATCTTACTGAAGTGAGTAGAGGGTGTGAAAGAATTTCCCTCAGTCCCCTGCTCAGTCAAGAAAGACAAAGGCACAATCTAGTCATTATGTAATATATATAAATTCCATACAAAGTAAGTGACTGAACTTTGAAACACAGAAATGGACAATGGAACAGACTGAGGTTCACCAATGCATCAGGAGCTCTGCAGTGACAGGAAAGCAAGTATGCAAGATACTGATAATGAATGAATGTAGTAAGTCAGGAAGGAAAAGGCAAAACAAATAAATAAAGTGATAAGGTCTTTGTCAATATTTTATGCAGGAAAAGTTGTGTGACCTCATTTCTGATGTTCAGTTCAACTCAGTGCATGTGAATTTATAGAGTCAATGTATATTTTTTAAAAAAATCCCAAAGACTTTCTCAGAAGACTCACATAAATCAATAGCAGTTTAGCCTAAGTAAGGACTTCAGAATTTGGCCCCATATTTGTTAAAGGAAAACACTCCTCTCTCAAATTATTCCAATTCTCTGAATTTCCCACCATGGCCTATCTCCTCTATGTTCTTCTTTAAGTGCCCAATCTTACAAAAACTTAAGCATACAAGTATCACATGACCATTGCTACTAATGATAACACAGATCCTGCAAGCTGTTCCAGGCAGGAAGTTTGCTGTGGCCATACCAAAAAGTTGCAGGACTGGGGACTTAGACTGTAAACTTGTCAGGGTAGATACTGTCTTCATACCGTATACAGCACAAAACACATTGCTTTTAAATAAACAGTTAATAATTGTGAGAATAATCCTCGTTTTGCTCTGACGACCATTTGGCAGTTGTTAAAGTATGAAGCATTTATCACCATCAATAAAATATAACAGATTTATTGACATAGTGGCAGGGGGCTGCAGGAAAAGGTGGTTTTGAGGATGTTTATGGCACCACCCCCTTGCTATCACAGAATGACATCTTTGTTTTCCCCTGGCTTCATGTGAGAAATGCAATGTAGCGCTTTAAAAAAATCACGTTTATTTAGCATTAATATTCTTATAATGATTGTTTAACAGGTATTAATAAAGGATGCAGCAGTGTCTACTAATGTCACCTTTTAAGCAAGATGGCTGCCACAACCAGCTGGAGGCTCAGTGCCAATTTGAAAATGTTATCTTGAAAATACATTTCACAGTTCATTTCACAGCTATGGCCAGACATGCCTCTTACCTCTACGATTTGAAAATGTCTAGGCTGAGCAAAATGGGGATGGTTCTTTTCAAGACAGATGGAAATCCTGAAACTTGTTTATTCTGATCTTTCAGAAACCACTGCTCTGCATGAGCCAAATTCATTGCTGGTGTAAACTGGCTCAGCTTCACTGAAGTCAATGGAGCTCTGTTCATTTACACGAGGAGAGAATTGTAGCCCTTTAATTTCATAGTGTATTTCACTCTCTGACTTTCTCTTTTTTGTTTGTCTTTTTGTTTGTTTTTTATAGTGATAGTGTCTCAGGCAGGTCTACACATAGTTTTTGAACACATTGAACTATATCAATATACACACCAATATAGTTGAATCATTGCAAAAGCTGTGTGTCATAGACAAGGGCTTACTAAGCTGCCATCATGCAGGTATTTCAAATCTTACCTTGAAAACGACAGCAAGCATCAATGTCTCACTATTTATTCTGAACATTCAAAAAAAAAAAAGTGCCTTGCTTAGAAAGACACTATAACCTGTTCTCTTACTATACTTCCCTCTATATAGATATCAAGAGACTCCACACATATAGCAGCCCCCAGACCTCTGAAATATCTGTTTATAATTAAAAGATCTTTGAGCTTCAAAGGCACAAATATATTTCTATAGCAGCCAGTGCCTGAAGTGAGCAGGAAGAGGCAGGGAGCTCTGAGTGCCAGTAATTTACTAGAATTCCATGAAGAAAAAAAATGGTCTCACTTTTCAAGTGTCTAAGAAAAAAAATCTGATGTACAAATTGAAAGAGGAAGAATAAAAGCAAGAGGCTTATTCAAGACTCAGGCTGGAACTGTTGTGCAGTGCTCACTCCTGCACCCTCTGACCCAGGCTGCAACATTATAGGAACTCCTCAGCTTTACAACCTTCCCCTGGACTCTAACCCCAGCTCAGATGAACACGGCAGAATTACAAGCGGTCCCCTGGTTTCCCATCTCCCTCTGTGTGGTGCTCTGCAGCTGAGCATTACAAGAGTTTACCTCCTTTTGATTCTCCCTTTGAGTACTGCCTACACTATGATTGAAAAGGGAAAAAAAATCCTTTTAAAATAAAAAGGTAACAAAGTTAGAAATAAGCCCAAACCAAAATGCTGCATCCTGACACCCCCAAACTTGGGGGAAATTTGAATTTTGGTCTTAGATCAGTATCTAAACTTGGCATACGGCGCTATTTCAGGACCCAACCAAACCTGGGATCTGAGTACACCTGAACTTTGGGGCAGTTCAGATCCAGATCAGCCCCGTTTCTAAAGAAAAGCATCTCTTGCTGTGCTGAGATTGATACACGGACGGAATAAGATGAATGTAACTCCCCTGAGTGTGGGGAGTTTGTGTCATAATGAAACTACCTGCTGCCTAACATACATTTTATCATAATGGAGCAAAATAGGCCACTGTAACTATTGAAGAAATCCATTTCATGTGCTCCCGAGTCCTACCAGCTCCACTTCCAGAGCGAGACCCTGAAATTGAAAATATTCAATAAGGTTAATCCTGCTACAGTGTATTTCTATTGCTCCATACTGTATATTATCCACAGGCTTAGCAGCTTCCTTTAAATACAGCATAAGGCCTGTATGGGTTTCATCACATAGGCTCTTTTACAGAAAAAACTCCTGCCCCTCCTGCCCTCGCAGAAGACTTTAGGGGAAGAAACTGGCCCTGCTATCTTCATGCACGGTAGAGCTTATTAACGAAAGAACCATTCCCAACACGATGGCACCTTTAAAAACTTATTAAATTACACCAATAATTCTCTGTTAGCCATGCTACCAATCCCATTTGGGTTTAAAGTTATGGCTCGTTATGTTTAGCATCTGCATTATGCACACTGTTTTCTCATTATGAATAAATCAATAAATCAATTAGGGCCACTGAGCTTGCACAGGCTTGTGGGAGAGTAATTGAAGATCATGGAGCATGGATTCCATTAGTTAACCCCTGATGCCCTATAGTAGCTTTTTCACTATGACTATTCCACCCCAAAAAAGAGGAGAAAAATGCTGTTGATGATCATGTGACAGATATGGCAATTTCTTGTACCAGCCTTGCTATTGAATTAACTTTAAGTATCTTCAGAATCCATGGTATTAAATGCAAAGGTTATGTATTATATTGGGCCTGGATGATCAAAGGACTATATTGAACAATGTGGCAGACAAGAATCTTCTCTTGGGACAAATCATGTGAAGTTGATTTGCTGTGAAATCTCTAGGGGGAGGTTAATGCCCCACCCCAGTTATGCAAAAACCCAGACTTTTGAAGCTGTGGCCCACGGAGTGGATCTTTTTCTGATGATCACTTGCTGAATGAGGTCAAGATCAAAGGTCTAAACTTATAAAGGAAACACTGAACTATTAATGGGTATTCTAGTTCTGACTCTGAGTCAGTTATGAACTTGTAACCACAGCAAAAACCCTTTTGTGGGGATTGAAGGCCTCACTCATACCAGAGCCCCTGTTGCAGATGGGGAGGGGTGTGTGACCTCTGGTAAGCTTTTTAGCAGGTGTCTAGGTTCTTTTATTGCTTTTAATATTTTTTTCTGTTATGCTTTCACCTTAAGAATAAATGTGCTTGCCTAGAAAAGGTTGTATGGTAACTTGTAACTACTGGCACTTACAGCTGTTCATAGACTTTTAGGAAGTCTATCACTATCACAGTGTAGACAGGGAACTGTGCAACCAGAGAAATACCTCAATCAGGAGGGAGAAAGATATGGGTTTCTACCCAGGAAAGGTGATGGCTGAGGAGTTTGGAGCCAGAGTGGGTACCCTCAGGGAACCATGGCAGGAGGGGGGACATACTGGTGGTTGCCCTTAATGTGACAAACCATATGGCTGGGGCTTGAAGAATTTTTGGAAGTAACACAATACTTGTCAAATTGCTGATTTTAGTGAACTGCTGCTTATAGAGGAATAATTGATGATGGGAGAGTTGTTTGTTTGTTTGGAGGGGTTTGGGGGGGGGGCTTATATTCTTAAGATCATTGATTTCTGGAATAAAGATGGCTGGCCTGCCTATCTCCCTGCCCTGAATATATTTGTTCACACCTATTGGAAATCCAGAAATGACATTCAGCTTAAGACTATTTGTTTCAGTATGTCATAGTGTAAGTACAATACTTTTAACACTTTCTTAGGCCTAGCTGGCTTAATGCCCTGAAGCTGACTTTTGCCACATCACCAACAATTGCAAGTCTCAAGCATTGTTGCTGTGTATGCATGTGCATGATTATTCAAAGACCCTCTGGTCTGGAACCACAAAGGGGCTTAGGCACCTAAAATATCAGAGGAACAATGGAGATCCACAAAGTCTGAATTAGGTGCCTGAGCTCCCCATACAATAAATGGGGAGAGACAGGCACCTAAGAAAGAAAGCAATCCACAAAAGCCAGCACACTAGATGGAGAGCTGCCTCAGCTAGCCAATGGGAGATGGCAAAGAGAGGGTGTGTCTTAAGCCACACCCTTCTCATTCAGATAGGTGCCTAAGTCCAGACTGTTTGTGATCCACAGACAGGAACTCCCATCTCCTCAAATCAAGCTGCTTAGGTGCCTGCCTCACTCCACACAACACCAGGTGGGGTGGAGAGGAACCCACCTTATAACTTTTAGCTCAGTGGTTAGAGCCCTCACCTGGGATGTGGGAGTTTAGGCTCCTACCAGGTTAGGTGACAGCCAAGTGAGTTTTTTGGATCATGATGGAGCCTAAAACTCATGTTTCCAAAACAAAATTTGCTCCTTGTATCCTGAGAGCTGCTGAGTGAAATTGATATTCTTGCCAGCCCAGGGAGGCAGCTGGCCTGAGAGACTGGAAGCCCTGGGGTCCCTGTCCTGGGGCAGTCCTCATGGTGGGGCTGTCCTAAAGCTGCAGACCTTGGGGGCTGGTCCCAGGACTACTAGGTCCCTGACTCCAGGTTAGGGCACTTAGAAGCCTTGAGATCCCCAGCTTGAGCCTAGCTCCAGTTAAAGCTGGGGCTTCCAGGGCTTTTAGACTCTCAGTTACATGGTAGCCCTGAAAATACTGGTCTGGCAGGGCTCTCCCAGATCTGTGGAGCTGGAAGACCAGTGTCTCCAGTGTCAGGGCAGCCCACATGGCAGATCTCCCTCTCTCTGCCTCTGTCTTTGCAGAAAATGAAATTGACAGGAGCCTTCCAGGTGGGCAGCCCAGGAACCATCATTTTGATTTTCCCAATGGAAGCTCTAAATTTTTTGTCAAAACTGAAATTGTCTTGTGAAAATAATCAGTTTTGCTCACAGGGCATTTTTCATCAGAACATGATTCTGAGTTTAAAAAAAATTAGCAGCTCTAATCATCGCACTAATTATGAGGGCATCGTGAGTGCCTGTGCAGATATTTATTTCAATCAAAACAACAAAACTTCTGTGGGTGGGGAATTGCAAATAGCCAGTGCATGGGACCCTATACTACAGTATCAGTGAAATTGGGGAGAAATACCATTTTGGTCAGAGACACCAGGAAAAACCCTACTCCTAAGAAAAGTGCCCTGGGAAGTAGCATAGGAGCCTCAATATCCTCACAGAGCAGACAATAATTTAGATGTTAAGACCAGATGAGACCATTTTGATCATCTATTCTGACCTCCGGCAGACAGGGCCGACTCTGGCTTTTTTGCCGCCCCAGGCAAAAAAGCCTCCGGCCGGCCGCCCACCCCCCTGCGGGGGGGGCGGGGGAGGGCGGCTGGAGCCCCGAGGGGAGGGCGGAGAGCCCCGGCGGGGGCTCCGCTCTCCCCCCGGCGGCCGGGGGGGAGGGCGCAGGGGGGGGGGAGGGCGGCCAGAGGGCCGGGGGGAGGGCGGCGAGCCCGGCCGTGGCCCCGCTCTCCCTGGGGGCCGAAGCGCCGCGCCGCCCCCCTCCAGGTGCCGCCCCAAGCACAAGCTTGGTGGGCTGGTGCCTGGAGCCGGCCCTGCCGGCAGAACACACCCTGTGGAATCTCACCCAGGAATTTCTACATGAAGCCCATAAATTCTGCTTAAGGTCTCATCTCATCGATGGGAGCTAGGAAGGGAACCCAAATATAATGAAATCCTTCAAAATAAGTCTCTATTATGTAAACAGGAAGCAGGGCACATTCTGAAACATGGAGGGAGAGAATCTAGAGCTTATTTTCCTATTCATTAATAAAGAAATTTCCAGTCCATTTATTTCTCCTTTAGAGAACATCAACATTTGTTTCTCTCTGAATAAATAGAGAGTGATTGTGTCAAAATTCATTTAGAAAATACATTTGATTTCTTCTGGGATCTTTCTTTCCAAAATGTATAATTTTCTGGAAGATGACTAAAGGATGTGGAAACTATAGGGTGTAAACAGCACACATGGGTATCTCTGAGAACTAATTGCTGACTCGTGTCTGGTGCCCTACAGAGTCTATTAAGAATATTAAATGTACCACAGTCTGCTTTATAAATCAGTTCTGCACAGCCCACCTAGAGATCGACTGAATGACTGAAAACTGAGGTGTAGAGGACATATCTGCTGGTGACTTGGACACATAACCGCTCTGTGCCTAGTTTCTCCATCAATAATATTGGGGAAAATATACTTACAAATCCAAAAAGGGATTGTGAGCATTAATCACTTTGGCATATACTTGGCTGTGCACAAGTACAGACGTACTATTGTAATTGCTGGGAAATAACAGTAAAATATTACCTATACTAACACACAAACATATGAGTCTGCTTCCTGACTCTGAGTCCATATGCTGTTGTTCTGGTTAGGGGTACTGAGGAAGAGGGGTATGAGGATGGGGTATAGAGGAAGTAGATCAACCTGTCAGAAACTTGCCACCTTTGCTCCCACTAACAATAGGCCCCACAAAAGAGAAAGGGGAAAGTATGTGAGGGGAGACTTGGAAGAGAAAGCGCCTGGTGTCTCCCAGGAGAAGATGGAAGTTGAAGTGCCTTTTGTGCAAAGGATGATGGGGATTGTAGTCCTTTAGCATCATGCACTGGGAAGTAATCTAGCTGATTGGGCAGGGTGTTTGACAGTTGACAGATTGGTTGACAGATTTATATAACCTGATCCTCTTCCCTTTTGTCTCTCATTTTTATTGGGAGCTTGAGCAAGATACATCTACCTTAGCTGAGTGACAGCATAATATTGGGAAGCCTAAAATCACCTTTCTATAATTGAAGCTTATTTGGGCATCTAACCTTGATTAGTTATGCCTGTTCACTTAAGATTTTTGCCACAGAGATGGTTATTTTTAATACATTGTTTCTCTTAGCCCCTTCTAATGATCAACTTTGCAAAGTTTCTATCGCTACAAGGGGATGGTATAAAATTGGATTAGGATGTGTGTATGTGGGCACGTCTTCACTACCCGCCGATCCGGCGGGTAGCAATCGGTCTATCGGGGATTGACTTACCGCGTCTAGTGAAGACGCGATAAAATCGATCCCTGATGGCTCTACCGTCGACTCCGGAAATCCACCGCAGCAAGAGGCGGTAGCGGAGTCGACGGCGGCGCGGCAGCAGTCGACTTGCCGCCGTCCTCACAGCCAGGTAAGTCGACCTAAAAATACGCCACTTCAGCTACGCTATTCACGTAGCTGAAGTTGCGTATCTTAGGTCGACCCCCCGCTGTAGTATAGACCTAACCTGTGTGTGTGTGTGTGTGTGTGTCAATAACAGATGGGACTTGAACCAAAATCTTGGGTTGGAACTGTGAGGAAGTTTGGCTCCTGAGCTGAACTTTTTGGCTCTCTCCCCTTAGCTAACAGCTAAAGACAGGGACTTGGAATGCTACAAGGGCTTCCTAGAACAGCTGGAGTGGAAAAAAGACTTAGAGAGAGGAATGGGGTAGGAGGTTTTTTTATGCAAAGAACACTCCTTCCTAACAACACAATCTAGAAAGTATTGTTGGAGAATGATGAGTGTAGGTGCAGCATTATTATGTTTATTATTATGATTATTATTATTATGATTATTTATTATTATTTTAGTATTATGTTTATATAAGATGCAGTTGCAGGGAATAATAGTCAAAGGAAAAGGTCAGAAAACAAACAAACCCTGCATAAGATGGGACATAACTACAAGACAAATCAGGACTCCCTCTATCACTGTATAACTAAGGATGAGCAAACCTTGAGCAGCTGTTTATTTGGAAGAATGCTGGGGAATTATTCACGCAAGCTGAGCACAAAGTCCATTGAAATGAACGAGGAGAAACCCTGCTTCATTGCAGTAAGTACATAGTGTGCCAGCAGGTATTGCGTGAGTCAGAGAGAGAGAGAGAGAGAGAGAGAGAGAATCATTGGAAAAGGGCTTGAAGTAGTTTAGGGAGTTAGCTGTTTTCTGATCCCGGATGGATAGAAGGCTTTTTCGGAGGGGTGGGGGGAAATGGTTTTATAGCTAAAATGTCTTTGTGTAGTAGTCATGTGCAAAATGTTCTGACAAAGGTGAATCTGACTTTAAATATGAACGTACTATCCTCAGATCAAACAGAACCATTTTGTAGGTTCAGATCAGTTTTGAAATGATCACCTACCCTCTGAATTGCTTACACAATCCAAGGACTATTCTGGCTTTGTGATGGCAGATACCTTGCAAATTCACTGGAGGATATCAGCAGACCTCACTGTGTGTACTCCCGTTCTGCAGGAACCCAAATAAATCCACATAGCTCTGATTATTTGTTTTTCATGGACACTTTGTTCTTCAGAGCCATTTACAGAGCCAAAACAGAAAATGGGGTGATCTTACGGTATTTCCACCATTCAGAAAGACAAATCCCCTTAAGAGCCCAGATCCTATGGTATTTGGGGGGCCCATAAATGGCCCTGAGTCATTCAAAAAGCCTGTGCAAAACAGAATCAAACTTACAAATACTAGAAACTGAACAATCCCCTATTGGTTGTCTGCTACGATTTCCAAAAATCAGACAATGTGGTGCTTCCTAGGGGTCAGACAGATGAAAATTAATTCCAGGGCATTTCTGACATGGGGAATTTTTGGTGTGTGTGAGATTTAAGGCAGCTGCTAGCACGATACAGATTGCCACACTGCCTGAGATCCCTGCCAAAGAGTTGGCAGAATATTAAGGAAGACAGTGGGATTCCTTAATGCAGTGATGGGGAGAGAGGAGGCTTTGAATCAAGTTTTTCTGGTTGCTAATTTCCTCAAGGGTGAGCCAGTATCCCATGTGTACTCTGATGACTTGCCTATAAGGTACATTTTGAATTGTTCTTGGACATAGAAGTGAAAGCACTCTAATGCTTTTTATATAACTGATATCCAAAGTGAGAGACCTCAGTTCTTCTTGTTCTATCTTTTTATGCAAAGGCACAGAAATTATGCTTCTAATTTGTGACATTGGTGGTTCAGAAATGTTGTTCTCCTTACAGCCATCCTCAGGGAGTGGCTGTTTCTCAAGCCCTCATCTAGCACTTTCTATGCTCATAGACAAAATATCACCCTTCCAAATCGCTGAGAGAGGGATACCATTTAGAAGTCATTTCTTATTATGCCATATTGCTATACAAAGATTTGTCATCAGTGTCTACTTTTTATATATAAGTTTAAGAAGAAAACAATGACAATTCATGCCTGATGGGCATTCTGGAGGACTATGATTCTTTTGAATCAGTGATCACCAGTGACAATCTGTTCCTCCAAAATTCATTAAATCATTAGCTGTCCTGAAACATAAATATTATATATTCTTTGGAGACTGTCTTGCAAACTTCCTCTGCCATGCAAACTTCCTCTGACAACTCAGTCTTTCTGCCTAATCTTCCATATGTCAGCCCTCGATGCCCTGTCAGAAGTACTTTGTGTAGGGTTGAAATCTTCCTCTTTAAAGTAATATCCTTGAGCTTTGACCTCTGTTTGCCTCTGTTAACCTGGAACTTTTGAGTACCAAATTTTGCTCAGAGCTGACTCTTTACTTTGCCCAGATGATCAAAATTGAACAGAATTGGCATATGCCTCTGTTTTCTTCCTTGTTCTATTTATCCACATTACAAAATTCTCTGTAGTCCCTCAGAGGTCCTTGAAAAAAAAAATTCTTCACACTTTTCTTGGCAGAATTACAATCTGTGTACTCTCTAAACTGTTAGTTAGGAGACAGTATCCTTAGGGCTGAGAAGAGTTACTCAATTATAGGACTTGGATTGTGTGATTCAGTTCCACTGATCTACTATTAAAGCAAGTATGTGTCTTTAATTAGTGATGGGAGAACCTCAAAAAAACGGGGGACTGATTTTGAAAGGAGCTGTGCACCCACAACTCCCACTGATTTCTGGGTGCTCTGTACTTCTTAAAATCAGACCTTGGTTAGTTTAGCTGAACTAGTACATTTGCTGTACTAGCGGTGGGCCTGAAATAAATTTTGGATTATACTATCCATATAAAATGTAGGATAGTTAAGATCTGGATCTAGATTTTGTATGTGATCTCTATGGAATCCAAACTCCCTGGAACTTATGGGAGTTTGAATCTGGATCCAAAGTTTGAGGCTCAGACCTATCTGTAATGTACATTGTATAGAGCTAGACTAATACCAAAATTAGTTTTCTGCAAGTATTCATTCAGATTTATAGATGAATGCAATCCAGCCAGGTTTGAGTCCCTTTTATGTTTTTATCCATTAAAAAACAAGTGGTTGGGAAGTTCTTACAGAAATACCAGCAGAAGGTGAATTATAAACTAGAGTGGCCAAAAAAATTCCAATTAAATGGTTTGATTTTCAGCCAAAAAAATGAAAATTTTCAGATTTCAGTGAATCATTTTTTGATCAAAAGCTAAAATTTCCCACAAAAGTAGACACCTATTGCAATAATAATAATAATAATTAATAATAATAAAATATTAAGTTTCAGAGAGAAATACTTTCTCTTATTTCAGTGCCAATAGATATAATATCGATATGCTCAACTGTTCATGGATAAGCAAATTAAATAAACACAGATGCATGTTTCTGTGAGGTAATAAGAATTTTATTGGCATTCTACACATAATAATAATAATAATAAAAAAAACATTGTTCCTGGCCTTGGGCAAAGGCTTGTGATGTATCTAGATTTGATTTTAACAAATAGGGAGGAACTCGCTGAGAATTTGAAAGTGGAAGGTAGCTTGGGTGAAAGTGATCATGAAATCATAGAGTTCACAATTCTAAGGAAGGGTAGAAGGGAGTACAGCAAAATAGAGACAATGGATTTCAGGAAGGCGGATTTTGGTAAGCTCAGAGAGCTGATAGGCAAGGTCCCATGGGAATCAAGACTGAGGGGAAAAACGACTGAGGAGAGTTGGCAGTTTTTCAAAGGGACACTATTAAGGGCCCAAAAGCAAGCTATTCCGCTGGGTAGGAAAGATAGAAAATGTGGCAAAAGACCACCTTGGCTTAACCACAAGATCTTGCATGATCTAAAAAATAAAATGGAGACATACAAAAAATGGAAACTAGGACAAATTACGAAGGATGAATATAGGCAAACAGCACAGGAATGCAGGGGCAAGATTAGAAAGGCAAAGGCACAAAATGAGCTCAAACTAGCTATGTGAATAAAGGGAAACAAGAAGACTTTTTATCAATACATTAGAAGCAAGAGGAAGACCAAAGACAGGGTAGGCCCACTGCTCAGTGAGGAGGGAGAAACAGTAACAGGAAACTTGGAAATGGCAGAGATGCTTAATGACTTCTTTGTTTCGGTCTTCACCGAGAAGTCTGAAGGAATGCCTAACATAGTGAATGCTAATGGGAAGGGGGTAGGTTTAGAAGAGAAAATAAAAAAAGAACAAGTTAAAAATCTCTTAGAAAAGTTAGATGCCTGCAAGTCACCAGGGCCTGATGAAATGCATCCTAGAATACTCAAGGAGCTAACAGAGGAGGTATCTGAGCCTCTAGCTATTATCTTTGGAAAATCATGGGAGACAGGAGAGATTCCAGAAGACTGGAAAAGGGCAAATATAGTGCCCATCTACAAAAAGAGAAATAAAAACAACCCAGGAAACTACAGACCAGTTAGTTTAACTTCCGTGCCAGGGAAGATAATGGAGCAAGTAATTAAGGAAATCATCTGCAAACACTTGGAAGGTGGTAAGGTGACAGGGAATAGCCAGCATGGATTTGTAAAGAACAAATCATGTCAAACTAATCTGATAGCTTTCTTTGATAGGATAACGAGTCTTGTGGATAAGGGAGAAGCGGTGGATGTGGTATACCTAGACTTTAGTAAGGCATTTGATACGGTCTCGCATGATATTCTTATCGATAAACTATGCAAATACAACTTAGATGGGGCTACTATAAGGTGGGTGCATAACTGGCTGGATAACCGTACTCAGAGAGTAGTTATTAATGGTTCCCAATCCTGCTGGAAAGGTATAACGAGTGGGGTTCCGCAGGGGTCTGTTTTGGGACCGGCTCTGTTCAATATCTTCATCAGCGACTTAGATATTGGCACAGAAAGTACGCTTATTAAGTTTGCAGATGATAGCAAACTGGGAGAGATTGCAACTGCTTTAGAGGATAGGGTCAAAATTCAAAATGATCTGGACAAATTGGAGAAATGGTCTGAGGTAAACAAGCTGAAGTTTAATAAAGACAAATGCAAAGTGCTCCACTTAGGAAGGAACCATCAGTTTCACACATACAGAATGGGAAGAGACTGTCTAGGAAGGAGTATAGCAGAAAGGGATCTAGGGGTTATAGTGGACCACAAGCTAAATATGAGTCAACAGTGTGATGCTGTTGCAAAAAAAGCAAATGTGATTCTGGGATGCATTAACAGGGGTGTTGTGAGCAAGACATGAGAAGTCATTCTTCCACTCTACTCTGTTCTGGTTAGGCCTCAGCTGGAGTATTGTGTCCAGTTCTGGGCACTGCATTTCAAGAAAGATGTGGAGAAATTGGAGAGGGTCCAGAGAAGAGCAACAAGAATGATTAAAGGTCTAGAGAACATGACCTATGAAGGAAGGCTGAAAGAATTGGATTTGTTTAGTTTGGAAAAGAGAAGACTGAGAGGGGACATGATAGCAGTTTTCAGTTATCTAAAAGGGTGTCATAAGGAGGTGGGAGAAAACTTGTTCATCTTAGCCTCTAAGGATAGAACAAGAAGCAATGGGCTTAAACTGCAGCAAGGAAGGTTTAGGTTGGACATTAGGAAAAAGTTCCTAACTGTCAGGGTGGTTAAACATTGGAATAAACTGCCTAGGGAGGTTGTGGAATCTCCATCTTTGGAGATATTTAAGAGTAGGTTAGATAAATGTCTATCAGGGATGGTCTAGACAGTATTTGGTCGTGCCATGAGGGCAGGGGCCTGGACTCGATGACCTCTCGAGGTCTCTTCCAGTCCTAGAGTCTATGAATCTATTAATCTTAGTTAAACATTATTGGTTCTCCTCTCATTTCTGAATGAAAATTTAGTTCTTTAAAAGGAATGTATTAGATGGTGTAGTGGGGCGGCTGCCCCACTCCAGTAAAGAGGGGTCAAAAGCCAGCCCTTGGAGAGGGCTGGGGCTGATAGAAAAGCCTAGGCTGATTGGGGAAACAGCCACAGTGGGGACGATGCCCCAATCAGGCCACAGCTGGCCCTATAAAAGGGCTGTGAGCCAGGAGTTCAAAAGGAGTGGCTGCCTGGGAGAGAAGGGTACCTGAGGTGGAGCAGTGCTGGGGAAGGGCAGAGGGAGCTGGGGAGCTCCAGTCTAGAAAAATAAATAAATAAATACATAAATAAATAAAGCCTAGAAAAATAAATCCTAAAAATATGAAAGGCCCATTACTAGATAGAAATGGTAACTGTCTTAATAAAGCAGAAAAGGCAGAAGTGTTAAATTTCTGTTAATATTTGGAAAGAAGCAGGATGATATACTTATATCATATGAGGATGTGGAAGAACTTTCCAGTCCATTAGTAACTGAGGAAGTGTTAAGCATCAACCAGGCATCAATATTTTTAAATCAGCAGCCTGAATAACTTGCACATAAGAGTCCTAAAAGAGTTGGTCAAAGAGATCTCTGGTCCATTTATGTTAGTTTTTAATACAATTTGAAATAACAGGGAAATTCCAGAAGATTGGAAGAGTGATACTATTCTGCTAATATCCACAAAGGGTGAGTAGGTTGATTTGGTGTAAAAATAGGCTAGTTAGCCTGACATCAGTCCATAGCAAAATAATGGAAACACTGATATGGGATTGTGTTGATAAAGAAATAAAGGTTAGGATTATAATTAATCCCAGTCAGAATGGTTTTATTGAAAATAGATCTAGTCAAACCCAACTTCATTAAAATCTTTGAGATTAAAAGTTTGGTTGATAAAGTAACTGCGTAGATGTAACACACTTAGACATACATATCATTCTGATTTTTAAAAAGCAAGCAATATAAAATATGAATAGAGCATGGCTAACTGGTAGATCACAAAAAGTAGTTGTTAATGAATGTATTTGTAGTGAGATTCTGCCGGGATCAGTGCTAGGCTAGAGACATTTGAACTTTTTCATTAATGATCTGGAAATATACATAAAATCACTGATGATAAAATTTGTGGGTAACTCAAAGACTTGCAGAGTGGTAAACAGTGAAGAGGTCAGGGCAGTTATACATTGGACCCATTCAAACAAAATGCATTTTAAAACAGCCGAAAACAAGGTTGTACATCACAAAGAGCACTGAAAGATGACTTAATTACAGTGTACCTTCATAGGGAGAATATACCAGACACTAAATAGCTCTAACCTAGAAGAGAAAGGAAGGACAAGTTCCATTGTCTGGAAGCTGAAGCCAGACAAATTCAAATTAAAAATTATGCACAAATTTAACAGTGAAGCTGACTAATCATTGGAAGAGATTGCTAAGGGACGTGGTAGATTCTCCATCTCTTGCAGTCTTCAGATCAAGATGTCAAACACAAGTTATTGAGGTCAATAGAGGATCAATTGGATGAAATTCTCCAGCCTGTGTTATGCAGGAGGACAGACTAGGTGATGTAATGGTGCCTTCTGGCCTTATTCTATCTTGTGTCTTGTCACTCAGTTTCCTGATCAAAACTGAATTGTTGGTGACAGTTATAGAACACTACAACTGTCCTGCTCTTCTGGCTGATTTGACCTTCTTAGGCCTGGTCTACACTAACCCCCCAAGTTGAAGTAAGGTACTCAACTTCAGCTACGTGAATAACGTAGCTGAAGTCGACATACCTTACTTCGAACTTACCGCGGTTCAGACGCGGTCCACACGCAGCAGGCAGGCTCCCCGTCGACTCCGCGGTACTCCTCTCGTTGAGCTGGAGTACCGCAGTCGACGGCGAGCACTTCCTGGTTCAATTTATCGCGTCCAGACCAGACGCGATAAATCGAACCAGGAAGTTCGATTTCCAGCCGCCGAACTAGCGGCTAAGTATAGACCAGCCCTTAGTAAAACATTTGTTAAAAATTTGTTACATTTCTACTCCACATACAAACTCGTAATAATTAAAATGATTACCCCAAATCAGTTCCTGTTCCAAACATGGAGACCAGTTTAACATGGCCAATGTTGGGACCCAATTAAGATCTTAGGGAAGTCACCTTCCTACTAACCTGCTAAAGTTTATTCACTAAAATATGTCTAGACAAAGAGCCCAGGGTTTAATTTTGTAAATATTGCCACCTGGGTTTTGGTTTTGCAAAGTCAAATGGAGGGTTTGTCACACTCAGGATTGAGTTTATCTTGAGCACAAATATTTGGTCTGAAATAGGACATATACTAAAAGGTTCCAGTTTTGGACCATCTGTAATTGTAAAGTACATATACCTGTCAGTCATGAGTTGTCCAGACATGCCAAACCCATGAAAAAAAATGCAAAAATTTTTGGCTTAATTGGCTTGTGAGTTGCTTGTTAGCTAGTTTTTGACTTGTAGCTTGTTGCTTGTTTGGCTTGTGGCTTGTTGATTGTTGTAGCTTGTTGCTTCCTTTTGTTGATCAGCTCCCGGCAAGCAGGGGCAAGAGGCAAGCAGGGGCAAGGGGGGAAGAGAGTCAGGGGTGCACAGCGGGCCCACCACAGTCCCAGACTGCACGCCGGGGGGATCTAGTCACATAGAGTATTGGGGTTCTTAGGGATTGGCTTGTTTTGGCCTTGTTTTGAAATGGGATTAGCTTGATTTTTGGCTTCTTGTGAAAGTCGGGGTGTTTATTTACTGCGTGAAAGTTGGTAATGGTGTTTGTAACCTCAGTATTACTAGCCTGTTGAGGATCTGGGTTTTGGGCTTTCTATATAAAAGCACTAAATGCAAGTAGCTTTGTAAATATTGGTTTCATGCAATAGCATTCGGTAATTTTTAAAACAAATATAATTTTAGCAATATTAGATTATCTCATAGGTAAAATTCAGAAGAATTCAAGTGACCTTGCAGTATATTTTTAAAAAATTACTTTGAACTTATTTGGTATAAAATGTCTTTCAGAGCTCAGTTGGTGGGGGGCATTCAATATCTCTTTCTTTAGTTGACTCAATGTCATTTAACTTTTCAAGATCACCTTTAAACATCTGAGCTACTGGCTTTGTCAGCCTCCCTCAAGAGCACAGACTACGTCAGGGAGTGGTTTCTTTTCCATATATTTCATCAAGGATCAAGATCTCTGGTGCCAAAACAGAACATGCTTACAGTTTACAAAAACCTATACAATTTGCAAAAATCTCTGAGGTGATTTCAAGCCTTTTTAAATCCAACTGTTCCCCATTTCTCTTCTCTTTTTCCAGGCACCTTCTGCACTTTACAACTGATTCATTTATATGGCATTTTCTGATTAAAACTCAGAGGCAAAGGTAAAACAGTCCTCTATATTATAAACCATTGAGAGATTGTAGGGACACTGCAACAAGCAGGGCAAAGGATCACGTTAATGCTCCTGTTTCGCTGATAGCATATTTGTCCTAACACCAAAAGGCAATGAGCAGTAAAAATGTCACAGCATTGTGATCACCGTGTGAACCACTACCTTCTACTGGACCTAATCAGAATTTCCAGACTGTGTACCTTAGCCTCTATTCTGCTGTCAGCTAAAAGCAGATTCTCCTTTAGTTCAAGTGGTAAGATCTTATATTAGGGGAACAGGATGATCCACATTGCACCTCTGTTGCTGCCATGAAGTTATGGCCATCATGCAAAACACAGTGAGTTCTTCAAAGTCCTGTGCGTCAATTGATTTACAAGAATAATTTTTGGTTGATTGTTTTAGCAGTAATGAAACAAGTAATCCAAACCAACAGTTATGAAAATATCTTAGAAAACAAAATAGAGCAATATACATAATCAGATGGATTAAATGGGGAAAAAGTTGCTAAAAATAAATGAAGAACTATTCTCTGATTTCTCTCAGCCTTTGGATGGTGACTGGACAGGCTTGCCCAGCATTAATGAAGACCATTTAGTTAAGGTCATTGTAACGGGGCTGGGACTCCCCACCTGGCGCCTCCTACTGGTTGTCTCGGGGAATTAACTCTGTCCAGTGGAGCGCCCGCTCCTGATGGTGTCTCGTCCGTCGTCTCTCCCTCAGTATCAGGGTAGCATGGCCCAACAGCCAGAGTCCATAGAACTCCCCTCAGTAGCGGGGTAGTGTGGCCCAACGGCCCGAGTCCATAGAACTCCCCTCAGTAGCGGGGTAGTGAGGCCCAACATCCAGAGTCCATAGAACTCCCCTCAGTAGCGGGGTAGTGCAGCCCAACGGCCAGAGTCCATATATAACTCCCCTCAGTAGCGGGGTAGCATGGCCCAACAGCCAGAGGCATAGGGGGACCCGGGCCCTCCCTCTCCACCGGGTCCCGACCCAGGGGTCTCCTAATGGCGGGGTTCCCCTTGCCGTTGGCTCGGCGGGGATCCGGACGCCGCACGCCGAACGTCAGTGTTGCTCTAACGCGGCTCGTCCCTAAAGTTCCCCTGGGTCACTTCCTACCCTCAATGTCGCGGTCTCCTCCGGAGATGTGGGTTCCAGTCCGTTCCCCTCTGGCGGGTCCTTCTTCTGAGATGCAGGGTTCGGGCCGGCTAGGCTGGCTCCTGGAGCCTGGAACGTGGGCTGTTCCTCGTCGGGAGCTGGCTGTGTGCGTCCTTCTCCTCCGGTGGTCAGCCCCAACTGAGCAGCTTTGCAGGCTTTTATACCTAGCCTCCAGTTGGAGCATGCCCAGCAGGGCTTCCAGGGTGGGGCTTCGTCTGCCAGGAAGGAAGCATTAACCCCTGCTGCGCCAGTGCAGGGCCATTCTGCCCCATCACAGTCATAAACACTGGAACTTACAAGTCAGCACACAGAGCTCCAGAGAGACCCAAGGTATTTGTATTGTACCCATATAAAACTTCTGGACCTAACCCCCGAAGGTAAACAAGAAGGACATTGATACTGTTTCCAAAAGCATAACACACTGGCACTGGAGTGGATTTAGAGCTGAGCATTATAAATCACTCCTAAGACAAAAAGGAAAGCCTCCAAAAATAGAAGGATGTCTATTTAATCTTGACTTGTGCCATAAAAAATGCTAGGTATCAAACCCATCAACTCAGCCTACTCATGAAGTTTCTGAAAAGTGTGTTTGTTGCAGAGTATTGCATCTAAGATCTTGTTAAATTCCATGGGAAGTAGTTTTGTCTCCCCTCTGTGCAGGATTTACTATGAGCCAGGGGGAATTTTAGTTCAGAGTTTAAAAGGATGTGCACTGTGTCAAATGATTTTAAATCAGTTTTAAAATAATTATTTTCCCTCATTGCTGTTGATAACCAGTGTTGAAATTCAGCTGCCGGTGGCTGTACTTTCACTTATCCTAACATCATTAAAGGTACTGGGGCTTTCTTCTCAAACAACCATGGTTATTACCCTTATTTACATTACATACCTTGGTTCCTTTTTTAACCACCAAGACTCAGTCTCTGGAAGCCTGAAAATCACACTGTATTTCCTCCATCTCATGTGCTCACTGGATTGTTATTTGTAGGGCTACCCATGAATACTGCTTTGGACAACTGGATGTGTAGGGCTGTTCGTGAGTGTTGGGTTGTAACTGTAGGGTCCCCTAGAGTACTCAGCTGCTAGTATTATTTTCTTAAATAGAATTATAAGGAATTTGTAGATAAATATAAAAACTAAGGCATGACATATCTAATTTTGAGCTCATCTGCTTTGACACTGTCCATTTAAATGTATTCCACGTTTTAGATTTTATCATCAATTCTTTGTTCCCCCAAAGCAACTATTATCTTAAGTTTGTACTTTGGGTTTTTAAGGAATGTAGATTTAAGGTCTTAGCGTAATTAATGATTTCCAAGGTGACAATGTAAAACCAAGTAATATGAATCTTCCTCCCCAAATTCATTAATACAATTTGGTGAAACTTGGAAAACCTCTCCACTTGAGTCTTGTAAGTGTGTGAAACAAAAACTAAAACAGATGTTTGGTAGCTTATGTGAAACGAGCTATTATTGATTACCATTATGTATGTGTGGTGAGGTAGAAAGAGAGAGAAAAGGAGAGACCAACACTTCCCATTCACCCCTTATTCAATCACATTCTCACACACTTATTGAGAACTAACTTAATTAAAGGCAACCATTCCTAGGGTGTTGCAGAGTAAATGAGATGGCGCTCCCATACATTCCAATTAAATCCAATTTAATTATACACATCTTGAACAATTCTGGAATGTTGGCTCAGTACTGACTCAGATCAAGAGTTGGCTGGAAAACGGGATTTCTATACTGCAGATGATTTTGAGGTTTCAAAGGGGAAAAAATTGTCCCTGTTTGGGATGAAAGTAAAACCGGGTACATTTTTCATGGGACAGAAGTATGGGAGGAAAATCTGGTTTGGGAAAACCAAAATGGATTTTTTTTGGTTTGGCGGGTGCCTGCCAGGAAGCCTCTTGTTAATTTCACTTTCTCCCTGCAGGCAGAAAATGAACCTGGCAAGAGGCTTTTAGGTGGGCTGTAGGAGGCTGAGCACTCTGGCTATTTGCCTCCCTGGAGCTCAGCCTCTTTGTCTCCCTCCTGCCTAGTTCTCTCTTTGAAACTGACAAGAGCCTTCCAGACAGGCAGCCAGGGTGCTGTCATTTCGATTTTTGCAATAAAAAACCAAACTGTTCGGCAATTTTGTGAAAAGAGCATTTTATGTGGGAAAACCATTCTGACAGAAAATTGCTGACCACCTCTACTCCAATCCCCATATTCTGAATCAGGAACACCTCCGACATCACTTTGGGTTATAGCTTGCATGAGCCTGGCTTGCATGAGCTTTAGGCACCCCCTCTTTTCATGCTGGATGTTAATGCGCCACAATCATACAGCTGTGCTTTGCAAAATCCCTTCTATTCTTACCTGCCAAACTCTCTCCTTTAATTCACAAGAGCAGCATATGTGGAGGAAAATTTCATTTTGCATCTCTGGGTGCTGTTTTGTGTGTATGTGTGTGTCATGTCTGAGACGATCAGATTCACATATCAGCTGAAAACTATTCGGTTTTCAGTGCTGTTGTTAGAGCTTTTAAAGGTGTGTTTGTTCCTTCTGTTCAAAATGCTTTAAACCCACTAGACACTGCTGTTCATTGACATATTACACCATTCTCCCATAGTTCACTGGCTGTTGTTATAATTAAAAGCTTCTTTTGTAGCTTATTCTCTGAATCATGTTTGAAAGCAAGACACTTCAGCGATAGAAATGGCAATGTTCTTCAAGCCCCTTTCATTCCTTTCTCCTCCATGCCCCACATTCCTTTTCAGCACCCCTGGTTATATGACGGCAAACTCCATCCAGGGCTAATCTGCTTTAACTTTGGACATTGTCAGCCTTTTGTTGTTCATAAAGAAGTAATACTCTATTTCCAGAGGAACAGCAAATCTATGACTTTCAAGAGACCAAAAAAAAAAAAAAATGAAGACAGTAAAGTATTATTTGTATTATTTTTAACTTAAATGATGAAAATTAAGAAGATTTTTCAAAAGGGCTAGGTGATTTAATACAAGCTAACTTGATACAACAGGGAGAGGCAGGGCCGACGAGAGGGGGGAAGCCGGTACAAATTACCGGGGCCCGGCGGTCCGGAAGGGGGCCCGGCTTCCCTCCGTCACCTTACCAGAAGGGGGCCCAGGGCCCGGCTTCCCTGGCTCCCTCCCCACTCTCATTGGCCCTGTTTAGCTGGTCCGCCCTTGCTGGGGGGGCCTGAAAAATTTTTTTCACCGGGGCCCGAACCCGCTCTCGGCAGCCCTGGAGAGAGGTACTTGAGACAATTCACAACAGCTTTGTGTCAAACAAATTTCCAGAGCATCATAATAGAATATTTCTAAAGACATCATTGAAATATACATTTAGGGTTTTTTGGAAAGTTGTTGTAAATGTCTTCCTTCAAAACTTATTTTATGAATTTGCTACTCATAAATCTGAGGGTCTCATAGCCACGGTGTCAGTCAGGTATTACAAAGGCAAGTTTTTCTTCACAGAGCACTGCCAAATACTCCTAAAAAAACAGACTTTCAGCAATTCCAATGCTTCACTCACACACAGATCTGCTAATGCACTTCTGTCTTCTCTTCCATTACACTACCTATTATTCCAGTCCTGGCATCCTTCACCCAGCTACACCAGAGATCCTGAATCCCAATCCACCGCAAACTTATTGCTATTCCAACATGAGAGGCTGAGTCAAAACGTGTGTGATTCTTGGAAAATCAACCGAGCATACCCAATTATAACAGTAATAACAAGAAGTAAATAAGATTAAACCATCAAACAGTGGATGGTTTTGAACTAGTCAGAAAAAATGGGGGAAAATGTAATGGGTAAAAAAAATTGAATCTATTCAAAGCAATAACCAAACTGCCAGGATGGTGTTGTCAACTGAACGCTCATATAACCTGATTTCCTAAAAGTAACGGCCTTTCATATCCAGTGTTAGATATTAACAGATGTATATCAGGTCTCTGCTGAGACTGTCACTTTGAATATTTGCAGTATTTATCTATTGTTGACATTTTATATACATTTTTCTTGCAAAATCCATTAGCCTACTACATTATCAGGAGAAAATATTCTGTCTGCATTAAAAAACCACACAATATTAAGATAGATATCATTGTAGTAAGGAATAAAAAATGAAAAATGTGACAGTGAAGGAGATTGCCTGCATGGAACTAGCTCCTCTAGGGGACTGGCACAGTGGGTGAATAAATATTTGACTAGGTTTTTGGTGGAAAAATATTCTATCTACTGGGAAGGTTCTTCAAAGTAAGGAGCCATTTTGGCATCTATTTGACTTCACTACTATTTATTTAGGATTATCTTCATTAATCCACTTCCACTGAACAGTGAAGCTGTAGAAAATTGTTCCTATTGCTTCTCAGATAATTACTTCATAGAATCACAGAAATGTAGGTCTGGAAGGACCTTGAGGCAGGATCAAATATACTTAGATCATCCCTGATTGTCGAACCTGTTATTAAAAAGCCTCCAGTGATGCAGATTCCATACCCTGTCCCCCTTGGTAACATATTCTATCCTTTAAACATCCTTATAGTTAGAAATATTTTCCTAATGTTTAACTTAAATTGTCTTTGCTGCAGATTAAGCTCATTACTTCTTGTTCTACCTTCAGTGGTCATGGAGAATAGTTGACCACAGTCCTTTTTTTAATGGCCCTTAACATATTTGAAGACTCTTATCAGGTACCCCCTCAGTCTCCTTTTCTTGAGACTTTTTAACCTTTAACCCAGGTTTGGGTTTTTTTTATTTAATATTTCCTCATAGGTCAGTCTTTCTAAACTTTTCATCACTTTTGCTCTCCTCGGGACTCTCTCCAAATTCTCCACATCTTTTCTTAAAGTGTGGCTCCCAAAACTGGACACAATACTCCAGCTGAGGCCTCACCAGTGCTGAGTAGAGTGGAACAATTACTTCCCATGTCTTACATATGACATTCTCATTAATACATCCCAGAAAGATGTTTGCCTTTTTCACTACTACATCACGTCAATTCGTATTCAACTTGTGATCTGCTAGAACCCCTATAAGGCCTTCTCAGCAGTACCACTGTCTAGCCAGTTATCCCCCATTTTGTAGTTATGTATTTGATTTTTCCTTCCTAAATGTAGTATTTTTCAGTTTTATTATTGACTTTCATCTGATTGATTTCAGACAAATTCTCCAATTTAGAAAGGTTGTTTTGAAATCTAATCCTGTCCTCCAAAGTCCTCCCAGTTTGGTGTCATCCATAAATTTTATATGCATACTTTCCACTCTATTATTCAAGTCATTAATGAAAATACTGAATAGTATTGGCCCCAGGACAGACCCCGGAATCCCATATGCCCTCCAGGTTGACAGCAAACCATTGATAACTATGCTTTGAGTATGGTTTTTCAGCCAATTGTGCACCCTTTTTATAGTCATTTCATCTTGACCACATTCCCCTAGTTTGCTTATGAGTGTATCAAATGAGACTGCATCAAAAGCTTTCCTGAAATCAATATATTTGATGTCTGCTGCCTTGTCCCCATACATTAGGCCATTAACCCTGTCAAAGAAGGAAATTATTTTGGTCTGGCATGATTTTTTATTTACAAATCCATGCTGGCTACTACTCATCACCCTATAATCCTCTAGGTGCTTACAAATTGTTTGTTTAATAATTTGTTCTAGAATCTTTCCAGATATTGAAGTTAGGCTGATTGATCTATAATTGCCCAGGTACTATTTGTTCCCCCTTTTCAAAGATGGGTATGATGTTTTCCCTTCTCCAGTCCTCTGGGACTTCACTTGAACTCCATGAGTTCTCAAAGATAATTGCTAACAGTTCTCAGATTGTTTCATCTAGTACTTTAAGTACCCTATGGTGAATTTCATCAGGCCCTGCCACTTGAATAAATCTAGCTGAAGAAAGGATGAGGCATCATGTATATATGAGGAACCTGAAAATCTCTCTTTTGGTCACAGAACTGAGTGCACGTCTTTCTCCTTTCTGAATGCAATCTCTCGGATGCACTTTCCCTTACCTGCGTTGGGTTAGAATTTTGCAGATCTCCCACACTTAGACCAGAGTGTGGGTTCAGCACCCCATCTATGCCAACCATTCATAGATTCATAAAATTTAAGGCCAGAAGGCACCATTATGATCATTTAGTCTGACCTCCTGCACATTGCAGGCCACAGAACCTCATCCTCCCACTACTATAATAGAGTAAAAGTATATGTAGTCAGGCCAAAAAATAATTTGAAGAGCAACTAGCAAAAGACACACAAAATAACAGCAAAAATATTTTTAAATACATCAGAAGCAGGAAGCCTGCCAGCGGGGCCACTGGATAGATAAGGTGCCAAAGGAGTACTCAAGGACAATAAGGCCATTGCAAGGAATCTAAATGAATTATTTGCATCTAGGGTGACCAGACAGCAAATGTGAAAAATTGGGACAGGGAGTGGGGGGTAATAGGAGCCTATATAAGAAAAAGACCCCAAAATTGGGACTGTCCCTATAAAATCAGGACATCTGGTCACCCTATTTGCATCAGTCTTCACTACAGATGATGTAACAGAGATTCCCATACACGAGCCATTCTTTTTAGGTGACAAATCTGAGGAACTGTCCCAATCTGAGGTGTCAATAGAGGAGGTTTTGGAACAGATGGATAAATAAAACAGTAATAAGTCACCAGCACCAGATAGGAACTCAAATAAGAAATTGCAAAATTACTAACTGTGGTAATGTAACCTATCACTAAAATCAGCTTCTGTACCAAATGACAGATAAAGAATGGGACACCGATTTTTATAAAGGGCTCCAGAGGCAATTTTGGCAATTACAGGCTTGTAAGCCTCACTTCAGTACCAGGCAAATAGGTTGAAACTGTAGTAAAAACAGAATTATCAGGCACATAGATTAACATGATTTGTTCAGGAAGTCAACACAGCTTTTGTAAAGGGAAAGCATGCCTCAACAATCTATTAGAATTCTTTGAAGGAGTCCACAAGCCTGTGGACAAGGGTGATCCAGTGGATATAGTATTCTTGGATTTTCAGAAAGCCTTTGACAAGGTACTTCACCAAAGGCTCTTAAGCAAAGTAAACAGCCATGGCTTGAGTGGGAAGGTTCGCCCATGGATCAGTAACTGGTTAAAAGACAGGAAACAAAGGGTAGGAATAAATGGACAGTTTTCAGAATGGAGAAAGGTAAATAACGGGGTCCCCCAGGGATCCCTACTGGAGTGAGTGCTAGTCATCATTTCATAAATTATCTGGAAAAAGGGGTAAACAATGAGGTGGGAAAATTTGTAGACGATGCAAATTTATTCAGGCTAGTTAATTCTGAAGTAAATTGTGAAGCGTTACAAAGAGATAAAGGGATCTCAAAACCTGGGTGACTGAGCAACAAAATGGCAGATGAAATTCAATGTTGATAAATACAAAGCAATGCACATTGGAAAACATAATCCCAACTATACATTCAAAATGATGGGATCTAAATTAGCTGTAAAAACTCAAGAAAGAGATCTTAAGTCATTGTGGAAAATTCTCTGGTCAGTGTACAGCAGTACTCAGAAAAACTAACGGTGTTAGGAATCTTTAAGAAAGGGATAGATAAGAAGTTAGAAAATATCATAATGCCACTATATAAATCCATGGTACACCCACACCTTAAATACTGTGTGCAGTTCAGGTTGCCCTGTCTCAAAAAAGATATATTAGAATTGGAAAAGGTACAGAGAAGGGCAACAAAAATGATTAAGGGCATGAAACAGCTTCCATATGAGGAAAGATTTAAAAGACTGGGATTTTTCAGCTTGGAAAAGAGATGACTACAGGGGGTTATGATAGTGGTCTATAAAATCATGACTGGTGTGGAGCAAGTAAATAAGGAAGTGTTATTTACTCCTTCATATAACACAAGAACCAGAGGTCACCAAATGAAACTAATAGACAGCAGGTTTAAAACAACCAAGGCCAAAATTATAGCAGGGATCAAAAAATAATTAGACAAGTTCATGGAGGATAGGTCCATCAATGGCTATTAGCCTGGATGGTCAGGGATGCAACCCCATGCTCTGGCTGTCCCTAGCCTCTGAGGGTCAAAAGCTGGGAGTGGATGATAGGGGATGGATCACTCAATAATTGCCTATTCTGTTCATTCCTTCTGAAGCAGCTGGCATTGGCGAGTATCAGAAGACAAGATACTGGACTAAATGAATCATTGGTCTGACCCAGTATAGCCGTTCTTATGTTTTTCTGGCCCATAACCTGCAAGTAACCCATGCCCTATACTGCAGAGGAAGGCAAAAAACAACATGGGGTCTCTGCCAATCTTACCTGGGGGAAAATTCCTTCTTGAACCCAAATATGGTGATCAGTTGGGCCATGAGTATGTTGGCAAGCCCTATCAGCCAGACACCTGGGAAATAATTATCTGTAGTAACTCAGATCCCTTCCCCTCTAGAGTCCCATGACTAGATTATCTTTAATCTCCATCCCATCCTCAGTGTTTAGCGATCCCAGTTCTTCTTTCTTTGTTTTCTTTTTATTTATATGGGTATAGAAACCTTTACTATTGCTTTAAATAGCCTTTGCAAGGCCCAACTCTGCTTGGCTTTTGGCAGTTCTCACTTTTTCCCTACACTTTCTGACCTTCAAGAAGTAGCTTTCCTTGCAGATCCATCACTTGCAGGCTTTCTGCTTTCTCTTAATCACCTGTTTGAAATGCTTGCTCATACAGTTTGGGCTGCAACCCTTCTGTGATGGGGTGCCTGCCTCACACTGGGCTCTAAGGGGTTAATAGAGCCCTTGGGAGGCTGCACAGGAGGCAGCCAATCAGAGAGGGGCTGCGAGGAGCAGCCAAACAGGGCTGGGCTGGCCCATATAAGAAGGGTTGCAGAGGAGCTTCAGTCACTCCCTGGAGCTTGAGGAGGGAGGAGGACTGGCGGCCTTGTAGGCTAAGGTAGCAAGCACCCTGGACAGAGCAGTGCTGCAGGCAGAGACCCGGGGAGCTAAAGGCAGCTCCCGGCAGGCTGCAGGGATTTGCAGGCTGAGGCCCTGAGGAAAGGGCAAAGAGGGTGCTGAGGCCGTGGGGAAGTGGCCCAGGGAAATCTACTGAGGAGTTGGAGAGGGTGCTGCAAGCAGCAGCCATCTACAGGGTCCCTGGGCCAGGACCCAGAGTAGTGGGCGTGCCCAGGTACTCCCTCTGCCCCCACTACCCACTGAGGAAGTGGCTGGACCAGGGGACTGCGACATTCCCCCAGAAGGGGGGAGCACAGAGTGCGGCACAGTCAGAGAGCTGTGTCATGAAGAGGATGCTGCGGTCCTGGGAGTGACGTGGGTCTCTGGAGCAGAAGTGACGGCAGCGAGATGCCACCACAAGAGGGCGCATTGGCTAGCACAGCAGATCCCTGGGACATCCAGCAGGGGGCACCGCAGTGCAGCATCCCACCCTGTCACACCTTCCCTATGTTTTTTTCCCTAGGCTCAGATAGCTTCTGCAGCTTTGACTTAATGTAATTCCAAGGCTCCTCCATATTCAGATCCTTGAGTTCTTCAGACCAGTCCACTTCCCTAACTAATTCCTTTATTTTTTTTTAAGTTTGTCCTTTTGAAATCAAGGACCCTAGCAGCAAACCTATTTTTTGTTTATTCTTCCCTTTAGTTTAAACTGAATTAGTTTGTGATCACTCAAGCCAAGGTTGTTCTTCTATGGGGTCCTTGCTACTTACTAGTACTAATCTAAAATGGCATAATCTCTTGCTAGTTTGGTAGCTATTTGGTGAAAAAATCTGTCAACTCTCACATTCCAGAAAACACAGGCACAGCACATGGTTTTATCACCCATGAGACCTGGCAAACTTGTACCGATGTCAGACTGTTTAGGGGATTGTATTTAGTTGCCTTTCTGGTCACAGACTTATAGCTGTGTTGCAAAATATGTAGTTTTGGCCAGCTAAGCTAGACTCTTCTATTGGACAGAAAGCAAAGGGGGAAAGATAGAAAAGAGAAGAAATAAGTCAGGGAAGGAAAAGGACACATAGGGAGTCAGAGAATGATGAAGTTTCACATCCTAAGTGGTGTTTGTGATTTAAACTGAGCTGGTGGAGGTGGCAATGTCATCTGAGTCCCTCTCTCTGGCCCAGTCTGGTTAGGACAACTCTCCAGATGAGGATGAAGCAGGTCTGGTGTCCCAGGAGATGGTTACGGTGGTAGCCAGGATGGCGAAGCTCACCCCTTCGCCTTCTCCCATCTTTCAGTCAGCCATCATTGTGGTAACCTGCCTTCCCCCAAATCCTATTTTATGGGTCCCAAAATGGAGTGTTGGGTGGAATAGCCCATAATTTTATCCACCAAGCGGGTCAATTTTGGACATAGCAGTTTTGCTTCATTGATTGTCGGTCTCACACTATTCTTGTGTACCAGATATGATCTTAACACAGTCCTTGAATTATATCAGTAGGTCCTTATGTTTGGACTAATTCAGTCTTTCTGTCTCACTTTTGCATCTTTTCCCATCAACATTTGTTTTTATTGGTTATTGTGACATCTTAGGAACTTTCATTCATTTTGTACAGTTGAAATAACAATAGGCTAAACTTGTAGGCCCACTATCACAATAAATGTATATTTATAATATACATCATGTTATTCAGGCTTGGAGAAGCAAATGTTGTGTATGTGTTACACAACAAAGTGCCTATAAAGGATTTTATCCAATTTTTGTCTCTCTCATTTGCAGTAATAATTATATATATTGTAGCAAACATAGAAATTGCCAACACAACATGTGTGTGAATATGTAACAATGAAAATGACTCTTGCTAATTGGGTTACTATTCAACCAAGATATCATGTAAGAAAATAGTGAGCAGGATTTATTTTATTTTATTTTCCCCCTGTTGGTTTTAATTAATGCATAGTTATAATGTCTATAAGTACTTCAGTCTGTGTGATTTTGCTTGGATGACTTTAATTGCTGCTAGTATTTTCCATAAAACTGCCAGGGGGCCATTATGCTGATGAAGATTGTCAATGTGCAGAGCTCTTTGACCTTAACTCCCGTATGCCTCCTAAGCATCTCCCATGATAGGATGCTGGAAAAGGCTACGAAAATAAGGGTTTTTAAGACCCCTTTGTGCATCTCTGGTGGCACAAAGGAACTCAAATGAGAGTCAGCATGTGGCCCAAAGAGTGTTTGACTTTCAGCAGGGACTGTCACTTATGCATTTGTACAGTGCCTAGCACAATGGGGCTCAACTTTTAGGCACTACTGTCATACAAATAGTCTATGACTAATAACATGTAATGTTATATAAATACTGCTTATGCAGTGGTGACATCCATGCAATAAATTCCAGAGCCAAGTGTTAAACTGCATTTACCATCCACCTTTTATCACCTCCTCTGCATTCGGTACTCTAATCAATTTTCACAGAGACTAATTCTTCTAGTCCAGAATTCTCAGCAGCTCCAAAAAGCTACATAGGTTTTGTTTGTTTGTTTTCATTCTAATAAATCAAATTGCCAGGTAAATGTTTCCTCCTCCCCTTACAAATGTAGAATCCCTCCTTCAAAATTACACTGATGTGAGGAGAAAGATAGGTACTATCCAACCCTACACAAAGGATTGGTTCAAGCCCTCGTTTCTCAAGACCCATCATGCTAGATGTGTGAGCTTTGCGTTATTAGGAAGCCAAGAAACTCTCCTGACCCTTCCACTTCCAAATGGCAAAACCAAATTTGCCTCTAACCTTGTAGGATTGTGAGCTTTTAGATTTTGGAATAGGGACATTAGATGTTTTAAAAACGTGATAGTATGTTTCTCTCCTTCAAAGTCCTATGCAGTTGGCCTAATTGTATAAAGGGAGTCTAGCTTTAAAGGTGGAAGAACATGGGAGAAATATAGCCCTGTAAAAATGTTTAAAATTCTCTAAGCTATTTCTCAACTATTTTTTCTGGACAAAACAACACCAACAAAAGGTGACATATACAGAGAACATGATGGTGTGATCTCAAGTAAAGATTTTATTGTTGCTCATTTGAACCAGCCTGCATGGCTCCTTCATGGTTCATCATTCATGAATAATGCTGACATCCCATTATAATCTAGATATTGCACCACTGTAATGTATTCTCAATATAGAGACAGAAAGCGCTAAGTGTTTATACTCCTCCTCCTCATGACATCTGATTACTTAAAAGATGGTCTTTATAAAGATGATGCGTTTCAGTTCTCTCTCCTTTCTAGCCCTTCAGTCAAACAGCTTGCCTCTGCAGTCACTACTCTCCTTCTTTTTCTTCATTGTTTAATTAAATTTGTTTTGAGCATGTGCTGCAATTTGCAAAAGTTTCTCGGCTGCAATTTGGCAACAAGACACAGAGGGGAAAGCTTGCACCTTTTACTGCTTAGCTCTGAAATTGAATTTGTAGCTTTCCTTTATATTGGGAACTCCTGAGTCAACACACTTCAAGTCAGCACTAGGTCATTCTCTTTCCAGGAGAGAAGATTGACATGAGCTTAGAGAAAAGTCCAGTTTGAGATATCATAAGGGCTTTGGTCTCTTTCAGTGCAGCTTAGACAGATCTACACACTGAACTTTGTGGCTGAAATATTCATTGGGAAATCCAAGCACATAGCTTTAATTCCATCCCTACAAACCAAGTACACATTGACCATGGTGTATGATATTCAAAGAGCCACTTCCAACTAAGAAGTGAGAGAAAGATGTTCTCTTTTGGATAATTAGTGTTCATATTGCAGTAGTGATAAGTGGGGCTACTTTGTGCTAAGTGCTGTACAAACACATATAGTAAGAGACAGTCCCTGCCCCAGAGAGCTTGCAATCTAAATGGACAAGACAGGCAAAGGATGGGGGGAAAGGATGCATTATTAGCCCCATTTTACAGATGATCCACTCTGGTTTAACTACAGTGACCAGATGCCCCGATTTTATAGGAACAGTTTCAATATTTGGAGCTTTTTCTTATATAGATGCCTATTACTCCCCACCCTCTGTCCTGATTTTTCACACTTTCTGTCTGGTCACCCTAAGTTTAACCTTCTTATGCAAGTCACTTTATCTCACTGTGCCAAACTCAAATGTCTTGAGTTCTAGTTCATGTTTTTAACCACAAGGTGGGCTTTCCTTTCTGATCACATCTTAGATCTGCAGCCTACAGAATTTGGAGGGTTTCAAATTCAGTTGTGGTTCAAGACTCAGGTGTGGAAATACACAGATGATCCACAGCCAGTCTGGCCGCTGGATGAAGAACTGTGAATACCAATAGCTTGATTGGATCCCTCTAGTGTCAGGCCACCATTTGGCAGTGCAGGCACCAAAATGTGAACCAACTATAATGCTGATCTAATGGGGGAGGGATAGCTCAGTGGTTTGAGCGTTGGCCTGCTAAACCCAGGGTTGTGAGTTCAATCCTTGAGGGGGCCATTTGGGGATTTAGTTGGGGATTGATCCTGCTTTGAGCAGGGGGTTGGACTAGATGATCTCCTGAGGTCCCTTCCAACCCTAATAATCTATGATTCTATGATATGTTTCACTTTAAATTATGTTTAAGGTGGTACCTGAAGCTGTCAGTTTTAATTGTGAGTCTCACAATATCTGGCCCTAGATGCTAGAGTCTTGGGATTATGTGAGAATCAAAAGTTATGGCTTTTAAAATTGGTTTTATTTATTAACAATCTATTCTGTTATAAAAGAATTCTTATAAAACTTGTTTTACAGCTTAAATAGAGTATAATATAGAGCACATGTGAATACTAAAGCTGGAATGATGAGACCTGCTACCAGTCACTTTCTTCCACTTTATGATATTGATCATGTAGTGTAGTAGATACTTTTCTACTCTTCATTGTCTCTCTTTTGTCTTGTCAGTTTGTTTTTGGTTTTAAACTAAATTTCTAGCTCTCATAGTTGCAGAGAAAGATTGAAAGAATGAGCCCTAAAGATTCAAATACCAGATGATGATGATGATGATGATTAAATCTAATGATTTTAAGCCAAATCTAATGGTATTTGGAAGCCTGACTCATGATTTTTGAATGCTTGGTTTAGTAATATTGTGCATGAAAAACTAGTAGATATCATACATTTTTCAATTTCATAGTAAGTATACAATTGTAAAAGGAGCTATCAGATTTGTTCATTATTTGATGCATGCATTTTATCTGATAAACAAGGTGGTCTTTTTCAAACTTTGCTAATACCCACAACCATTCATCAAAACAAAAGTTTAACCACTATCCAAATTTACCACCCATGGAATTATATTTTTTGCTCTGTCCCTTGAATATGAACACAGCAGAAGTGCTGAAAGTCCACTACCCACTAGTTGAGAGGGGCAGAGTGGATCCTGATATGGATATATGAAAACTAAGTTGAATGATGAGGATTCAGATTTTGAACAGCTGTGGGTTTAAGAATATCATAGTTTAGGGCAAGATTGGAAACTCCTTACTTACATGTGTAAGTAGTTTCTTACAGGGGAATCAAGAATAGTTCTGATCAATGGGATGGTTTATGAATAATTACCTATTAATGAGAGACTAGGAGTTCATAATCTGGACCTTAGTTTACAGCAGTTCCACTACCTTAATGTAAATCTATGGTTTCTCATATTGGTTGGCAATATTAACAGTCTTATTCCCACTGGAAATACTGATTTACCAACGAAATGCTAAATGACGGTTATACTATCTATAGAAGGCACGAATGGTAATTAATGTGTGTCAGCACTGCATATTTTCTTATGTTAATTTGACCTTCTCTATGTGAGTCAAAGGTAAAAATACACACAGCAATTATTTCAGTTTAGTAGATGTATTAAGACAGCTTGAAAATCATCAATAATAGTATTACCAATAATAATACAGAGGCAGAATTCAACCTGCTATAAAAGGTGTTGGGTTCTAAATCTATTGTATGATGTTTGGTTACCTACTGTGTTTCAAGCAATTCTTTCCCCAAAAGCCAGGCACTAAAGGAAGCTAGTGTACTTACAAAGCCTTTGTGGTTTGTAAGAACATCTAACTTTCCTCCTATTAAATTGGCAAGTGCACTCATTACAATTTTTATTCCTGGGCCTAGAATTGATCAGTTCAATGAAACTGTTCTGCCACTTTAGTGCAGTTTGTCATATATATACTTGTAGACTTATTTTCAGTCTCTACATAATTTTATTTGGAATGGAGGCACCAGTGGCTGGTGACTGATGTTTCTTCTGATAACATTAGTTGAAAGAAACGGACTGGGCCCCCTACAACCACCAAAGGAAGAATTGCAAACCAGTCCTCCTAAAAACAGAGAAAGGAGAAGAACAAAAGTCTTTGAGGCCTCACTATGCCAATATAAAGCAACAGAGGGTCCTGTGGCACCTTTAAGACTAACAGAAGTATTGGGAGCATAAGCTTTCGTGGGTAAGAACCTCACTTCTTCAGATGCAAGTAATGGAAATCTCCAGAGGCAGGTATAAATCAGTGTGGAGATAACGAGGTTATACCTGCCTCTGGAGATTTCCATTACTTGCATCTGAAGAAGTGAGGTTCTTACCCACGAAAGCTTATGCTCCCAATACTTCTGTTAGTCTTAAAGGTGCCACAGGACCCTCTGTTGCTTTTTACAGATTCAGACTAACACGGCTACCCCTCTGATACTATGCCAATATAATTTATCAAGGAAGCACTTAGATACTACAGTGATAGGCACCATTGAAAACTCTAAGATGAAAAAGTATTTTTCTCTGAAACTGGAATCCACCAAAAATAATCCATATGCAATATAGCTAAAGTATGAACATAAGAATGATCATACTGGGTCAGATCAATGGTCCAGCAAGCCCAGTATCCTGTCTTCCAGCAGTGGCCAGTGCCAGATGCTTCAGAGGTAATGGACAGAATAGAGTAATTATCGAGTGATCCATCCCCTGTTGTTCAGTCCCATGTTCTAGAACAGGGATCGGCAACCTTTGGCATGTGGCTCGCCAGGGTAAGCACCCTGGCGGGCCAGGCCGGTTTACCTGCTGTGTCCACAAGTTTGGCCAATCGCGGTTCCCACTGGCTGCGGTTCTCCATCCCAGGCCAATGGGGGCTGCGGAAAGCGGCGCGGGCTGAGGGATGTGCTGGCCGCGGCTTCCCACAGCTCCCATTGGCCTAGAGCGGCGAATCGTGACCAGTGGGAGCCGCGATCGGCCAAACCTGCAGACGTGGCAGGTAAACAAACTGGCCCGGCCCACCAGAGTGCTTACCGATCCCTGTTCTAGCAGTTTGAGATTTAGCCCTTGATGGACCTATCCTCCATGAACTTATCTAATACTTTTTTTTAGCCCAGTTATAATTTTTGGCCTTCACAACATCACCTGACAATGAGTTCCACAGATTTCTGTGCATTGTGTGAAGAAATGCTTCCTTATGTTAGTTTTAAACCTGCTGCCTTTTCCATTTGGATTGCATTACAGGAGAAATGTGTCTTTGGATAAGCAAGATTTCAGAACAAATGCTCTTTTCAGTAGCTCTTTATGAAATCTTCCCCCCCCCCTCCTTTTTTCATTGTTCTTAACACGTTTTAGTTTTTGATGGTCTTTTGGTCATCCTATAAACATTCTCCTGAAGAGCTGTCACTTCTGATTAGAATAGAGTTGAATAGAAACCCAAAGCTAAGCAGTCTGTGAGAACACACAGCCCTAGTTTATGGAAGGAAGGAGAGGAACAGCAACTGAGCACCCGCAGTTTGTTGAGGTTTGAAAAAATCCAGTTTTTTTGTGAGTGGAGGGAAGGCACTTTTGAACTTCATCATGCCAACTGAAAGAGCTAGTATTTAAACCATGCTAAAATTTGTCCTTGTGACATTTGGGACCAGTCCAGAACCAATTACCAGAAAACTCCCAAAAAAGCCTGTTCTTGCAAAATTTCAAGTTTACTATCTCAACCACAGTGTTTTGGATAGTCTGAATAGGTTTCTGATGAGCTTCCAACATTTTTACTCTTATTAAAACCTGTAAGCTAATCTTATAATCTTTGGTCATTTTCAGATTCACCAATTGTTTTGTGTAAACTTCTATTGCATTTGTCTAAATACAGCAGAAGACAATTTGTATGAAGTCTGAGACATTGTCTTATTATTGTTCAGGTGTATTTATTGAAGTCTACAAGGAGGAGAGAGCATCATTTGATAATTCTAGTAGAGTTTATTCACACCAGGGATAGATTGGCTGGGGAAGAATTGTCATTGTCTATTTTCCATTCCAAACTGAATTAAGATACATTGGCCACTACCATGGAAAAATTCAGTCCTCAAAGTTTCCAGTAGAGTTATCACACATATGAGAAGGGTCTCAGCCTCCAAGTGAAGACTAAGATCCAAACATTCCTAAAGTTTGTGGGGTTTTTGGTTCCTATTTGTTTTTATTCAGATCATGAAAGAGCTAGAAGATAACTGCAAAGTTTGAAGATGTTCCAGTCCAGAAATTTGCTTTCAACTGCTTTCTAGTTGAAGCTTGGAGATGTGCTCTGATATACACTATTCTTGTGATTCTTTTCCTATTTATAATGGTTCCCTTGTCGGTTTTCCCCATCTTAATTCATGTGCTTCTCTATGCCTGACAATTTCACTCCTCTCTGCAGAAGGTTTGATTAAAAATAGATTGTGATTTCCAGATCCCTCTGATGCAATGTATGTGGTTGTACATCCTGCTCAGTATTTAACATAATTAAAAATGACACAGCAGATCTGTTTCAGGTTGGTGATCCAGTTTGTCACTTACTATGTCAGTGCCTCCACAGTAAAGTGTTTCTTCCCATTTTAGAATCTTCCCTTTCATTTTGTGTTTTTCACCTAAACTCTTCCCAACATAAATTATTCCTAAGCATTTATAAGGATAATAAGCTTTGTGGGTAAAAGCAGCAACCTAAAATGATACAAAGTAGATCGTTGAGAAGATTAATTTATTTTTCCACAGGATGTGTGTGTCCACATCTTCTTTTTCTTTTCAAGCCACTTCCCTATTTGGGGTCATCGACTTTTATAGCCTTCTTCCAAAATTCATGATCATACATCAGGCTTCATGCATATTGGTCTCTCTGAGGTCCGTTGATACTATATCCATGTACCCTGTTTTTATTCTCTCTCTTGTCATCTTCCATCCACAATCATTGCAAGCGCCATCTTACAGATATAGCTCTCAGATCTCCATAGAATATGCCCTACCACCATATCCTAGCCCTCCCTCAACTTGTCTTCAATTGAAGCAATCCACATTAGGACCCTGTAGTGGGGCGGCTGCCCCACTCCTGCAGAAAAGGGGTTAAAAGCAGCCCTGGAGAGGGCTGCAGCAGGGAAAGGCTAGGTTGATTGGGGAAGGAGCCAAAGCTGGGGCCACGCCCCAATCAGGCCACAGCTGGCCCTATAAAAGGGCTGTGAGCCAGGAGCTCAAAAACACACTCTCTCTCTAGCTTCTGAGAGAGAAGGAGAAGGACCTGGATGCCTGGGAGCTGAGCAGGGTACCTGAGGTGGAGCAGTTCTGGGGAAGGGCAGAGGGAGCTGGGGAGCTACAGCCTAGCAAAACCCCAGGCTGCAGGTTGAGTTAAGGGCCCACAAAGGTACTGGGGCTGCAGAGGGGCAGCCCAGATATAGGCAGAGGCAGCTGGTCCAACCCCCCGTGCCAATGATGAGTGGTTTATAGACTGCAGTCTGCTCCAGGGAGTGGGGGCTAGATGATGACTGGCAGTAGCCACTGAGGCAAGGTGAGAATAGGGGGTTGGGGTTCCCCTGGGAGGGGAGACCCAGAGTGAGGGGGTACTGTGGTGGGCAGAACCCCTCGGCAAAGGGCACCGGGGTCCAGGAGGGACACGGGGGCCAGCGGCAGGCGGGACACTGGCCCGCAGAGGGCACTCCACACTGGAAGAGCTAATTCCCTGGACAACCAGCAGGAGGTGCCGCACCGGGGAGTCTTTGCCCTGCCACAGACCCTTTCAACCTCATTTTGTTTCCTAACATGGATTTTCCAAGCATTTAAACATCTCAACATCTGCATTTCTGCAGTGGAGAGAACACTGGTTTCCCTTCTTTTGGCCAGCAAAGTCTCTGTTCTGTACATTAACATGAGTCAAATTAGAGTGTATGAAACTAACTTCATTGGCATCTTGTTGTCACAGAGAATAGGAGTCAGCTCCTGCATTTGCAGCAAACAGTTTCAGTATGATGCCAGGTGTCACTCAGGAGGCACCATCATCAGTGTAGCAAAGTCTCAGTTGGTCCACCAAGCTGCTGGGGGGCGGTGGGGAGCTCCTGCCTCACCAAACAGCCTTGGTCACCTCTCCATCAATGGGGAATTAGTGGACAGAGGTGTGCCATCGCAGGTGACGCGACATAGATGTACCGGCCAGAGTCCATGGCATGCCCCTCAGGCAGGGGAGTGCCGGCAAGAGTCCTTAGCTCTTTATCGGGGTTCTGCCACCCCAAGGCAGGGTGGTTGGGGAACGCAGGCCCACCAGACTCCACTGCGTTTCAGCCCAGGGCCCTGACAGTGGCAGGAGGAAAGGGTCCTGCCACTGGATCAGCAGGGATCCGTCCACAACATGCTGATCAAATACTGACTCACCACACTGTCCAGTTATGCCTCTGGGCTACTTCCTACCCGGTCTCTCGAGTGGGTCTCTCTGGTTCCTCCAACTTGTCGGCTATTCAGTGGCCGGTAGCCCTGGTAGCTCCAGCTCATGCTCAGCGTCTGGCTCACTCAGGCTCAGGTCGCTGCCCGGCTCCTCCAGTTCCTCAGGGTACTCTGCGGCCGGCAGTCCTGGTAGCCCGAGTCTTTCCTCAAGGTCAGGTTTCCCCTGGTCCAGGGCATCCCCTGGTTCAGCAGCAGGGACTACAGGGAACAGCCAGCAGTTCTGTGTCTGTGTCCCTCCCTCCCTAGTCCTGCCCTGACTGGGCTAAGGGCCCCGCATTTTGTACTTCCTGTTCTACCCCTCCCCTTCCGGAGGGTGGAGTAAGCTTGGCCTGGCTCCGCCCACTCAGGCTGAAAGAGTGGCTCTTTACCTTCTGGTTCAGAGGGAGGCCACACCGACTTCCTACAATCAGTAATTTATTTAAATTCTCCCACTCTTCTAAGCCGTCTCCCTGTGACATCCTTTAGGGTGAGTCCTCTTGCCTCAGTCATCATAGCCTCAGTCTTACCAACTGTAAGTCCAGTTGCTCAAAACTATATTGTCACTGCTCAAAATTGGCTTGCAGGGTCTCACAATCTCCCGCACATACCATTAAGTCATCAGCAAGTAGTATGTTCCCTTCATATATTCTCACTTATTGCATCCACAACAATTGTAAATAAAAGGTCTAAACACTGACCCGAATGCAGGCCAATGTTTACTGGAAAGTCATGTGTATGTTCCCATGTGTGTAAAGAAATGTTATGTTCATGTCTACACACTGTATGGAAGAAACAAGTTGCTAATTTAGAAAATAATGTACCGGTAATCAAGACATTTCTAGAAAGTCTGACCATATAGTCACTTCCTGGCCTCTTTGCCTGTGGTTTTATTACTCTGTCTATAGGTCTGTCTGTGGGATTTTAAAAAGTGACCAAGCAACTTAGAAGCACAAGCCAGTGATTGTCAATAGCACTTGTGCTCCCAAAACATTTAGGTGCATTTTAAAACCCCACCCCATGGCCTTTATTCAAAAACAAATAATTTTTGTGAACAAATTTCTAATTTGTTTCAATGAACAAACTGAAAACAAAAAATATTTTCTTTTCAGTTTTTGAATCTAAAAACAAAAAAAAACCTTTCTTTTTTTTTCTTTCTCCTTTCATTCTCTTTCCCCTGCTTTCTATCCCCCTTTTTAGTGGCAAAAAGGAAAAGAGGAGAAAGGGGAACTAGGAAAAAGAGAGAAAGGGGAACTAGGAAAAAAATCAGTATTTGGGCGTTTTGTCAAAAAACAGGGAAACAAATTCAAAATATCTTATGGAAAAAAATATAGAAAACATATTTGTGTGTTTATTTATTTCCAGGAAACATACTTACCATTTTTGATGAGCTCTAAATTGGACCAATTTTCCAAAACATAAATGAAAAAATATTGCTCCAGATTTTCCAAACATTTAGACATATGCATAACATTAATCATATAAGTAGCTCTCAATGGGAACTACTTATTTGAATAAAGTTATGCAGGTACATAAATGTTTCCCTAGATCTAGGACTTTGTTGTAAATATGCATTTTGCTTTCCTCTGTTGATGTTTTTGAATATTTTCATGTGATTCATGCTTCCAAGTCAGTAGTTACTAGAACATCTGCAATGGAAGGTAGACAATACTAGCAATTAATGTATATAAGATATTTCCTGAGAGAAGGCTGTAAGTGTAACCCATGTGCCTAATAGGGAGATATCTCTTTAAGAGACCTATTAGGGTGAAGTAGGAATGAGTTGTGTCTGGGTCATTGTTGGTAGGCAAATTAAGCATTCCACATCCAGAAGCTTCTGGAATGGGTGTGGTAGTTTTGGGTCTGCTCCAATAGGTTCCCTGTTGCAGGGGTCAGATTCCATGAGGGTAAGCAGTCAGGGCAGCTGCTTTGCAGGAGGTCATGTACCCTGTGTGAGTTGGGAGAAGATGAGCAGAAAGCAGGCTGTTGTCCCTAACTCTGAAGCATTTTGCAGAAGGTTAGTGATATTGTTAACCCTCTAACAGGGAAGCATGGGCAATGCTAATTATAGCAAGGGGAAATTGGGAGGGAAAAATAACTTCTATTTTAATAGTATGTTTTGAATGTTGTTTTGATTTTAGCCAAACTGTGCTACTTAAATTGTCTCAACTAGTCTGATTCACCAACTTTTCTTTAAATGTAGTAATGGGGGAAGAGTTATTTATATTTTGATATTCTCTGTTTTGTATTTTCTTGTAACAGGGTTTTCTTTAAATCTATACATTTAACTGAGTGATTGGTTAATCAGTTAGCTGACTGGCTAGTAGTGATTTCAGCAGAGGAAGAGTCTACATGGATTCCAACTGAAGATTCCTACAAGCAAATGGAGGGAAGATGTTGTTTTAGACTCAGCAGACTGTATAGATTTGATGATCGAAGACTCTATCTGAGACTTAGGTGAACAAAACCTAAGCTTTTGGGAACTTTCAGTTTCTTCTCACTGTATTTCTATGGGGACTAAACTGTTCAGATTTTAATTTGTTTTCTTTATTTATGTTTATGTATAACTATGAAGGTAATGTCTGTGGATTATAAAGTAGCCATGCCATGCTTTAAAAATTAGATTATTATTTGTTTCTTTATCATAAGATTTTATATAGTTATTTAATTAAATTAATTTCTTTAGTTCCTTTTGGGACTTGAATGTGGGGAGCTTGACCCTGTGCAATCCTTGCTGAAAATCCTTAGAGACTGAACCCTGGGTCTCCAGCTACTTTCTATGGGAGTTGGGTTTTTTTTTTTAAGGCACTAGAGATGGGAAATGAAGTGAACTCTAGCCCAGTGGTTCTCAAACTAGGGCCGCAGCTTGTTCAGGGAAAGCCCCTGGCGGGCCAGGCCGGTTTGTTTACCTGCCACGTCCGCAGGTTCGGCCGATCGCAGCTCCCAGTGGCCGCGGTTCGCCGCTCCAGGCCAATGGGGGCTGCAGGAAGTGGCAGCCAGTACATCCCTCAGCCTGCACTGCTTCCTGCAGCTCCCATTGGCCTGGAGCGGCAAACCGCAGCCACTGGGAGCTGCAATTGGCCGAACCTGCGGACGCGGCAGGTAAACAAACCAAGCCTGGCCCATCAGGGGCTTTCCCTGAACAAACGGTGGCCCTAGTTTGAGAACCACTGCTCTAGCCCACCCAAGTGTTACAAATTGGCACCTGAACCGACAGACTTGAGGATTGCTCAGAGCTCACCGCTGAATTCTTTTGAGGAATATTGCAGTTATTTATAAAAGAATGTGGTGTTATTGAACATTATTGAATTTGTGCACTGTATTGATATTAAGATAATATAAACTTGTACACAGTTAGGGTTAGATCCCTATAGGACCATTTTGGTCAGTGATGTGTCCCCTGTTGACAGTACAGCAGAAATTAAGAGGGCTATTAGAATCTTTGGTCATGTGACTAATATGAGGTGGGTGAAGGGAGAACAAAAAGATATGATTCTCTGTGAATTTGAAGACATTGTTTTTGTGATACACATAGGAAGGAAACGTGTGTTGCAGAAGCTAGGGCAGAGATGGGATGTGACTCCTATTCACTTTGAGATTTTGCCATTTATATCCAATGGTTCTGTACCCAGAGTACCTCAGTGCAGGAATCAGGGATATTCTGTGTATTCTGACAGAGGGCTCAAGACTGAGACACAGGCTGTGCTTACACCTGTGGGTGATAGCCAGACTAGGTGGTTAACGAATGCTACACCAGGTATAGACTGAGGGCCAGTAGAAGCCTCTTCTCCTGCTGTGAGTCTCCCTCCTGACATGCAAGATCTTTTGTTAGAGAGAGTACTGAAATCTGCCAATGAAACTGTGACTGATGTGAAATTTAAACGGAAAAGTTTTTTGGGTAATTCACCCAAACCCAGTGGAGAAGTAGATCATCCTACTTGGCGAGCACAAGCCAAAGAGATGATGGAAGACAGTGAGATTTCTGATAAACTTTCAATAATCTTCCTTCTTTTGACTTTATTACCCCCAGGATTGAAGTTGGCCTGAGGAGCTAGTAGCAAGGCATCCACTGTAGACTGCTTTAATATTTTAGAGAAGGCATATGGAAGTGTCATAAACGCATCTGAGCTTAAGGCTCAATTTTCTGAGGGTATGACTACACTACGAAATTAGGTCGCTTTTATAGAAGTCGATTTTTAGAAATCGATTTTATACAGTCGATTGCATATGTCCACACTAAGAGCATTAAGTCGGTGGAGTGCGTCCTCACTACCCGGGCTAGCATCGACTTACGGAGCAGTGCACTGTGGGTAGCTATCCCACAGTTCCCGCAGTTTCCGCCGCCCATTGGAATTCTGGGTTAAGCTCCCAATGCCTGATGGGGCAAAAACATTGTCTCGGGTGATTTTGGATACATGTTGTCAGTCGCCACCCCTCGGTGAAAGCAAAGTCAGACAATCGTTTCATACCTTTTTCCCGTGCAGACGCCATACCACGGCAAGCATGGAGCCCGCTCAGCTCAGCTCACCGTCACCACTACTGTTGTGTCCTTGGTGCTGCTGTCAGCAGACAGTGCAGTAGGACTGCTAACCTTCGTCATCCATAGCTTCCACTGCAACTCTGCTCTCCTGTTCTTGTAAATGAGTTCAGTCTCAATAGCAAATTTCTCCAAGTTGTCAGAAATCTGTTCCCTGCTAACTGTTGTCATCCACAGCTTCCGCTGCAACTCTGCTCTCCTGCTTTCCTGCAGACGCCATACCATGGCAAGCATGGAGCCTGCTCAGCTCACCGTCACCGCTGCTGTTGTGAGCATTGTAAACACCTCGCGCATTATCCTTGAGTATATGCAGAACCGGGCTAAAAGATGCCAGCATGAGGAGGATTTTGATGAGGACATGGACACAGATGTTCCTGAAAGCATGGGCTGTGGCAATTGGGACATCATGGCGGCACTGGGGCTGGTTGATACAGTGGAACACCAATTCTGGGCCAGGCAAACAAGCACAGACTGGTGGGACTTCATAGTGTTGCAGGTATGAGATGATTCACAGTGGCTGCGAAACTTTCGCAGGCGTAAGGCCACTTTCCTGGAACTCTGTGAGTTGCTTTCCCCTACTCTGAAGCACAGGAATACCAAGATGAGAGCTGCCCTGACAGTTGAGAAGCGAGTGGCGTTAGCCCTGTGGAAGCTTGCAAGGCCTGACTGCTACCGGTCAGTCGGGAATCAATTTGGAGTGGGCAAGTCTAGTGTGGTGGCTGCTGTGATCCAAGTAGCCAATGCAATCATTGATTTTCTGTTATCAAGGGTAGTGACTCTAGGAAATGTGCAGGTCATAATGGATAGCTTTGCTGCAATAGGGTTCCCTAACTATGGTGGGGCGATAGATGGAACGCATATCCCCATCTTGGCACCGGACCACATTGCCAACCAGTACATAAACCGCAAGGGGTACTTCTCAATGGTGCTGCAAACACAGGTGGATCACACGGGACATTTCACCGACATCAACGTGGGATGGCCAGGAAAGGTGCTTGCATATTTAGGAACTCTGGGCTGTTTGAGCAGCTGAAAGAAGGGACTTACTTCCCAGACCAGAAAATTACCATTGGGGGTGTTGAAATGCCAATAATTATCCTTGGGGACCCAGCCTACCCCTTGCTCCCATGGCTCATGAAGCATTACACAGGCAGCCTGTACAGTAGTAAGGAGCAGTTCAACTATAGGCTGAGCAAGTGCAGAATGGTGATAGAATGTGCCTTTGGACGTTTAAAAGCTCGCTGGTGCTGTTTGCTGACTAGGTCAGACCTCAGCGCAACCAACATTCCCATTGTTATTGCTGCTTGCTGTTTGCTCCATAATATCTGTGAGAGTAAGAGGGGGACGTTTATGGCGGGGTGGGAGGTTGAGGCAAATCGCCTGGTGTCCGATTATGAGCAGCCAGACACCAGGGTGATTAGAAGAGCACAGCTAGATGCACTGCGCATCAGAGAGGCTTTGAAAACCAGTTTCATGACTGGCCAGGCTTTGGTGTGACAGTTGTGTGTTTTTCTCCTTGATGCAAACCCGCCCCCTTTGTTGATTTTAATTCCCTGTAAGCCAACCACCCTCCCCCCTTCGAAATAAAGTAGCTATTGTTTTGAAACCATGCATTCTTTCTTTAATATTTTTTTTAATTAGATAACGGACAAGGTAGCCCGGGTGGGGTGGGGGAGGAGGGAAGGACAAGGCCACATTGTTTATTGTAGACACACTAAAAATCAAACTGCTTGAATGACAACCTTCTGTTGCTTGGGCCATCCTCTGGAGTGGAGTGGCGGGTGCCCAGAGCCTCCCCCCCCCTGCATTCTTGGGTGTCTTGGTGAGGCAGCTATTGAATGTGGGGAGGAGGGGAGGTGGTTATACAGTGGATGCAGCAGGGATCTGTGCTCTTGTTGGCTTTCCTGCAGCGCTAACACATGCTTCAGCATGTCCATTTGCTCCCCCAACAGATGCTTCAGCATGTCCATTTGCTCCCCCATTAGCCTCAGCATCGCGTCCTGCCTCCGCTCTTCGCGCTCACTCAATTATTTCCTGGCCTCTGCCACTGCATGCCTCCATGCATTGAGCTGTGCCCTATCAGTGCGGGAGGACTGCATCAGCTCGGAAAACGTGTCATCACGAGTGCAGGTTTTTTTCACCTTCTAATCTGTGATAACCGCAGAGACGGAGATGATAGGGGAAGTGTAGAAACATTTGCACCTGGGGGGAGATAAAAAGGGAGAGTAAAATTGGGTTGGCTTCTTAGGCCTTCATAACACGTGGGACTGTTTTCAAACTGCAGCGCCCCCCCTTTCCCAGAGCAAGCAATGAGTTGGGTTTCACATTTAAAAGGAGGGGCTGCAGTATTCGGGTAGATGTGCAACACAAACCTATCCCCACCTCACCGCGTGGCTAGTCTCTGGGATGATCCCGTTTAGCCAAGCGCAAACAGCCCAACATGAACGGGGTCCTTTTACTGTTCAGTTACAAAAATTCCCCTATTTCAACCAGATGACCATGAACACTATTGCTTTTAAACCCTGTACTGTAGTTACAAATGTGCACTCACCAGAGGCACCTTCTCCGGCTTCAGTGTCGGGGATCCCGACTTGGGAGGGTATTGGCTCCAGGGTGATGAAAAGTTCCTGGCTGCCGGGGAGAACAGATTCACCACTTGCCTGCTGCGCATTCTCCTCCTCCTCCTCTTCCTCATCCGCAAAATCCTCCTCCGTGTTCCATGAAACTCCCCCCTTACAGGTGTCCACGGAGAGTGGTGGGATAGTGGTAGGCTCCCCCTAGAATGCCATGCAGCTGTTCATAGAAGTGGCATGTGTGGGGCTCTGACCCAGAGCAACCGTTTGCCTCCTTTGTTTTTTGGTAGGCTTGCCCGAGCTCCTTAACTTTCACGCGGCACTGCTGTGTGTCCCTGGTGTAGCCTTTGTCCAACATGCCCTGTGAGATTTTGGCAAATATATTTGCATTTCTTCTTTTGGACTGGAGTTCTACCTGCACAGATTCTTCTCCCCATCAGGCAATCAGATCCAGTGTCTCCCTTTCGGTCCATGCTGGAGCTTGTTTGCGATTCTGGTACTGCATGGTCACCTGTGCTGATGAGTGCTGCTGAGCTCGCCACGCTGACCAAACAGGAAATGAAATTCAAAAGTTCCCGGGGCTTTTCCTGTGTACCTGGCTAGTGCATCGGAGTTCAAAGTGCTGTCCAGAGTGGTCACAATGGAGCACTCTAGGGCCTGGTCTACACTAGGAGGTTATGTCGAATTTAGCAGCGTTAAATCGAATTAACCCTGCACCAGTCCACACAACAAAGCTATTTAGTTCGACATAGAGGTCTCCTAAATTCGATTTCTGTACTCCTCCCCAACGAGGGGAGTAGCGCTAAATTCGACATGGCCATGTCGAATTAGGGTAGGTGTGGATGGAATTCGACGCTAATAGCTCCGGGAGCTATCCCACAGTGCACCACTCTGTTGTTGCTCTGGACAGCAGTCTGAGCTCGGATGCTCTGACCAGCCACACAGGAAAAGCCCTGGGAAAATTTGAATTCCTTTTCCTGTCTGGCCAGTTTGAATCTCATTTCCTGTTTGGACATTGTGGTGAGCTCAGCAGCACTGGCAACGATGCAGAGCTCTCCAGCAGAGGTGACCATGCAATCGCAGAATAGAAAGAGGGCCCCAGCATGGACTGATCGGGAAGTCTTGGATCTGATCGCTGTGTGGGGCGATGAGTCCGTGCTTTCGGAGCTGCGATCGAAAAGACGGAATGCAAAGATCTACGAGAAGATCTCAAAAGCCATGTGTCAAGGCTGTATCCCCACTTTGAACTTTAGGGTACAAGTGTGCCTGCATGAGGACTTCTAAGCTTAACTACCAGCTTAGTTCTGGTCCGCTGCCACCATTCCCTTCCCTGGGAAGCTTTTAGAAACCTTTCACCAATTCCCTGGTGAATACAGATCCAAACTCCTTGGATCTTAAAACAAGGAGAAATTGACCCTTCCCCCCTCCTTCCTTTCACCAACTCCTGGTGAATACAGATCCAACTTCCTTGCATCTAAAAACAAGGAAAAATCAATCAGGTTCTTAAAAAGAAGGCTTTTAATTAAAGAAAAAGGTAAAAATCATCTCTGTAAAATCAGTATGGAAAATAACTTTACAGGGTAATCAAACTTAAAGAGCTCAGAGGACCCCCCTCTGTCTTAGTTTCAAAGTACAGCAAACAAAGATAAACACTCTAGTAAAAGGTACATTTACAAGTTGAGAAAACAAAGTAAAACTAAGACGCCTTGCCTGGCTTTTTACTTACAAGTTTGAAATATGAGAGACTTGTTTAGAAAGATGGGGAGAACCTGGATTGATGTCTGGTCCCTCTCAGTCCCAAGAGCGAATAACCCCTTAAACAAAGAGCACAAAACAAAAGCCTTTCCCCCCACCAAGATTTGAAAGTATCTTGTCCCCTTATTGGTCCTTTGGGTCAGGTGTCAGCCAGGTCACCCGAGCTTCTTAACCCTTTACAGGTAAAAGGATTTTGGAGTCTCTGGCCAGGAGGGGTTTTATAGTACTGTACACAGGAGAGCTGTTACCCTTCCCTTTATAGTTATGACACCATGACAGAGAGAAGATACAGCCGGGATGCAACGCAGTGCCACGTGAAAATCAAGGACCTGAGACAAGGCTACCAGAAGACCAAAGAGGCAAATGGATGCTCTGGATCCCAGCCCCAGACATGCCGTTTCTACGAGGCACTGCATTCCATTCTAGGTGCGGACGCCACCACTACCCCACCACTGACCGTGGACTCAGAGGATGGGATATTGTCGACGGCTGCTTCCTCGGAGATGTTAGCGGACGGGGAAGATGAGGAAGGAGATGAGGAGGACGAGGCAGTTGACAGTGCTTACAACGCTGATTTCCCCGACAGCCAGGATCTCTTCATCACCCTCACAGAGATCCCCTACCAACCGTCCCCAGGTGTTAACCCGGACCCTGAAGCAGGGGAAGGATCAGTCGGTAAGTGTTTTAAACATGTAAACATTTATTTTGAACAGAACAGGAACATTAACAATGGGTTTTTCATGATTGGTTTGCCCTAGGCGCTTAACCTTTAAGTCCTTGGCAGTGCAACTACTGCAAAAGAATCTAACAATGTCCAGTTTATCATGATTAGTTTGCCCTATGCGCTCTACTTTTCTGTCCTTGCCAGTGCAGCTACTGGAAAATAAGGTCTATATGTCTGGGGATAGAGCTGAAATCCTCATCGGACATCTCCACGAAGCTCTCCTGGAGGTAATTGGAAAGCCTTTGCATGAGGTTCCTGGGGAGAGCGGCCTTATTGTGTCCTCCGTGGTAGGAAACTTTTCCGCGCCAGGCTATCATCAAGTACTCTGGTATCATTGCCTTGCAGAGCATGGCGGCATATGGCCCTGGTTTTTGCTGGCTTTCACGCAGCATGCGTTCTTTCTCTGTCTCCGAAATCCTCAGCAGAGTGATGTCGCTCATGGTGACCTGCTTAGAATTAGGGGAATGTTACTATTGGGACTGCTTACCTGTTCCTTTACAGAACTGTAACCGGCGGTTTACAGCCACGCGGTGGAGGCGGGAGAGGGGCAGCATACAGGGATCTTTCCCGGGGACAGCCACGAGGGCGGTGGGACAGGGGCAGAGTTCATGCTGGCCGGATTGCCGGCAGCAGGAACTGGCCAACACTAGGAGCATTGCTTTGAACGTGAAAGGAGGACACTGCTGTAATTTAAGTTTTAAGCAGCCAAAAGTCTACGGCTTACCATGTCAGCCTGCTACCTGAATTCCACTGTCCTGCCCCGCTTGTCTGATCTCCACTGCAAGACCCCAGGCACTGAATGCGAAGGCCGAAAATTCGACCTTGTCCTGAGTGCGCATGTGATAGGTGCTGTGCATGGTCTTGTTCACAGAGAAAGACTATGTTCATTGTTCACAAAAAATTATCTTTTTGAGGAATTCACTCCCTTTTTCCCATCCCACAGCTGCGACTGTCTCCCGACCTACCCTGGCAACCCCCTCCCAGAAGCTGGCGCAGATTAGGCGGAGAAAGAAAAGGACACGGGAGGACATGTTCTCAGAACTTATGGGCTGCTCCCGAGCCAAGGCTGCCCAGTAGACCCAGTGGAGGGAGAACATGTCGCAATACCATCGATCAAACATTGAACGGGAGGAGAGGTGGCGGCAGGAAGACCAGCAGGCAACTCAAACGCTGCTTGGACTAATGAGGGAGCAAACGGATACGCTCCGGCGCCTTGTGGATGTTTTGCAGGACCGGAGGCAGGAGGACAGAGCCCCGCTGCAGTCTCTCTCTAACCGCCCTCCCCCGCCACAAAGTCCAATACCCCCCTCACCCAAAGTCCCAAGAAGGAGGGGCAGCAGGGGCCGTGAAAACTGTCACTCCACCCCTGCAGACTGCTCGAGTACCAGAAGGCTCTCATTCCCCAAAATTTGATAAGTCCCTTTCCTTCCCGCCTCACCCAAGCCCCCGTCCCAGTTTCATCCCCTAACTGTGTAGTTGCTAATAAAAAATATGTTTCTGTCAATTACTGTTTCCATCATGTTCTTTTACAGGAGAGTGTGTTTGAAGGGTGGAAGGGGGTTGGTAATTGGAGAGGACAGTCATCTTTACCAGGGTACAGACATGGGGACAGGTTCAGCAGCAGGTCACACACACATTGCAGTCACTAGGCACCCTGGTCAGTCTGGGAGGTGGTTTTCATGTTCTGTGTGGGGGTGGGCTATGTGACTTTGTGGCGGGGGAGGGCGGTTAGAGATCTTATGCAGCGGTCCTTATCCTGGATCACAGAGCCACGCAGCAGGGGATCTGTAACCGTCCTCCCCCGCCACAAAGTCACATAGCCCCCACACACAGAGTCCCAAAAAGGAGGGGTGGCAGGCTCCGTTGAAACAACTAGTCCACCACTGCGGACCCCTCTAGGAGCAGGAGCCTGTCATTCCTCGAGTTTAGAAGCGTTTTTTCCATCACTACGCCCGCTTGCCACCACAGTCTGCGTCCCAGTTTCAACAGTTTACCGCGAAACCCGTAATAAAGAAAATGGGGTTCATTAACAAAGTTCCATTTATTTTATTTTTAAACGTGGGTTGGAAGGGGGGGACGGGGTGAACGGGGTATGTAGCTGGAGAGGATAGTCAACATTAACCGGGTAAAGAAACGGGGGCAGGTTCAGCTTCTCTTTAAACAAACTTAAAAGTCACTGGTTACCCTGCTCACTGAGGAACCTAGCTTTCAAAGCCTCCTGGATGCACAGCCCGTCCCACTGGGCTCTTCTAATCGCACGGCTGTCTGGCTGGGCGTAATCAGCAGCCAGGCTATTTGCCTCAACCTCCCACCCTACCATAAAGGTCTCCCCCTTGCTCTCACAGAGATTGTGGAGCACACAGCAAGCTGCAATAACAATGGGGATATTGCTTTCGCTGAGATCAGAGCGAGTCAGTAAGCTTCTCCATCTCCCCTTGAGACGTCCAAAAGCACACTCCACCACCATTCTGCACTTGCTCAGCCGGTAGTTGAAGAGTTCTTTTTCAGTGTCCAGGGCGCCTGTATAGGGCTTCATGAGCCAAGGCATTAGCGGGTAGGCTGGGTCCCCGAGGATCACTATAGGCATCTCCACATCCCCAACAGTTATTTTGTGGTCGGGGAAGTAAATACCTTCCTGCAGCCATCTAAACAGACCAGAGTTCCTGAAAACACGAGTGTCATGAACCTTGCCCGGCCATCCGACGTTGATGTTGGTAAAACGTCCCCTATGGTCCACCAGTGCTTGCAGCACCACTGAAAAGTAGCCCTTTCGGTTAATGTACTGGCTGGCCTGGTGGTCCGGTCCCAGGATAGGGATGTGAGTTCCATCTATAGCCCCACCGCAGTTTGGGAATCCCATCGCGGCGAAGCCATCTTTGATAACCTGCATGTTTCCAAGGGTCACTACCTTTGACAGCAGTAGCTCAACGATTGCGTTGGCTACTTGCATCACAGCAACCCCCACGGTAGATTTGCCCACGCCAAAGTGGTTCGCGACTGACCGGTAGCTGTCTGTGGTTGCAAGCTTCCAGAGGGCTATGGCCACTCGCTTCTGGACAGTCAGGGCTGCTCGCATCCGGGTGTCCTTGCGCTTCAGGGCAGGGGACAGCAACTCACAAAGTTCCAGGAAAGTTCCCTTCCGCATCCGAAAGTTTCGCAGCCACTGTGATTCATCCCAGACCTGCAGCACTATGCGGTCCTACCAGTCCGTGCTTGTTTCCCGGGCCCAGAATTGCCGTTCCACAGCATCAACATGACCCATTGCCACCATAATGTTCACGGCGTGGTGTCCCGTGCTTTGCGAGAGGTCTGTGCCCCTCTCAGACTTAATGTCCTCACCGCGCTGCCATAGCCTCCTCGCCCAATTTCTCAGCATCTGCCTCTGGAAAAGGTGTACGATAAGGTGCGAGGTGTTGACAACGGCCATAACTGCAGCGATGGTCGCAGCGGGCTCCATGCTCGCAGTGCTGTGGCGTCCGCGCTGTCACTGACCAGAAAAGTGCGCGAACTGATTGCCCGCCAGCGCTTTCAGGGAGGGAGGGTGGGAGTGACGGTTGGATGACGACAGTTACCCAAAACCACCCTCGACACATTTTTTTCCCCAGCAGGCATTGGGGGGTCGACCCAGAATTCCAGTGGGCAGCGGGGACTGCGGGAACTGTGGGATAGCTGCCCACAGTGCACAGCTTCCAATGTCGACGCTTGCCCCGTTAGTGTGGACTCACAAAGTCAAATTACTGTCCTTAGTGTGGATAAACATGTTTGACTTTGTAATATCGATTCCACATATTCGATTTAAGTAAAATCGAACTACTCTCGTAGTGTAGACATACCCTAGGATAGCTCCCGGAGGCCAATACCATCAATTTGCTTCCGCATTACCCCAAATTCGACCCAGCAAGGTCCATTTTAGCGCTACTTCCCTCCCTGGGGAGGAGTACAGAAGTTGATTTTAAGAGCCCTGTAGGTCGACAGAATTGGGTTGGTTGTGTGGATGCAGTCATTTTTAAATTGACCTAACGCGGCTAAATTCAACCTAACCCCATAGTGTAGACAGGCCTGAGACTCACCAACACACTAGAGAACCACCTTCTGCGTACCTGACTAGACTACACATATTAGCCCAAGAAATGTTGGATGCTGGTGGGGTAAAAGATACTGAATTGGACTCTTATATACAAGATCAATTTTTCCATGGTTGTTCTCCTGAATCCTTATTAAATACACTCTTATTAAAGGGAATTAATTGTAGTGGTAGAAAAAAGAGCATCTCTTATGCCACACTGCTTTTTGAGGTGAGAGCCATTGAAAGGGAGCACTGTGATAAACAAAAGAGAAAACTTTGACAAGAACTAGAAGAAAAAGGAAGGCCATTGAGTAGGAGTAGATTGCAGTTGATAAAGGCATATGAAAATACTCCCAGCGCCCATGAAGAAGTCACTGCAATAGACTGGAAGGAGAAATATCTGCAGGCTGAGCAGCAGCTGGTAGGACTGCAGTTGACCCAGCCAAGTTCTGAAACATCCATTTCAGATACACGATTTACTCCTCAAAGACCCAAAGAATTTAATAAACAAGCAATACCAAGATTTAACAGAAGAAACCCTTTGTTTTAACTGTGGGCAAATAGGACATGTCAGAATTCTCCTAACCCAATTTAATACATCAGCAGCTGTCTGGTAGACATTGAAATCAGAGCAAGTTTGAGGCAGGAAGAAAATAAACCAACAACTCTCAGAGCAGGGCTGTTAGTCAATGGATTCAGGAGACAGATGTTTCCCAAATGAGTGTCAGTGAGGCCATCCGGCAGTTAGTGGGACCTGCTTGTCATGGCTATGTATACCTAGATGGAGTAAAGATTACCTGCCTAATGGATACTGGTTCTCAAGTTACTTGCATGTGTGAAACTTTCTATAATGAGCATTTATCTTATTGAAAGTTACAGTCAATTGGCAGTATACTTCAGATAGAAGGGGCAGGAAGGCAAATGTATCCATACCTGGGATATATAACCTTGAAGATACGATTCCCAAAGTTCATCTGCGGGACTAACAAACAACATGAAGTACTAGTCTTGGTTTGCCCAGACCAACATATGAATCAACAAGTGTCAGCACTTATAGGCACCAATGTTCTGAAACATCTTTAAGAAGAAATGGGGTCCTGAATTCTTAAGTAGGATTTCATTATGAAATGAAACTTATAATCATTTTTACTCAGCCAGAGGTTACAGCAAGAAACTGACGAAGGGGTCTTGAGAGGAAGAAAATAATTCCACCTGGCACATCCAAAACAGTGCCAGGAATTCTGAAATTTGCTGCGAATGAGTTGGAGACTGCTGTAATGCTGGAAGATCCAGGTGTCACAATTGGACCCGGCAAGCTAGCAGTTCTTCCTCAATTTGTTAAAATCACTGGCTCCAGTATGAGAATAGGAGTACATGTCAAAAACTTAACAAGGAAGGATGTCATATTGAAACCTCACACTGTCATTGTGAAGGGGCAAGCAGTTGAGTGAATAAAACCAGTGCCAACCCAGGTTTCAGCAGCTGCAACTAAAGAGAGAGATGGTGTCATACTGTCACTTGACTTTGAAGGATCGCCTCTCAGTGCCACTGAGAGGAAAATGATTGCTGAGACTATCAGTAAGGAAGCTTATAAGGCTTTTGCTGTTCCTGATCTATACTTTGAAAGAGTTTCAGGAGTGACACATCACATTGAACTCACAAATAATGTGCCTTTTAAAGAAAGAACTGAAGGGTTTCACTCTCAGATTTTGAAGATCTACATCAGCATCTGCATGAGTTGGTGGCCCTGGGAGTGACTGAGGAAACATATAGTTCATATGTATCACCTGTGGTGCTGGTGCATAAGAAGACTGGAGCTCTTAGGATGGTGGTGGATTATAGAAAACTGAACAGCATTACCAGAAAGGATGCCTATCAATTACCCAGGATAGAAGAAACCTTTGCCTGATTGGCAGGATCTAAATGGTTTTCTGTATTGGATCTAAAGAATTGATACTATCAAGTTCCAGTAGAGCCAGCTGACTGTCTGAAGACAGCCTTCACTACACCGTTTGGTAATTGGCAATTCAAAATGGTGCCTCAAGGTCTGACTAATGCTCCAGCTACCTTCTGACTAATGCTCCAGCTACCTTCCAACAAATGATGGAATGTGTTATGTCTGGTATGAATCTCACAGAAGTTGTAAAAAGCAACAGAGGGTCCTGTGGCACCTATAAGAAGTTGTAGCATTCTTGGATGACTTAATCATATTTTCAACCACTTTGGAAGAACATGAGGAACGTCTCCTAAAAGTTTTGAGAAGACTTCAGGAATATGGTTTAAAACTTGCACCATCAAAATGTAAATTATTTCAAACTTCAGTGAAATATCTTGGTCATATCATTTCTCAAGATGGGATCTGTCCAGATAAAGAGAAAACCGATGCTATCATCACTTGGCCAGTTCCAACTACTCTCAGAGAACTTCGTAAATTCTTACGATTTTCTGGTTATTACTGAAGATTTGTAGAGAGGTATTCTATTATTGAAAAACCTTTGAATTATCTTCTTGCTGGTGGTCCTAAAGGAAGTAGATGGAATAGTAAACAGTCACTTGAGAGTAGATGGGATGCAGCTTGCCAAGAGGCCTTTGAAACCGTGAAACAAAAGCTGATTACTGCACCAATCCTTGGGTTTGCTAATTGGAGGCTACCATATATTCTTCATACTGATGCCAGTATTACTCAGTTAGGTGCAGCTTTGTATCAAATACAGGATGGGAAGCCATGAGTTATTGTTTATGCCAGTAGAGGATTGAGCAATAGTGAACATAATTATCCAGTTCACAAGTTAGAATTTCTAGCCTTGAAGTGGACCGTTTATGATAAGTTCCATGATTTCCTATATGGAGCCCAATTTAAGGTAATGACTGATAACAATCCTCTTACTTAAATCCTGAAGACTGCAAAGTTGGATGTGGCTGGTCATAGATGGGTGGCAGCCTTGTCACTATATAACTTTGATATAATTTATAATTCTGGCAAAGCCAATCTTGATGCTGATGCTTTTTCTCGGTGACCACATGGTATTCCAGGGATAGATGAAGATGACATGGAGCAGACAGAAAGAATTGTTAAAATGTTCTCTCGAATTCAGTCCATTCAGATAAGTGGGATAAGGAAGTCTGCAAAGCAGTTATGAAAGTTCACACAGTACTCTGCAAATCTCATGAGAAAGATTTGGAAGCTGAGGAAGAAAGATTAATACTTGTCGCTACAAGTTTTGTAGAGACGTTGCCTATTAATGAAGAAAGCATACCACCAAAGTTACAGGATCCAAATAGTTGGCCAGGAAGACTCAGTGCTCCAGACTCAGTTCCTATTGACTGGAAAGTCTTACAGTGACAGGAAAAATATATAGCCCCTATGGTTTGCTTTCTGGAGGCAGGTTATAGACCAAAGCCAGAGGAGGAAAAGGAGGCACATGAGAGTCTGTTATATTTATGGGAGTGGTCCAAACTTTTCCTTTCAAATGGGGTCTTGTACCAGAAAGCACAACAGAGAGGAGAGGATATAGACCAGCTGGTAATCTCCTATACACATCGGGATAGAGTGCTAGAAGGCATCCATGATGAAATGGGTCATCTTGGGACTCAGAGAACTTTGGAATTAGCTAGAGACCGATTTTATTGGCCTAGAATGACCAAAGCAGTAGAAAGAAAATGTCAAGACTATGAGCACTGTATTCGAAGAAAAACTCGAGTGGAAAAAGCTGCCGAGCTTGTGAAAATTAAATTATATGCTCCTATGGAACTGGTTTGCTTAGACTTTTTAACCTTAGAGCCAGATGCTTTCGACACTAAGAATATTCTTGTGGTGACTGATCATTTCACTAAGTATGCTCAGGCTTATCCAACTAAGGATCAGAAGGCCAGAACTGTAGCAAGTGTGCTCTGGGAGAATTTTATCCTTCACTATGGTTTTCCCTGACAGATCCACAGTGATCAGGGTGCCAACTTTGAATCGGAATTGTTTATTGAGTTAAGTAAGATCACTGAAGTAAAATTACGCACAACTCCTTATCACCCCAAAGGGAATCCAGTGGAGAGGTTTAATCTACTAAATATGTTAGGCACTGTCGAAGAGCATAAGGAAACCAACTGGAGAGGAAGTATGTTAAGCCATTAGTTCATGCATATAACTGTACCAGAAATGATACTACAGGACACTCCCCATATTTTGTTGATGTTTGGGAGGCAACCTATATTACCTACTAATTTGTGTTTTGGGATTAAAGCCAGAGGACAACAAGTAGTGACTCATCAGGAATATGTATGAGATTTACGATGCAGGCTTCGTTAGGCATATGATCTAGCTGCTAAAGAAAGTGAAAGGAGCCAATTAACCAACAAATTAAGATGGGATGCCAAAATAATTATGTCAATAATAGAACCAGGAGATAGGGTTCTAGTATGAAACCTGAGTCTTAGAGGAAAGCAGAAACGTGCAGATAGATAGGAGTCAGTAGTACATGTGGTACTGGAGCAACTAAAAGAAGATATCCCCATCTATAACGTACAGGCAGAATCAGAAGATGGCCCTATCCAAATTCTTCATAGGGACATGCTAAGACCATGTGGATATATTTCTGCTCATAAATCAATGGAGGGTAATCAGTTAAAGACTCCTGTAAGTGATAGAACTAGACAGAAAACCACAAAAGTGGTAATTTAGATGGAGGATGACAATGAGTCTGTACTTAATTCAACTCTGGAGTCTGATTTTAGCCCACTGGCAAGCAGGGGCGGCTCTATGTATTTTGCCGCCCCAAGCACGGCAGTCAGGCGGCTTTCGGCAGCGTGCCTGCCGGAGGTCCGCTGGTAACGTGGATTTGGTGGCATATCTGCGGGAGGTCCACCGGTCCCGCGGCTTTGGCGTACCCGCTGCCGAATTGCCGCCGAAGCCGCGGGACCGGCAGACCTCCCACAGGCATGCCGCCGAAGGGTCCCTGACTGCCGCCCCCACAGTGACCGGCACGCTTGGTGCGCTGGTGCCTGGAGCCACCCCTGCTGGCAAGAGAGTTTGATCTGAACCAAAGTGTTCATTTTGAGGAAACTGAATGGGAAGAGAGACAGGATGGGGAAAATTCACAAAATGGGTTCCCCACAGAAGATAGTTCGAATTGTTCTGTTTCTCCAACCACTCCAGAAGTGCTGCTGGAACCTTGCATGACTGGTAGAATTAGAACTCATCCAATTAAATATAAGGATTATGTTCCTGACTTCCCCACTATTCTAAAAACTACAGATTCACAGTTGATACAGGCCTATTGTACATACCTATCCTTGTTACTTGACTGTGCAGAAGATTATAAAATAGCCATTTATAAAGTAACCTGGTTACTCCTGAGGACATTCTGCACCAACAAAATAAAAATTCTGCACCAAAAATTAATTCTGCACACAATATTTTAAAATTCAGCAAAATCCTGCACATTTAAAATGTCAAATAAATGTGGAAGCTCCAGCATGGCATTGGGGTGCATAGGTCACTGGCTGACAGAGGTGGGAGATCCCTGTGCAGCTCCCCCCCACCCTCGGGACATGGCCTCAGCAGTGAGGGTGCACCCAATCCTGACAGAGCGCAAGGACAGGGCCTGCCCCAGAAACACCCCAGGGCCCTGCCCTCCGTGCCAGGTGCACCAGGTGTGGGCAGGTAGGTTCAGCAAGGCAAGGTCCAATTGTGGAGGGGCTTAGTGTGTGGGGTCCAGGTGTGATCTGAGAGGGTTCTGTGGGGGCAATCTGGGTGCAGGCATCTTGGTGGGGGATCCAGGGGTGGGGGGGACCTGGATGCACCAGGGCTTGTTGGGGGGTTCTGGGTGCAATGGTAATGGGACTCTGCATAGGGGTCCAGGTGAAGATGGTTTGGGTTCAGCAGGGGGGGGGAGGGGGTTCTCAGTGGCAGGGGGAAGAGCTCGGCAGGGGGTTCTGGGTGTGTGGAGCTCAGTGAGGGAGTCCAGATGCTGGGGGAATGGAACTCAGAGGGGTGGTGATCCAGGTGAAGATGGTTGGGGCTTAGTAGGGTAGGGATCCAGATGCGGGTGGCTCATTGAGGTAGCCCAGAGACAGGGTGAGTGGGGCTCATCGGGGGGTTCTGAGTTCAGCTTGGCAGGAGGGTCTAGGTATGAGGGGCTCTGGATGCACAGGAGGTGGGTGGATGTGGGAGGGAGAAATCTCGGGGTGGGTCTGACATGGCCCTGGATGCCGTGCAGGGAAGCAAACAAATCTGCGGGGGACATAAATTCTGTGCATGTGCAGTGGTGCAGAATTCCCCCCGAAGTAAAACCTGGACTGACTCTAAAGGCTAGTTTTTCACAGGCCACCTCAAAGTTATACACCTAAAATGGGCTTAAGGAAAATTGCTTGGATTATGACTCAGACCATAGATATTTTTATCCTGAGTTCAGAGTTTGGATCTGAGGATGATTCAGGGTTAGATTCTGGGTTCAATAGTGCTAAAAACTTGTGAGTTGGCCTAAATGATCACATGAATCTGGCAGATCTCATGAGATTTTCATTGTCTCTGTCACACTGTCTAGAGAGCCTCACGAGTACTGTGAGTACCTACCTCAGGACAAACTCTCAAAAACAGGAGAGACATCCCAAACTGGTTCTAAAATTAGATTTCACTAAGCCAGTAACAAATGTGAACTCCTGGATGACTTAACAGTCTTACCATGGAATCACAGACAGTCTTCTTAGACCCTCCAGTCTATCTTGCCACACAGACAAACTGGTTTTAGTGAAAAAAGGTCACTTACACCAAAACTCACACCACATTGTTTGCTTCCAGTCCCAAGAAACCAGTCCCTTAACTCAGATCAATTGTAACCTAGAACTTACACCAAACACAACTCCTATAATAAACTATCCAAAGGCTTACTAACTAGGAACTAGGAAGAAGAGAGATATTTACAGATTAACACAAGGAAACATCTAAGTCCTAATAGTGACAGAGTTGTAGTAATCTGTCAGTTCAAACTGTCTTTCAAGGCAGACCCAGGAGGCAGACCCTGAGGATCCCTGGCTTCAGTTTGAAGTCTCTGGCCCTATCAGAGTTCAAAGAACCAAAAAGATAGAGAATTTTCCTGTGACTGTTTTATTTCCTTCATTCAGCTTCCAAGTCCACAGGAGGAGCTTCCTTGCACATAGCATTTCTCAGGTGTGATAGGGTCATTAACCAATCACTTATATAGCAATGTTCCTTGATGGCCCATCTGATTTTGGCGGATGGGGTGATTCCCATTACTGAGTTCACAAGTTCAGAGCAAACATTTTCAAAGTTCTAAAGCAAAGCTTACATATTTTCTTATAGCATGGAATACAGACATTGCAAGTAAGATTAATGCATGTAGTAACTTATAAGGATTTTATAGAGTCTAAACACTAAATAAATTCTTGTAAGACTAATACCTATTCTGAGCAAAACTAATATACAGGTAAAAGGGTCTGCTCTCCAGCTATGAGTTTGTCACTTCTTAGCTAATGTCTGCAGCCTAGGCAAAAACTGGTATCTGGCCTGTCTATGTCACAGTCTTTGGTTGCATCTATTCTGATTTCTGGGGGCAACAAAAGTAACCTTGCAATATTGGATTTGTTCTGGAACATGAGGTTTCAGATTGGAGCCCCCGTTCATTCAAGGTGAGGCAGGAGGTTAGATTTGCTGTTCTAGCTTATCCTATCTTCTTCTTTTTTTTTGAAGAGGATGAAACTAGGCTAGAAAGGAAAACGTTCTTCAGGTTCAAGCACGTCATTTTCAGTAAAAGCTGAGAAATATGGATAGTTAATGTGAAAGTGAATTGCTTTTTTTGTGTTAATGTTCATGTTTCATATTTGCCTCCATGTGAAAGACCCCTTTAAGAAGAGAAACTCAAATTTATCTAACACAGTAACAAATAATGTTATGTTTAATCTGTTACACGGATTGGACTACCAGGATGAAATGGCATTTTAAAGGAGAATCAGTATACTGTACTTTATTTCCCTGAAACATAGTATTTGTATGGTTTGATCTCTCTTTTCTCCCTACAAAGGCACAAGGATACTACCATGTCTTTGACTTTTTTGTAAACTTTAGTGTCTTTGGTAAGGAGGCTTAACCCAGCCATTAGGTCACAGGAAATTAAAAGGATTCTGCAGTTTATTTTGCTGAGATCCTTTGCCAAATAAATTTCTGAACGTACTCTGCCATTTCATAAACAGCTGAAGTACTATCACCTGGGTTTTGCACTCAGACCTGGCACTAGGTGGTGTGAGAAAGGAAATCTTTCTCAAATTTTGCAAGCTTCCGGGCAAGCAGCTACTCCCAAGTGTATAGCTGAACAATATATACAGCTGCTGCAAATCGGTTCTTTGATACTACTTGACATTTATTGTGCTTGCTAAATAGGCCTTTCATCAGAAGAACATTCAATCCAGCTAAAGACAAGGAGCCAAAAAATAGCTTTTAGAAATTAAAAATAGTAAAATCAAAAGGCTCTTCACTTAACTTGTAGGTTAATGGAGCTGTGTGGATAGAAAAACGTTTTTAAAAAATGCCCAAGCAATTGTTGGTGAGGAGCTAACTGTCAGCTGGAGGTTCAGAGCTAGAGCACATTTTGGAGTGAAAGATACACAGGCAAACAAATTGATACAGCCGCAGGAGTCTTTCATTACGCAAAAGGATGTATCTCCTCCCGTTTCTTTAGTTCTATTAAATGTCCACTTAGAATGGATAAGAGAGATGACCCACCTTCCTGTATGAGCTGAGAATGCACTATTCAGTGCTGTGTAGAGAGGATGGGCATAAATTAAGTGCTTTACAAAAGAGAAACTATTGTGTTGTAGATGGTTATTTCATATGTCATCTTTTGTAATGTAAATATCCACAAGCATTCAAATTGGTCTGCAATTTTCTGAAGAAAAAATAAAACAGATTGCCCATTTTCTCCTTTAAATAAAATATCCAGTGATTGGCTGGCACAAACAACAGTTAAAAGTCTAACTGGAGAGTAAGCAAAAACCTTTTTGATGGAGACAGGATGTAGGGGTGGGGAGTATAACAAAGACCAGGGGTTAACTAGTCTCAGCTTCCTTTCTCTTTTCACAGGTCCTTAAGGGAAACTCTGTATGTTCTTGTCTGCACCAGGGAACTGTAGCAAAAAAATGCCACTGTTACTATCACGAACACCTGTCAGGGATGGTCTAGACAGATGCAGGGGACTGGACTAGATGACCTCTCGAAGTCACTTCCAGTCCTACGATTCTATGATTCTATTGGCTCAACTAAATGGGTGGGAATTTTCTGCTAACATTATCTAGTGCAGACAGGGGCTCAGAGGGTTCTTGACAGACACTTCACTAGATATAGGACTGGATTGAACCCTTACCAGGGGAGGACTTATTTTTGGTTATACTGGACAGTTTTAATTGTTTGTTGCATATGCAGCCTTCAAGAACAAATCTTGCGGAAGTAAATTTTCTGACTGAAGATACAAGGACATTTTAAATAAAAATTTCTCACTGCTATCCTGGTACAACTGCACTAGCAGTTGCAGCATTGGGAGCCTTATTTTGATGGCCTCCAGGCAGGCAGCCATTTTCAGTATGCATGGTTAATTGAGGCAGGGCAGAACCCAGATTCTAGAAGTGGAAAAATTATACTAGGTGCGGCCTTTGCACCCCTAGGCTAAGTCTACACTGGCATGCATACCTGAGTATTGCATCATGTTCATGATTGCGTGTGCTCCCCAAATCAGTGCCCAAGAGTCCACACATGTGCTGGACATGGATATAATGCTGTGCACATGCAAATACCCTTATCCACGCTGGCATTCCAGTTACATGAAGTTAGTGCTATCATTTCAGGGGTGGTATCCCAGGATTCTGTGTGTCACAGGGAGACGCTCTAAGAACCAATTTGTTGTGTGTTGTTGGTATTCTTTCCCGACCTACACACAGGTGCCAATGGCATTTCCAGATCACGTAGGCACTCACTTGTGTCCCTGGAAAACTGGGTCAAAGTAATGGATCAGTTGAATGATGATGCCCTGCTCCTGATTGTGGAATAATGTTTATGCAGTGGAATAGACTCTGTGTGAGATGCTGGATGGCATTTTGGCAGCATTTTCTGACTCATCAAAGAGGGCAGTCCTTGAAGCATGATGACCTCAATGGAGCTGTGTGAGGAGCTTGCATCAACCCTCTTGTGCCAGCATACGCAAGTTAAGGAATCCATACTATTTCAGAAGTAGGCTGTTGTTACCCTATGGAAGCTGGCTACCCCAGACAGCTATAGGTAGATTGCAAACCACTCTGGGGTTGGAAAATCCACTGTTGGGGTCATGGCTGTGCAGGTCTGTGAAGCAATTAACACTGTGGTTTACTCACTGTGGTTGTCATAAAAAAAGTTCACTTTTTCCAGGGCCATTGGCATCAGGGTATGGTTTCATGAGAAAAGGCTGGAGCAGATATGTGGTGTTTCCCAAAACAACAGTGGGCAGAGACACTGTACAGAACAATACTATTTCTGAGGAATAAAGTCCCTTCTTACCACATCAGTTAAAATCCTGATCTCCTCAGCACCCTAGTGTCATGAACCTTTATGGCATTCCCCACGTTGCTATTCTTGAATCTGCCTTTGTGGTCCATGAAGCCTTTCAGAATGATGAAATAGTAACCTTTGTTGGCTCACGTTATCCCTTGCCCCTTGTGGTGAACAAACTATTGTGATATAAATCCCATCAATGGCCCCTGCACAGTATGGAAACCTTAGGCTCTGAAAATCAGCTACTATTTCTGGATTTTTTTTCATGACAACCACAGAATTTTATTCTGTAAGAAAATCAGTGCCAAAAATCAAACAGACAAACACCCTGTGCAATTTTACACCAAATACATCAAAAACTTAATAAATTAAGAGAACAGAACTTATGAAGGGGAAAGAACATTCATGTCCATTTCAGCTACACATACATACCACTCATGGTTTTCACAGGTCAATGTACGTGAAGCTGTGATTGTCTTCACTATCCCTCAAGTTGGAGTGATAGGGATAGTACAGTGACCCCTGATGCTATATGAAATGTTGAGGGGAGGTAGAGGGAGGTCCTGATATTGAGTTCTCAATGGGCTGCAGACATAGACTCTTGTTTTTGGGGAGGCTGGGCATGAGCTCCGGAAGCTCCCTAGAAGTTTGGGGGGCCACCAGTGCCTGGACTGTGCCTCCCCCACTCTGAGGCCCCAACCCTGCTTGGCTTCCTCCCCCTGAGGCCCCTCTGTGCTCCATCCCTGCGCCACCCAGAGGCTGTGCTCCCCCCACCCGCTGTTCACTCTTCTCTGCCCAAAGGCCCTCCTGTCCGCGACTCTCCGCCCCCTCCCCTGAGGTTCCCCGCCTACCACTCTAGCCTTTCCTCCCCCTCCTCTGAGGCCCCCCTGCCTGCTCCTCTCCACCCCCTCCCATGAGGCCTGCCGCTCAGTCCTCTCCACCCCTGAGGTCCCCCATGTCCACTCCTTTCTGCCCTTCCCTGAGCACATCCTTCCTGCCACTCCCCCCTCTCCACCTCGAGGCCCCCTTCAGTAGGCCCCCCGCCTGCCACTCATGCCTTTCCGCCCCTCCCCTGAGATCCCCCCGCCTGCCGCTCGTGCCTCTCCGCCCCCTCCCTTGAAGCCCCAGCCTGCTACTCATGCCTCTCTGTCCCCTCTTCTGAGGCCCCACCACTCGCTCCTTTCCTCCACCAGAGAGGCATGATGGGCAGGTGGAGGTGTCTGGGGGGGGAAAGGCAGAGCAGAGGCGAGAAGAGGCACAGTGTGAGTGGAGCCACGGGGGAAGAGGTTGAGCAGGAGCATAACCTTGGAGTGGAGCATGGGTAGGGCTACGGTCCAAGTGCCAGTGGCTCCCCTACTTCTTGGGAGCTTCTGGCGGTAGGGTTTCAAAGGCAACAGGCCAGTGCACCTCCAAAGGGAGGTGCGCTGAATCCAGCATTTCTTGCCCCGTTTGGGGACAAGTCTCTTATACCTGCTGCCCATGGCTTCAGATGGAGTTGAGCCTGGGATAGTTGAATCTGCAGGTCCACCACAGTCTACAGCATCTGTGTTTGCTTCCTGAGAAGCCCTGTTCTGACCTAGTGCGTCTCACTCTCCTTTTCTTGCTGGGACTCCTGGGCCCCACCACTCTTTCCTTGTCCAGGCCATCAGCAATGTTCATCCTCAAAGTCCTGAGCTCATGGTCTGATTCAGCACTGGCTTGCAGGATCTTATTGAACATGTCATCCTGAGTCCTCTTCTTTCTTCTCCTTACCTGGCTCAAGCATTCCATGGGTGTCGAGGGAGAGACCCTGAAGGCCGCAATGGCAGCAGCTGCAAGTAAAACTCTCAGAGATGCCATTGTCAGTGTCTTCATTATGGAAAGCGAAGCTTAAGAGGATGAACTTACTCCCCTTGCTCCCCAGAAGTTTTAAGCACTACCTTCTCATTTCTGCTTGGGATTGTTTGTGCACGGTGCCAGTCACGGCACCAGCCATGGTGAGTGTGGCCCAATGAGTGTTGGTGAAATGAGGAGAAAACTGCTTGGTTAGATGTTTCTAATAGTATAGGGCAAAGACACTGACTACTGACACCATTTTCCACAGATGATGGTGATTTCAGTGGATATATCACTCCTGAGGGTAACAAAGACAGAGAATGCACAGCTGCTGCTGACATCCTGAAGCCCCATGGTTAATATGTTGCTAGCTTGTGTACTGCAATGGTGTCTGCTGAAGTTATCACTCACTGGCATGGGAAAGTGTCCTCCCACTGAGGAAGAAACAAGGCAGCCCTCCCCAGAAACCTTTGGCAGAGGATTGCAGAGTACCTTCAAGAAGCTTCATTGAGATCTCTCAGGATGATTCAAGGGACATCTTTATGTACATAAACAACTGCTCTGCATGTCCCCTTCTCCCTCTCCTCCCCCCAGCTAGCGGGGAATGAAAATCAGATAGCAAGCTTACCTTTCTTGGTTGTACCACTACGTCTTCTAGCACAAGTAAATTAATGAAAAGTCAAAAGATGTGTCCTGCTACTTTTGGGATGCCATCCCTGTAATTAAAAAATCTATCTACACACTTACCTGAAGTTTCTTTCCTTGCACTGAACTCACCTGTGCTCACCTGGCAGGACTGGATGGACTGCGTTGGAGTCAAAAATAGGTCCTGACTAGCTGCACAGCTGGATCCCCCTATCTCTCCCCCTCCTCCTCCTCTTCTTCATTGTCCACCTCCTCCTCCTTGCTGTTCATGGCAGGGTCCTGTGAGGGGCTCCTCAGAGGTATCCACCATGCTAGTGGGGGCGGAGGCGGGGGGGGGGCATCTTCTCCAAGTATGGCACGCAGCTCATTGTGAAAGTGGCAAGTTTGGCACCAGATCAATTGTTGGCTTTCTGGTATGCCTGCCACAGCTCCTTGGCTTTCAGGTGGCACTGCTGCTGGTCCAGAAAAAATGCACGGAGGTACCATTGTCAGGGTATTCACTATGGAAAGCGAAACTTAAGATGCTCCAAGTATGGCATACGGCTCTTCTCCATCCCTGAGCAATTTGCTCATAAATGTTGACCTTTCTATGACTGGCTCAGAGCTGTGCCTGCACATCCTCTTCTCTCCACAGGCCCGAAGATACAATATTTCCTGTCAACTCATGGCAGGAAGTGTGTCTGGACTGTGTAGTTGGACAGTTATACTCAACAATGGAGAGGGGCTAGGTGTGCTCATTAAGATTGGCAATCAGGAAAAAGGAATTTCAAAAATTCACAGGCCTTTAAAGGGCAGAGGGGTGCTTCCAGTCTCTGTGACCCCTGGGCAATGCAGTTCACAATGCTGACCAAATTGGTCAGTGTGAAGCATTGTTGGACAGTTGCTGAAGTACAGCTAGGTCAACATAAGTAACACAGGTTTCAGAGTGTCTACACTCATATTGCGTTGACCTAAGTACATCGACCATAGCTCAGTGCTACTAAGGGTACGTCTTCACTTACATCCGGGTCCGGATGTAAGCAATCGGTTTTCTGAGTTCGATTTATCGCGTCTGGTTAAGACGCGATAAATCGATCCCGGATCGATCCTGGAAGTGCCCCGGATCGATCCCGGAAGTGCTCGCCGTCGACGCTGGTACTCCAGCTCGGCGAGCGGAGTACGCAGCATCGACGGGGGAGCCTTCCTGCCGCGACTGGACCGCGGTAAGTTCGGACTAAGGTACTTCGAATTCAGCTACGTTATTAACGTAGCTGAATTTGCGTACCTTAGTCCGAAGTGGGGGGGTTAGTGTAGACCAGGCCTTAGAGAGTTGGTATTACTATGTTGGCATAATTGGGCATTTACAATTGATGGGAGACAACTTTAGTTGATGCAAGCTGCCTTGCATGGACCTAACTTTGTAGTGTAGACCAGGTCTCAATTTCCAAGGGTGATTGTAAGTAACTCTTCCTTAGACAATCTATTGTAAAGTTTTCTACAATTTTGTTCCCTTTCCCAAGCGGGACTTTCCCCCTTGATCTTAAAATCAGGACTTGAGACCCACAACAAGAAGGAATATTGGTGGAGAAAGTGGGAGGCCATTGTAACTTACCGGTCTGGGATTTTGGTTCCTGCTGTGGCACAGGATTCTCCTCAGATTCATTAGGAGCTTCTGCAACCTGAACTTCTGGTTAAGGTAGAGAATAATGTCTTCCTTGTCCTCTGGATCTTCTGCTGCCTCCTTGCTTTCCCCCTCCCCAGTGTCCTGTTGGACAATAAGACTGGCTGGGTTTATGAGGACATCATGAAGCCATTTCAGGCTCAGTACTGGTGGCCCTTGACAGCACCTGGTCCAGCTCCTCATAGAAGGGGCACGCCACAAGCCCTCCCAGAATGACTATGTGAGACTTTGGCCATCCTGTACAGAACCCTCAAGTTCTTAATCCATTCTGAGTAGCGTTGAGCAGTCCTTGGAACGCCTGCCTGCTCCACTTCCATCAAATTTCCCAGTGCAAGTGAATGTTCCTGCTGCTCTGGCCGAAATCGTGGAGGATTGTGTACTTTGCCCAGACATCGATCAGTGTGTGGATATGCTCGGTGAGCCAAGTGGCTGCTCTTGGAGCTGTGACCATTGACACTTGTATTGATCTGTAAAGAGTGCAGAGGAAAACTGTTCTGATGTGTTCAGTGCAGCATTCTACTACTGGTTAAAATGGGGTTGGGGGTGGGACACAGAGGTCTTTATAGATTGTATAAAGATCAAAAAGAAAAGGGTTCAGTGCATTGTGGGAATGGGGAGTTGAGGACTAGTGAAACTTGAGACCTGGTACCCACCCCTTACTCCCATCCACAATGAAAACTGGCACAGATACGGGGCCAGGCCTCAGCTCATACATCTACTTACCCACTGCCCTCAGACAAGCTAGCTTGCTTGCCCACTATTCTCCTTGAGACATGTGGTCCAGGGGTTTCTGTGTGGACAATAGCGGGGTTATGGCTCAAGCCCACATACAGATACATATACAGTTGCCAGTGTAGACATACCTGTACGGGTAACCTATTAGGACACAGTTGAACCAATTTGGGCAGAAGTGGGGAAACCTGAAGACTTGAATTGTCACTGTTTGTGCCATCCCTGAATAGACTAGTTCTCCAGGACTATCAGTTCAGTCTGACACTTCCACAAACTCTAAAGTATAAAAATTCACTTTAAAAAGCTGCAAGACTGAGAAGTTCATAGCTGCTTGGTACTGATACAAGAAAACACTTTCTTAATTATTTATCCATGTACCAAAAATATGCAGAAAAGAATAGAATTATGGTTTCCCATAGTGCCTTTCATACTCACCCACTATCTCAAAAAAGCATTTAACAAAGTAAGAGGACATTCCGATCTGCTAGCACTGCAGTGACTGTGTAGGGAAAGAGCGCACCTATTATATTTTCAACAATAGCTCTCAAACAGCCTTGGACATTAGAGAGAGAATGTTGGTGCATACTTGGCCAGGATATCAGGTCCATGCTCACCTCTTTTGCAATACTTTGCACTTCTATCTTTATTCCCTTATAACATTAGAAGCTAATTGGATTTTGAAAATTCCAGCTTAGATTTCATAATGTAGCATGTCATTGAAACCCTAAGACAAACTTGTTAAATAGAATAGATAAACCTATGAATTGCCTGAGTGCTGGATTTCAGCTCCTGTAGTCCTAACAATAAAAATGTTTTTAGAAAATGTTTTTTCCACCCTTATTCATGTGTGCATTCAGTATGTTCTTTGTAGGGTAATCTACTTAAAGTGTCAAGTATCAGGGGGTAGCCGTGTTAGTCTGTATCTACAAAAACAACAAGGAGTCTGGTGGCACCTTAAAGACTAACAGATTTATTTGGGCATAAGCTTTCGTGGGTAAAAACCTCACTTCTTCGGATGCATAGAGTGTGTTACTTAACTACTTAAAGTGTGTTAACTTTATTCTACTTTCAGCTGGATATCCATTTTGTGTAACATGAGTGTTATGTGTAACAAGTTTTCTAATGTATAGACATCAGCTTTGTTAATTTTAAATACATCTTAAATAAAAATTCCTTATGGCCTTTTTTCGTCTTTAAACATAAGTAAAAAGAAGGAGAATAGAAGAGACAGACATCAGTAACATATATACTGTTAGACAAGGGTTGAGTCGGGAAATTCAGTTCCAATCCAGGGTCCAGAATTCTAGTCTGGCCAAGCTGTGCTCAGTGCATGATCAGGCTAGGGATCAATCCCCAGATCCTAGTACTGGCTGAAGGGTGGATCAGTCCTAACAACTGCTTTAAATAGCATCTGGTTGTCCAGAACCTCAAGGGGCCATTTCATAGAGATGCTCCATTGTTGTTTCCTTCTCCCAGCAACAACACATGCACAGAGGATGAGGAATAGTTGGCACAGGAGCCTTTAGGATAGTTCTTTTTCACCTAAGGATTTCCTTAGGCAGAGGTAAACCTCAGGGTACTGGATCTGATGGTGTCCAACAATATCCGGCCCCAGATTTTGAACACTACTAGTGGGCTTGATTCTGAACTTACTTACACCAATTTTACACCGTCTATCTTGAATGACTTTAGTGGAGTTACTTCTGATTTACACTAGTGTAAATGGGAGCAGTCGGTCCTAGTGCCATACACACATCACTAAGGCAGTGGCATTTGCATAATATTGTTGCATCAAAGTGATATCCATTTTCAGCTATGCATTTCATTATACAGTTGTACAGTTATAAGTACTTATTATAAGAAGGAATGGTCTAAACCCAGTAGTGCAGTGTAAATCTTATAGTGATGAGAGGCAAGTGTCCCCCAATTGTTTCTGTGATATTGACCAGAAAATATTTTCCCGTTTGCTGTTTTTATTATGTAATGGAAAACTATTGACATGTGATGTCCCATTATTTCAAAGTTATTGTGAGAAAAATTTAGGTTTATTCCAATTATGAGCTGCTAAAGCACCAGTGTATGACCAAGTATTCTTTTTTTTTGTGAATTTCCCTTTCTGAGATAATACTCTAGGTCCAGTCAGCCTGCATTCAGTTAGTATCACCAGGTCTCACTGGACTGATAAATTTTTTTAATTACAGCTAGGTAGTATGGGCCAGCTATGGTAAACCACTGAAGTGAATAGACTTACAGCAGAACCTCAGATTTACAAACATCTCAGGAATGAAGGTTGTTCGTGACTCTGAAATGTTTGTAACTCTGAACAAAACATTATGATTGTTCTTTCAAAAGATTACAGCTGAACAGTGATTTAATACAGCTTTGAAACTTTACTATGCAGAAGAAAAATGGTGTTTTAACCATCTTAATTTAAATGAAACAAGCATAGAAACAGTTTCCTTACCTTGTCAAATCTTTTTAAAATTTTCCCTTTATTTTTTTTTAATTAGTTTACATTTAACACAGTACTGTACTGTATTTTCATGGGGTTTTTTTCTTTTTTGTTTTTGGTCTCTGCTGTGGCCTGATTGCATACTTCTGGTTCCAAATGAGGTGTGTGGTTGATTGGTCAGTTCATAACTCTGGTGTTTGTAACTCTGAGGTTCTACTGAATATGAGTTTACACTATGTGGATCTAGCTAAGCATCCAGTTTGTGTATTCCTGTCATTAAGTGCAAAAATTCTATGAACTTATTTAAAAGTCTCCAAGGGTCAGGGCTGGGGTTGGCATGTTAAGACTCTCTGGCAGCCAAGATTAATAAAGGGATACTAATTGAGCCTTCATCTGAAAGCCAAGAGTTTAAATCTGGCCTAAGTGATTGGCATTACCTCTTTCTGAGGCTATGTCTACACTACCTATGCTACTCAACTCCAGCTATGTGAATAACGTAGCTGGAGTTGATGTACCTTAGGTTGAGTTACTGCAAGGTCTACACCACCAGGGGTCGATGGGAGAAACTCTCCCATCGACTTACCTTATTCTTCTCCTCAGGGGTAGAGTACAGGGGTCTACTGGAAAGTGATCTGTTGTCGATTTGGTGGGTCTTCAGTAGACCCACTAAATTGACCGCTGATGGATCGATCTCAGAGCGTCGATCCTGGCTGTAGTGTAGATGTAGCCTGAGTCACTGATAAATTGGAAGAAAATGTTCTAGAATGTTTATGGATCAATGTCTTAACACATAAAGCACAAGATTGGGTATTAATTGGTGTCTGTTATAGACCATCAAATCACATTAAGAAATAGGATGACTAGCTCCTTATGCACCTATCCATAATGTGTAAGAAAAAAAAACAAAACAAAACTATGTGATCATAGGGGATTTTAGTTTCAGTGACATACGCTGGAGGTATCATGCTGCCAGTACTCAAAGATCCTTGGCATTTCTAAATATTATAGATGACAATTTCCTAATTCAAAAAGTGTTGTAGCCAACGGGGGGGAATTCTTTATTATAGATTCATAGATTCTAAGGCCAGAAGGGATCATTTTCATCATCTAGTCTGACTTCCTGTATAACACAGGCCATAGAACTTCCCCAGTTTTAATCTATTTAACATGTGTCATGTTACCTTTTTATCATTCTAAGTTGGGTTTTTTTTTTTTTTTTTTTTTTTTAATCAAAATGTTCTGTGGTACCAAGTCAAATGCTTTCTTCTAACAGATAAAGAGGAACTGAACACAGAACTAAAAATTAGTGGTAGCTTAGGTACAAGTGTGTTGTATCCACCAGGCAAAGTATTAACAACTTCAACAGAACTTTATTTACAGTGCAAGTCTCTTCTCCAAGCTGTAGCTGCACACTCTATAACTCTCCCAGCCTCCTCAACTCCTCCCCCCTCCTTCCTGTTTCCTGTCCTTTCAGACTCCCAACAGCCAGTGCTCCCAGTTCTAATAATCACATGCAGCATCTAAACACCACATTCCCTCCTCTCTTAAGAAACTTTCCAAATTAAAATAAACATTGTTGTTCTAACCACAGGAACAAATATGAAACAAGATACTATACTGTTGGCAGGAATATTACACTGAAAACACTGTAGATACTACATAACATAGTCTTTAGTCCAGGCAGGTGGTCGTCTGAGTCTGACAGGCCGTCTCTCAAGCCCCGGTTCCAGTGCAATGTCTTGTTGTGTTGATTCTACAGTGAAGTCATCCAATGCAGACTGGGTGTTGGCATAATCTCCTCTTGGTGCATAGGCAGGTGCAAGATAAGAAGCATTCCATACCCGCCCGTCAGAAAGTCGATAGGTGTAAGGTCCCTTCTTCTCTATGATTTTAAGAGGTGCTGTGAATTTATGGTCCCCTTTGCATAAGAGTCCAGGTTTTCGTATTCTAACAAAGGAACCACACTCAAACTTTGGTTCCTTAGCACCCCGCCGTTTGTCTGTGAAAGCCTTAGACTTTGCTTGGTTCTGTTCAACTGTCTTTCTCTCAGCATTACTTAGTGTCCTTGAAGCAAATGCAACAGTCCTCTCTGTGTTGTCCTCCTGAAGTTGTGTGAGGAAAGCCCCAAGTCCATAACCAGAAGCATCAGTAGTTACAATGGTGGGCAATGAGGGACTGAATAATGCAAGTACTGGACTATGTACAATCAAGTCTTTCACCCTTTCGAAACTAACTTGTGCATCCATTGTCCACACTAAGGTTGAACTTCTCCATGGTAATTCTCATAACGGTTCAATGACAGAAGCATAATTGGGAATGAATTTTGCATACCAGGAGGTAAGACCCAAGAAGGAACGTAAGGTTTGCAAATCTGTTGGAGGAGGAGCATTTGAAATTGCCAGGATATGAGCTGGACCAGGTTTTAGTCCAGCCTGTGAAATTGTATGCCCCAGAAAGGAGAGTTCAGTTTGTCTAAATTTGCATTTGGACCTATTGAGCTTGAGGCCTGCTTTGCTGATGCAGTTTAGTACAGACTGCAGGTTATTGTCATGCTCCTCAGTAGTATTTCCAAACACAATAATATCATCCAAATAGCACTGAACTCCATGTTGATTCTTCATTTTTTGACATCATTTTTTGAAAGGCACTTGGGGCTGATGCGAGACCGTATGGAACACGTTTAAAACGAAATAGTCCCTCATGTGTAATAAATGCTGTGAGGTCTCTGCTATCTTCATGCAACATAACCTGGTGGTATGCGCTCTGCAAATCAAGAGTAGAAAACATCTTTGCTCCATGGAGTTCTGCAAATACTTCCTCTATATGAGAAAGAGGATGGCTGTCAATCACAATAGCTTTATTTGGCTCCCTTAAGTCCACACAAAGGCGAATGTCTCCACCTTTCTTCTGCGTCACTACAATAGGTGAAACCCATTCCGAAGAGTTAATCTCTTCAATAATGTCCTTTTGAACAAGTTTTCTAAGTTCCTCTGAAACAGCTTCCCTGACTGAAAATGGTAAGCGCCATAATTTCTGTCATACAGGCAACACATCATCCCGCATTTTAAATTTATGCAGAAACCCATAAGCACAGCCGAGTTTCTCCTCAACCTGGAATTGGGTCCCAGCTGAAACTGGTGTGTGTACCACAAGAGTGCTTTGTTGAGGAAGATCAATTCGTCCATTAACTACCCTGAGATTTAAAGCAGCTAATAAATCTCTGCCAAGGATAGGAGTGCCTTTGTGAACAATGTAGAATTCCGCAGTTACACAGCGATCACCAAAAGTAACTATTGCTGGCAAGCAGCCATGTAACAGAACAAGGAGCAATGGTCTCAAGTTGCAGTGGGGGAGGTCCAGGTCGGATATTAGGAAACACTATTTCACTAGGAGGGTGGTGAAGCACTGGAATGCGTTACCTAGGGAGGTGGTGGAGTCTCCTTCCTTGGAGGTTTTTAAGGCCCGGCTTGACAAAGCCCTGGCTGGGATGATTTAGTTGGGAATTGGTCCTGCTTTGAGCAGGGGGTTGGACTAGATGACCTCTTGAGGTCCCTTCCAACCCTGATATTCTATGATTCTATGTACTGGAATACGGTTTTTCAAATAGCATACCAAGTGAAGTTTGGGTTCAGTAAGAGGCACATCTTTAAAGTAATGCAAATAGATGGAATCAGGTAGTATAGATACTGCTGTCCAACATTAGCTGAATAGAGTGTGATTTGCCTGAGGGTATGGCAGAAACATTTACAGTGCACTTTATCTGTTCTGGAATATGTGCAGTAGTGATTTTGTCTACACTCAGCCAGGGCCGGCTCCAGGCAGGTGCTTGGGGCGGCCACTCCGGAGAGGAGAGGAGCGGCACGTCCAGTTGTTCAGCGGCAATTCGGCGGACGGTTCCTCACTCCTGCTCGGAGCGAAGGACCTCCCGCTGAATTGCCGCCGCAGATCGCGATCGCGATCGTGGCTTTTTTGTTTGTTTGTTTGTTTGGCTGCTTGGGGTGGCCAAAACCCTGGAGCCGGCCTGCACTCAGCACAGTAACATCTGGTATTGTAACTGCATGCACCTGTTGATTGAACTGGCTACTGCGACATACTTTAGCAAAATGCCCCATCTTTTTGCAATGATTGCACTGAGCTACTTTTGCCGGACATCCTATGTAGCTTGCAAGATGTTGTGGGGATCCACAGCGAAAGCATGCTTTTACTGTATTTTGCATTTGCTGATTCAGTGGCTTTTCATTAGTTTTCCTTTTGCAAATGTTTGTCTGCAGTGATAGCGAACTTTTCTGCAAAGGAGTCACAGCCTGGACTGGGCCTCCTGTACCCTGGCTCATTATTTTGGCTTCAGCTGTAGCTGACTCAATCTGAGTAGCAATGGTTATTGCTTTTTCTAGTGTAAGTTGTGGTTCTAGAAGTAAGCGTTCTCTTACACGAAGCATGGTTGTTTTCTCAATGAGCTGGTCTCTAATCATCTCATCTGCCATATTCCCAAAGTCACAAGTTGCAATCAGTCTCCCCTGATTTCTGCTCACACTGGCGAAATCTGTAGCAATTAGCTACTACATTCACTTTTGGCACAAAAAAGTTCTTTAATGTAGTGAGTGCAGTCTCATATTTATCATCTGCAAGGGGAAAAGTGTAGAATATACGCTGCCCTTCTGCTCCAAGGCAGTGGATTAGCAGAGCACGCTTTCTTACTTCAGAAACCTCTGTAGCACTGATTGCAAGCAGATAAGTCTCAAACATACGGATCCAGCCAGTAAAAGCAATTGGAGGCTCACCTGGGCTTTGCAGAAAGGGTGCAGGTGGGTTCAGAGGCAGAAGATCCCATCCTCGTCACCAAAATATTGTATCCACCCGGCAAAGAATTAACAACTTCAACAGAACTTTATTTAAAGTGCAAGTCTCTTCTCCAAGCTGAAGCTGCACACTCTGTAACTCTCCCAGCCTCCTCAACTCCACCCCCCTCCTTCCTGTTTCCTGTCCTTTCAGACTCCCAACAGCCAGTGCTCTCAGTTCTAATAATCACATGCAGCATCTAAACACCACAAAATGATCATGACTTGATTACATTATGTGCAAACCGACTAAATACCAAACAAGTTATATATAAAGCTTTTCATAAAGCTGAAAACAATTATGAACCAAATCAGCTTGGATGAAGAATTTAATCAGAAAAATGTGAATGATAATTGGGAATCCTTTAAGAACACTTTACTAAATTGGACCATTATTAGGTGGAAATGGTAGAATTATCAGTAATAATGCAAAAAAACAGTAGTCAATAAATATTTCTGTTCTGTATTTAGGGAAAAAAGCATATGATATAGTCTCATCATATGGTGATGATAACACTCCTTCCATTCTACCAGTCTCTCTGGAGTATGTTAAATAGACGCTTCTAAAGTCAGGCATTTTTAAAGCAGCAGGTCCACATAACTTGCATCTAAGCGTTTTGAAAGAGCTGTCAGAGGACGTTGCTTGACCATTAATGTTGATTTTCAGTAAGTCTTGGAGCACTGGGGGAGTTCCAGAAGATTGGAGGAAAGATAATGTGCTTTTATTTTTATTTTTTTTTAAAGGATAAATGGGATGATCCAGATCATTATTGTCCTGTCAGCCTGACATGCATCCTGGGCAAGATAATAGCGTTGCTGGTATGAGAGTCAATTAATAAAAAAATTAAAGAAGGGTAATGCTAATAATGCATATTAATATCGGTTTATGGAAAATAGAGCCTGCCAGAATAACTTAATAACTTTTAAAATGAGATTACACATTTAGTTGATAAAGGCAATAATGTTGACATAATATACTTAGACTTCTGTAAGGTATTTGACTTAATATTGCATGGCATTTTGATTAAAAATTAGAACAGCGTAAAATTAATATGACATGCATTAAATGGATTTCAAACTGGCTAACTGATAGGTCTCTAAACGTAAATGGGGAATCATCATCAAGTGGGTCTTTCCAGTGGGATCCTGCATGGCTCAGTCCTTGGCCCTACACTATTTAATATTTTTATCAATGACTTGGAAGATAACATAAGGTCATCGCTGATAAAGTTTGCAGATGACACAAAAATTGATGAAAAGGTAAAAAGAATGAAGAGGAGAGGTCACTGATTCGGAGCAACCTGATTTCTTGGTAAACTGCAATACAGTATGTATTTTAATACAGATAAATGTAGACATGTACTTCTAGGAACAAAGAACATAAGCCATACTTACATGACGGTAGACTCTATTCTGGAAAGAAGTGAATCTGCAGGAGATTTGGAGATCATGGTGAATAATCAGCTGAACATGAGCTACCATTGTCATGCTGTGGCCAAAAGAGCTAATGTGATACTGGGATGCATAAACAGAGGAATTTTAAAGAGGAGCAGAGAAGTTATTTTACCTCTGTATTTGGCACTGAGGCAACCACTGCTGGTATTCTGTGACAAGTTCTGGTGCCCACAGTTCAAGAAAGATGTTGAAAAATTGGAGAGCATTCAAAGAAGAGCAACAAGAATGATTATGAGGAATGTTTTCTCATCCTTTAGTGATAGACTCAAAGAGCTTGATCTATTTAGCTTAACAAAGCAAAGGTTAAAGGGTGACTTGATTACATTTGATAACTGTACATGAGGAACACATATCTAATAATGGGCTCTTCAATGTAGCAGAGAATGGTATAACATGATCTAGTGGCCGGAAGTTGAAGCTAGACAAATTCAGACTGGAAATAAGTAAATTTTTGACAGTGAGGTTAGTTAACAATTGGAACAATTTACCAAGGGTCAGGGTGGATTATCTATGTCTGACCATTCTTAAATCAAAATTGGATGTTTTTTTTTCTAAAAGATACACTCTAGGAATTATTTTTTGCCCTGTGTAATACAAGAGGTCATATTATATCATCACAATGGTTCCTTCTGGCCTTTGAATCTACGTACACCTCTACCCCGATATAGTGCGGTCCTCAGGAGCCAAAAAAATCTCACCATGTTATAGGTGAGACCGCGTTATATCGGGGTAGGGAGAGGAACCGCTCCCCTCCCCAGGTCACCTCTGCTCTGCCGCCGCCTCCTCCCTGAGCACGCCGCCACCGCTCCGCTTCACCCTTCCTCCCTCCCTGCCAGTCTTGCCACGCCAATCAGCTTTTTGGCCCAGCAAGCCTGAAGGGTGGGGAGAAGTGGAGCGGCGGTGCACTCAGGGGAGGAGGCGGAGATGAGCTGGAGTGGGGAGCAGTTCCTCTGCTCCCCCGGTTACTTGCTGTGACCCTCCCTGGGGCCCCCCCACCCCAGCTCACCTCTGTTCCGCCTCCTCCCACGAGCATGCCGCAGCTCCGCTTCTCCCCCCTCCCTCCCAGGCTTGCCGCACCAAACTTGGCATGGCAAGCCTGGGAGGGAGGAGAAGCGGAACTGAGCAGCATGCTTATGGGAGGAGGAGGAGGAGGAGGAAGAGGCAGAGCGGAGGTGAGCTGGGGCGGGGAGCGATTCCTCTGTGCCCCCCCTTACTTGCTGCAGCCCCCCTGCACCAGCTCACCTCCGCTCCGCCTCTGCCTCCTCCCACGAGCATGCCACAGCTCCGCTTCTCTTCCCTCCCAGGCTTGATGCGCCAAACAGCTGATTGGCTCAGCAAGCCTGGGAGGGAGGAGAAGCGGAGCTGCAGCGCGCTCGTGGGAGGAGGCAGAGCGGAGGTGAGCTGGGGCGAGGGGGCTCCGGGGAGGGCCGCAGCAAGTTACGGGTGGGCGCAGAGGAACCGCTTACGGTAACACAAATTCGGATATAATGCGATAAAGCAGCCCTGTCCCCCGGAGTGCTGCTTTACCGCGTTATATCCGAATTTGCATTATATCGGACCGCATTATATTGGGGTAGAAGTGTATCTATGAATAATTAGTGAGATAATGTTATTATCATATGAAAACTATGTGGTGGCCTGTGTAAAATGAATTTATGGTATCAGAGCACCTCCTAGTGGGGAGGTGTCTACATCATACAAACCTCCACCAATCTTGTTCAGAAGTCTCAGCCGAGATGCCAAAGAATTAATTTTCAAAAAGTGTGAATTCCCTCTACACTCCAGAGGTGGTCAGGAATGAGGTATTTGGTAAGCCTGTTCTGCTGCCTGTGCTGCAAACATTCTATGAAAATCAGAAAACAGAAGCCTCTCTTGACGGCTATCAGTTTGGTTCCTTCATAAGTATTAAATTCACTTGCTTCTTTATATTAAGACACTGTAGAGGCGAAGGTGTAGCAAAGAGTTTACTACCATTTCCCCTTTGATGACCCAGCTAAGGTGTTCATCAAGATTTAAGTGGAAATCAGATAAACAGTCTGCATCTAATCCTGTTTTGCCTCTGTCATTTCTCAGACAGCAACTCCAGAATTGACAATCTTGATGAGGTCTACCAGGTCAGGCCTTTATGTAGATCTAATAAAATGAGACATAGGCCTTGTCCTCATTGCTAAAAAAATGTTTGTTTTACATTGGAGTAAGTAAACTAATGGGCATGAACTATCCTGAAGTAAAAACAGAGTGAAGCCAAGGCACTTACTTTTACCAAGTGGTAAAGTAGTTGAGATTAGCCTCAGGCGACAGTATAGTGCTAACGTTGCCAAGTTTATCTCATGGTAAAACTAAAGTCCCTTGTCTTCACCATGTTTTTAACTCAGGATAGCTCACATTTGTTAGTTTCCCCAAGGTAAAAAAATACACCTTTAGCAATGAAGTCCACAGACAGGAAAAGATTCATCTTTGAGTTTCTAGCCACAATCACAGGGTCTGTCTATCTAGCTCATTCTGTGGTCCCCATTATCACAGAACCAGAGCACTTCAAAATTAATTAAGTTGTCATCAAAATATCCCTGTAAACTAAAGAAGTATTATCCCCATTTTACTTCTAAGGCCATGTCTACACTAGTACTTATGTCAGCAAAACTTTTGTCGCACAGGGGTGTGAAAACAACCCTGAGCGACACAAGTTTGGACAGCATAAGCAGTCTTGTGCACGGTGCGATGTTGGTGAAAGACACTCTCCTGCCAACATAGCTACTGCCGCTCATTGAGCTGGTTTTATTATGTTGACAGGAGAGCTCTTTCCCTTCGGCATAATGCGATTACACAAATGCTCTTACAGCGGCACAGCTGTATTGGTACATCTGTGCTGCTGTAGGCTTGTAAGTGTAGACATGGCCTAAGAAACTGAAGTACAGACATATATAGTTTGACCCAAGATCACATAGGAAGTCTGTGACAGAACAACATATTGAACCTAGATCTCCTGAGTCTCAATTTAGTATCTTCAACACAAAATCCATCTTTCTTCTCCTTTGGAACTGTCTCAATAGAGCACAGTGGGTGCTTTGTGGCTAGCCCTGCACTGGGCGTGCATGTGGATGCATTCACAAAGAGGAGTTGTCATTATCTAAGTGACATGTCCACAATCAGACAAGTCAGTGCAATAGCTGGGAAGAGAACCAACAAGTCCTGATTTCCAATCCCCTGTTTAACCGTTAGTCACACTTCCTCCTGAAATGTTTATTTTTAATCATTTGCTATTTCAAAGTGTCATAAGGACATTAGCAGCTCATGAACATAAAAAATAGTAAGGAACACAACAGAAGTATCAGCTGCAAGCAACTTGTGATAAGACGATCAGTACAAATAGGATGAATAAAAAGGCTCAACAGGGCTTAAGTTAATGCTACATAGGAAATCAATATGGTACAAAGGATATTAAACCTTGTTGTCTAGCTGCTTGTATTTTAGATTCTGCATGTTTAATGAAAGAGAGCCTAAAAGCAAAATATTATCTATTTTACTGTAGTTTTTCCAGGGTAAGAGTATCCCACACTTTACAAAAACAATTGCCCAGGGAATAGAGTTTCTCCACTAGGTTGCAACAGTGCAATGGGAGGCAAGAAAAGGATAACATGTTGTGTCAGATGTCCTTTGTTTACAGCAAACAAAGCATTAGACTTAATGGGTCAAATCCAGTGCTAGTGTAACTAAAAGTCAATAGATTTACATAAGAGATGGATTTAGCCCATTACCTCACAAACTCTTAGGCCGTGTTTACACTGCGGGAGCTACAGCAGCACAACTACATGTAGTTCCACAGCTGTGCCAATGTGGCACTGTAGTGTAGTTGCCTCCTACTGTAACTGAAGGATTTTCTCCCCCCATCAATATGGGTAATCCATCTCCCCAAGTGGTGGAGGCTAGGTCAACAGAAGAATTCTTGCATTGATCTAGCCACATCTACACTAGGGATTAGGTCATTTTAACAACTGTGCTTGGGGTGTGCGTGTGAATTTTTCACACCCCTGAATACAGTAGTTATGCTGACCTAACTTTAAATTAGACCAGGCCCTAGCCAGCAGCTACATTAAGTTTGCATTTGAAAAGGGAGTTATCTCTGCAGCCAGGGTTGATGAGCAGCTACACTTGGTCCTACCTCTAATTCATTTGTTACAGACCATTTTAAAAATGGCACACATTAACACACCCTACAGGCCCTATGATCGAGGGCACAATTATCTACTGGTTACACTGGTGCAAGTCCATTGACCCCAGCAGAGAATTTGGCCCCTCGGTATTTTGAGTTCTTGTGCAGATGGTAATATATATATTTGATGCTCCAGAACCAGTGGGAGGATTTAGCATACAGAAAATGGATTCAGTGAGCCACCAGCACTCAGCATACTGTCCTACTGTGAGGATTTGAAACCATCCTCTGCCATTTCCCACCGGCAAGGAATTGCATTAAAGCCTTGGGTCAGCATGAGAAGATGAGCTATCAGCATACCACTGGCTGCTTTTTGACAGCTTTTCCATTTGTGTATGCACTTCAATCAATTTTAAATCTGAGAGACAATAAAGCAAACCTTCCTCAGCATTCAATTTGGCATTGCAGTGATGAGTGCCCTGGCTGGTGTTTACAGTTCAGTCTTGAAGTAATGGATGGTTTTAGCACCTTGTCTTTTTTGAAAAAAAAAAAAAAAAGCTTTTAGGAATTTCATTAAAGTTGTTTTTAAGATGACAATTAGACTAGCACTGAAAGCTGAAGCAGTAGTTTGGAGCAGAACAGAAGATGAAATGTAATCTAACTGGAAAGAAGGATTTTTTCCCCCCTATTCTAGTTCAAATGTCTGAAATCTACATTTATACTAGAGCTGCGTGGAAGATGAACGTTTAGAGATTTTAAAACTCCTGATCAGAGTGAAACTGAAAATTTCAAAATTCTCCATGAAGGATTTTTGTTGTTGATGAATTGAAATTTTTTTATTTCAACTTTTCTTTTAGTGTGTGTGTGTGTGTGTGTGTGTGTGTGTACATATATACATTAATTTCATCCTAAAAAATGATATTCCAGCAAAATGACCTGATTTTTGTGAAGCAGTTTGATTTAATCACAACTACATATTTCAATGGAACATGATTCCATCAAAGTTTCCCTAATGAACCAGATTTTTTTTTTTTTTTCCTGTCTAGGTTTTTTTACAATAATTCTCCAGCATGAAAAATCTTCAGTGCATTTCCAAAGAGTAGTTTTCACACCTTTCTGAGTTATTTCAGAACCCCTTAAGATACTGCAGGTCTGGTATCCAGAGTCTAAAATGCCCTTGCTGAAAATGGGATAATCCCAGGAAAAGAAGAACAGATGGTCACCCTACCCCCAATGGTTATACCTTTGCCGCCCCTTTTATCTGATTTAATGATAGGGCACGTCCCTACACAGTTTGTCTGTGACAGATGCCATTACAGGTTTTTTTTTTTCCCTGCAATACTTCTGAAATGCATTTTGCTGCTATCATCAATTCTTTTTGATCCCCACCTACTCTTCCAATGTCACCAAAAATAGTCCCAGCTACTAATTTAAAAAAAACGACCTACTTTTCCTGTAATAATTGGAGCTTTTACCTTGTTTCCGTCTTATAAGTTTGCTACACCCTCTAGGGGATCATGGAAGCAGGATCCAAATGGATTACCAAACACTCTCTTCTCCCCCGAGTTTGGGTCGTCACAAAGACTTTATCCATTTTGAAACATTTAACTCATGGATTCCAGCTCTGTTCAATTATTTATCAGTTTAAATCTCAGCTCCCACCATGGAAGAAGAAGTCCTTTCAGAGCATTTTGACTTGCTAGAGTGACTTTTGTGTTTTTTAGTGCCAATTTTCACTGGCTTCTGGCTCCAGTACCACTGTTCTTTACCGGTGTGAAAGGTTATCCAGCCCTCACTCATCTTATTAATCATTTATGTTCCTGGAACATATATTTTTCCTTGTCTGTTTTCTCACTGGATGACCCATTCAAACTTAGAAAATCTTCTAAAACAAGATACTTATTCAAGTTCTGAGATCCCGTGCCATTTCATCAAGGAGGCGCTTTTAGCGCAGCAATCAGGGAATGCAGCTTTGTCCATTTCAGTTGACAGACCAGTGAGAAATGCATTCACTTTCTTCGGTTCTTCAAAATGTCCACGGTGAAATTTAAATCTTTCACATTCTGTGGAAAAACAATTGAGATCCACCACCTCCTGTGTACTCATGAAATGTGTTTGGGGAGTTGAGTCGCCATGATCAGCTGGGTTGGCAAGTTCTCCTCACAGATAAAACAGGAGGTGGGTATTCAAAAGTTCCCGGGATTTTAACAGGGAAGGGGTTGTTTCCTGTGTATCTGGCTGGTGTGAAGTAGAATTGAAAATGATCTCCAGAGTAGTCACAACGGAGCATTGTGGGACACGTTCTGGAGGCCAATTTGCTTGACTTACACAACGTCTACACTGACTCTCTGTCAGCCCATCAACATCAAATTAAGCACTACACCTCACACAGAGGTGGAGTAATTAAGTCAATGTTACAGGCAAGTTAGGTCAGCGGAAGGGACCTGGCAGGTTAGACACACTCATTATTAGGTTGACTTAAGATGGCTTCCATCAACCTAAGTTTGTAATGTAGACCAAGCCTAAGGCTGAGAGTTACTCTAAATTAATGCCAAATCTTTTTGACAAAGGAAGATGAAAAGAGAGAGTGGGAAATTACTGACACAGATACTATTTCATAAATAGACTTTAAAAAAAATGTAAAGGAAAGAAAGTCTTTGCCTAAGACTAATTCTTCTAGAATCCTAGAAACAGTTTGCAAGGACTTGACAATATATTATTTATGGGTTGTTGTTTTTTTTAACTGAGAAGCTACAGTTCACAGAGAGGAGTTCACTGGAACAGTTTTTAAATGGTGCAGCAAAGTTCTTTATTATATGACCTTTTGGAAAAGCAGAAAGCATTAGTCTGAGGATAAAATTTTAAATAAAGTAATAAGAGGAACAATTAATGAAGCAAAAACATAATGGAAAACATGCCTGAACATGTTGCATGATCTTCAGAAAGATCATGTTTAATAAAAATAAAACAAATGCTTAGAAATAATAGAAATGAAATATAGAAAATAACTATGTAAACAGAAGGAAATTTCCATAGCCAGAAATAATGGAATTTGCTTTTCCCATGTGGTCAGACAGAAGTTGAATCTGTTGACCTTTACAACATACTGCTAGGACTCTTCTCTCCTCTCAAGCATTTGCTTTGAGGGAGTGGTATATGTGTTGAGTGGATGATTGCTGCTTTGGGGACAGAAATAAAGCAAAACACTCCCCCCCCCTTTTTTTTTTACTTCTCGAAAAAGAGAAAAACAAAAACAAATAATCCAGTAAATGCATTCCAGTGAAGTATATTCTTAGAACCAAATTCACCCTTCATGTACGACAGGGATCGGCAACCTTTGGCACGTGGTCCACCAGCACATCCCTCGGCCCGCGCCGCTTCTCGCCGCCCCCATTGGCCTGGACGGCAAACCGCGGCCAGTGGGAGAGCGATTGGCCGAACCAGCAGACGTGGCAGTTAAACAAACTGGCCTGGCCCGCCAGGGTGCTTACCCAGGCGAGCCGCATATCAAAGGTTGCCGATCTCTGATGTAAGACTTGAATGGACTTAGCTCAAGATTGAATTTAGTCCATAGAATCAGACTTCAGGCCTGACTGGCAAATGCCCTGCACCTTGTATTGTGATTTGTACCAATGCAAAGTGTGTGTGTAAAATGTTACCATTGTGATTTGGGTTTACATAAACTCTGAACTCACATTGTACTGATTTAAATGATATGCAAGGTGCAGGGCAATGGAGAATCCATTTATTTTTGGAAAAAGAGACCCCTTAGTTCTGTTGTATCCTTGAGCCAAATGTAGGACCATATGGTCCCATTTTAAATGAATTCAGGGATGGAACTAATGATGACGTCTCATAACTTCTGCACAAATTGACTGTTCATTTTGTTTTAAATGCAAGATTTAGTAAAAAAACAATATGATTGCAATGATATTGCAAGTTAAACCTCAGGCACAACCACCAGTATCACCACCACTGGGGCCAATGAAACCAACAAAACCACGAGTAGCAACAGCTGCACAACAAAAATACTTTTGAAAAAAATAGACCTCTTCTACAGAAAGAGAAGAAACAACCTGAAAATACAGAAAAGAAGCTGAGATCAATGTAAGTAGCTGTAAAGTCTCAATATGAGTAAGGATGGCAGAATCAACCAGTGTTTGTTGCATAGTGCTTTTCTGAGTGATGTACCCTTTCCTGCTGAGATACATTTAAGAAAAGCCATTGCTTGCATTTTGCATAGTGCTAACAATAACTTCAGGTGTTAGGTAGCTATGCTTTACTATAATGGCATGTAATTGAAATCAACATTGACTCAGTCAATCTAGATTGATACACATGCAGATCATAGAATGGACTCTAGTGAACTATTTAAAAGTTGCTGCTAAAAATAATCAAATGAGTAACTAAGTAAAACTATAGAACATAGGGCAGGGAGAGGGGGGAAATTCCTCTGTACCATACTGTAAAAATACCATAAATAATTCATGTTTTAAATACGTAATGGTGCCCTTAAAGGCACAGAACTTCTGCACTCTGCATTTGAAAGCTCTTCATTTTCCGCTACTATAGATATTTAGAGCTTTCAGAGAGAAGTTATGAATATTTCATTTTAACCCAAAGATTAAGAAGATGCTTCTAGTTAAACAAAAGGAGCTTGGGAAATGAACTGACCTCTCAGCTGTGAACTTGTGACAACCTATTTATTATTACATATAACTGCATGGGTGACTTTTTTCAACCTCTTGTTGTCATAGCTTAGTTTACTTACCATCTACATTCCAACCTTGTAGGTCTTACCAGGGTGTGAGAACATTCATGGCCTAAACAAAGTCATCTTGAACTAATCAGTGAACCAAATATTCAGGCTCTAGTGAAGGCTTGTCCATTTAATGTCAACCCATTTTATGAACTGTTTTTGGCAGTTTAGCAAGGCTCTGAGGGACAGAATGGTGTAATAAATTAATTAATTAAATAAATAAAAGGTGTGGACGAAAGAGTAAGAGTATCATGAAATCTAAGGACCTGATTCTGACTCCCCTCTTACATTGTTTTTTCACCAGTCTTAATACATTGACTTCATTATGATTACTGCTGATCTACAGCAATATAGGGGAGATCAGAATCAGTCCCAAGTACTTTACATTTAAACTTTATTGCTGAAATACAAGAGAAAGCCTTTTATGATGTAACAAAGACAAATGAGCTCAAGAGACATCTACATTTGTTTTTGCAGAAGGAGCATGAAAAAAAGTTGGGGAAGTGAAATTAAGATGAACAAAACTGACGCATATATGTTGGGCGAGATGCTCTTTCCTCTTGCCCAGATTTCCTATAGATGGAACCCCCAAGCGAATATGTGACAGGAACATTTTATAGCATTTTCCCTTGATATACATATTTCTTAATTACATCACATTTTATAGTAAAAAGAAGGTCTGAATCAGAATGGCTCACAGAAAAAAAATATTTTCTCCTTCCATGCTTTTTTCAGGGGAAAAAATGAATCTCCCTTTTTAATAGTTGCTATTAAGAAGTCAACATTTGACAAGATACCAATAGCTATTTCCTAGTAAAATACTGTATCTTCTCTGTTAAAAATGCAGTAACTCTTGACAAATTATGACTTTTTAATGGAGACCACTGTTTCAAATTAGACATGAGCCTAAACCAAAGTCGCTGTACTTAAGAAGTTTTCAGAATTTGAACCTAGATCTGAATTTTGCAAATGGCTTGGATTCTATTAATGGGTTGACCAAACCGTAAATATGAACACCTCTGGAGTTTTCAAAATCTGTATCTATCTGTATCAAAACCTGAATTTTGCAGCTTGCCCCCTCCACCCCCATTTTAAGAGAAAAGTTCATTTTAAGTTTATTTTTTGAAATTGTCTGAACTTTGATACTAATGTAGCAACCCTTTTTATTGTGCATTTTTCAGTGTTTCTGATCCTGTTTTAAATTTGATCCCATCCTATTACTGATAATTGTCACAACTGCAGCGCTAATTGCACCTCTGAGTCATTTGTGACCTCCTTAAGGGCATCCCACTTTGGTCTCATGCCTCCAGCCATCACCTTTCTTGGAATGAGAATCCATGTTCCTCTCCTTCCACACTGGGGTTTGAGGATGCAGAATACTGAAATTCATTGTGATCACCTCAGCAAGTCTGGCTTTAGTCCTATTCTTTGCAGTCTAGTTCAGACTACAGTCCTGGTCTCTCTGGGCAAATAATGGGGATAACCAGTGACCTAATAGCCTTCATAAAGCAAAGTACATATCTGGAAAAAAAATATAGCTTATATGAAGGTCTTAGCTTACCAGGCAGTCATCCATGTTCCACATAGATCACCTGAGAGGACCATGGCACTTCAAGTCCTTTTGTCTCTCTTGATCACAGTTTCATGTCAGTTTTGGATTGAGTGAGAATTACCTCTTTCCCTATCACAGGGTGCTCAGTTTATACAGTTTTTAGTTCTTTGTTTGTCAGGTCTCCTGAACTAGGTCAAACTAGTCTATGGAATTTTTCCCAGAGGGTGAGACTTTTCCAGACTTGTTACCCACCTATGGATTTTTATTAATTAACTCTCCCCCTCCCCCAAAATTGTAGTTCCTGCAGGAAACCCCTGTACCTCCTCCATGGAGCCCAAATACAAGCACTAGCCTATAAAGATACATGCAACATTTATAAAGTTGATCCAATAGTCTTTGATTATTTCACATGCCCAGATATGTCACAATAATATCTCCCTAAGGTGTGAGTAAAGAGTTCTTTCCATTTATGGCTGCTGGCCAATTACCACCAGCAGGAAACACACAGAGGACATGACCACTGGCCACAAAAGGGAAAAAATGGTTTATATTCACCATTGTGTTATTATGGAAGTTTAACATGGTCACCTTTTCACTGTAGGCAACATCTGGCAGGCTGGACTACATAAATCCTACAAGGTAATTTGAACTACAGTTTTGTATAGGCTAGATCTCTTCACTGTTTTCTTAACATGTCATGTTAGATTTCAGGTGCAAAGAAGAAGGCTGCCTAGAAAAAGCACTTTAAGGCAAACCCTTATACCAAGCACACACACTATGCTTTGCGGATCCTTCCCCCTAGACTACAGCACTCCTATGACTCCCCCATGGCCACTCATCAGAAGGGGGGAAGGACCACTGAGCTACATAGCTGCAGACCCACAGCCACTTCTATTATTCTGGCTCAGCTGTACACTGCTGTGACAATGAGAGTCCAGACACCCGAGGGAGATAACATGAGGTCTGAATACTAAAGAATAAGCAACTGAATCAACTGATTGTGTATTATTGTACTATAAAAGTATATGAAGTAAGGTCTTCTAGGAAAGTTGGTGGGACACACTGATGAATAATATCAATGTAAAATGTATATATTAACACTATATGAGAAATTATGGCTACTGACTGATATTATAATTTAAAATCTGTGACCAAATGCAGAAACAAATTTTCTCCCAGGCAAGAAGGAAGGTATCTATCTCCCTGTCTCTAATGTAAATTAAGTGTTGTGGAACCAAAACAATAGCACCATTTACATTAAAATCACCAGGGGGATAGGAAGTGAACAGGAAGAGAAGACCACCAGGGGGTCATCCTGACTCTGGGGACAAAAGAATGAGTTTCGGGAAACATAAGGAGAAGCAAAAAGACCTTTTGGTACCCATCACTTAAAGCAGTGCTTCTCAAAGCCAGTCCACCGCTTGTTCAGGGAAAGCCCCTGGCAGTCTGGGCTGGTTTGTTTACCTGCCCCGTCCGCAAGTTCGGCCAATGGGGTCTGCGGGAAGGGCGGCCAGCACATCCCTCGGTCCGCGCCGCTTCCCGCAGCCCCCATTGGCCTGGAGCAGCGAACTGCGGCCAATGGGAGCCGCGATTCGCTGCTCCAGGCCAGTCGCGGCAGGTAAACAAACCGGGGCTTTCCCTGAACAAGCGGCGGCCCGACTTTGAGAAGCACTGACTTAAAGGACAAGTAGGCCCCTGCTCGTGGAAGCTATGAAAGATGGATACCTCAGCCACGTGGGTGGAGGATGCTGAAAACCGACTGTACATGAAAAATTGCCTAAGAACATGATTGTAAGCTGATTACAGTTTAGACACGAAAGTGTATTTATTTTTGGTTTATTTGTAACCATTTTCTGTTTCCATTATCCTTGCTGGCTATCACTTAAATCTGTGCTCTTTATTAATGAACTTATTTTTAATTTTAACATAATATCAAGTGTGGATCATCGGCTAAACGGACAGGCTGGTGTGTGCACTGTCTCTCTGGAGGCAGCGGTCGTGGTAATTTCTGTGAGTGTCCTGTGAGAAGGTCTGAATACAGCACAGGAATGCTCTTCCAGAAGGGAACTGGTGTTCACTGAATGTTACCTGCAAGGCAAGGTTAAGATTGTAGAGTCTTGAGGTGTTTGCTGGTGAAGCAAATAGATTGGTGTGTCAGGGAGCTGACACACACTTTAAGCTCCAGCAAAGCACTCTCTTGCTGTGGCAGAGGGATAACACAGTGGCTTACGGTTCTGGACAGCCTGAGAAAGCATCACAACAGCATCTGTTGGGCCAGAGGGGCACCTTTAAGAACAGCTCCATGGCACACAGGGGAAATAAGCCCTTGGTTCAGGCCTCCAGAATCCTATGCCCCCCCACCTTTGAACAAAGGAACCAAACTATTTGTGCTGCAACCAATCTTCTCACTCATGGAAGCTGGTCCGGTGTTCCGATTTGACCTATAAATAACAACATACATGGCAGAGTGACAGCCTAGGCTGGTACTGATAAATTGAGGATATTCCTTTCCCCATAGTCTGGAACACCCCAGTGCACTGTTTCTAAACAAAGGTTAATTTTTGGTTCAGTTACAGTCTAACAAGCCAAGGTGAATTTTCAATTGGTTATATTTTAAGAGATTGCTTTTCTTACATATGTTTTTGCTTTGATTGATCTGAAGCTTCTTAAAATGTTTTGTGTTTGTGTGTTTGTTTTTTAATGCATTATAAATATCCTTTAAGTGCACCGAAATTCTGGGATATGAACCCCCAATAATGAAAACTTTCAACTGTGGGCATAATAAGTGACAGCATGTTCTACGATTAAGGTTCATCTTTTCAAAAGTGATTACTAATGTTGATGCCCAACATAAGACAGACTTAATTTGACTTTCAGAAGTGCTGAGCACTCATCGCTCCCATTGACTTCAGTTGGAGCTGTAAATGTTCTTCAACTCTGCAAAATCTGGCACTTAGGTATCTCAAATTGGGCACCCAAATTCAAGGCATCCAGAACTAGTAGATTCTAGGCTCAGTCTTTTGCTGTGATCCCACCATATTATTACACTACTCCTAAAGCAGCCAAGAAGGCAGACTTTGGAAGCCAAAGTCTGCATTCCGGGCCTCCCCTTGCTCCAAAGGATAGTACCCCATGCTAGGTCTATACCTATTTCTTCCAGCACACCAGTGTAGCTATGCTAGCTGCTGCTCTGGGATGGCAGAGCTAAGGTTGTGCCCACATCACAGCCCATGCCAAACACTTGCACAGAGTAGGGGACATAGTAACCCATGGAGGCTGCTCTTCTCCTTGCAGTCCACCTGCAATCTGAGTGGGCAAAGCAAGGGAGTAAGGGGAGGCTTAACACCCACCTACTCACTTGGGCAGCCATTCAAGTCAAACCACAGTGTGTCCCCCTGAGCATTTCTTCTGTAAGGAGCAGGTACCCTCAATTCCTATTGACTTTACTTTGGTATTAGATCTGTGAGAGACTGAGCAATCTCACCTAAGGAAGACATTAATTCTGGGATGGCTAATCATATACAGTCAGATAAATGGTAATACTGTAATAGAAACTCTAGGGTTATACTTTCAGCTACAGTATTTTTCCCGGAACACTATTTGGAAAATAAACCTTTAACTTTCTAATTAGCCTGTTATTTATTATTTAGGTTGATAATCTTTCTGGCAGAAAATGTATCATTCAGGTTGATAGACTTTCTGGCATTTCCATTTTCTTTTCATTTAGTTTTCATAAAGCAGTTTGATAATTCGTACCTGGAACATGCACATGTACCCACACAGAGTTCCTCATGGACTGACATTGCAGGATTGAGACCTTCAGCCCTGCCTCCACCGAAACCCTGTATATCACAGAATTAGAGATATTAGAACTGGAAAGCAAACCTGTATGCATGTAGTTCATTCTTTTGGCCAGAACAGGATTACAATCCACAGTATTTTCCTAGTGTTTTTTTCCAGTCTAGTTTTACATATTCAAACCAATGGAAGTTTCCACTGTTTCCCATAGGCGAAACCAGTCTTCATTGTGTAAGATCTCACCATTAGGAAGTTCTGGATGGTGACCATCACAATTAATTTTATAAATCACTTTTCAAATTTTGGAGAGGGATTACAGGAAAGAGCTGCTCAGTGTAATTATGTTGTAAAACTCAGCTCTGCTGGTACTGGATGAATCCTTGTCCATAAATTATATATTACTCTGCGCCACCAATGATAATCGGCTGGCCTGTTCTCTTCAGCAACCAAAATAAATGATTTAATAAGTGGGACCACCAATTAATTTACAGCCCATTCATCAGGAAGACCTAATGATTCTGACATCAGCCCATCATTCATTGCACAACCTGTTTTACCACCCTTGTTCCCTGCATCTGTTCATTGATGTTTTGCAGGTTGCAGGCAGGGCGTGCGAAGAGCTGCCAGAAGCCAGTTCTCTCTAGTGTGCAGAGGCTCTGGGGCCAGGGTTTGGCAGAGACCTGGTCCAGCTGATGCAGCCAGTGTGCCAGCCTTTTTCTCCCTTCCTTTAGTACTTTTGGCCTGTTTACATGATAGTAACAGATGGGTCTTATTCTCAGATGTTTTGCAATTTGTAAGAAAAAAATGTTGCATGGTGGTTCCATTTTTCATTCTGAATGAAGGTGAGATCTAGTACTTGGAGAGGAACTGTAAAGGAAAAAAAAAAAGTAAGTTCAGTGGAAACAATGTAAGCATCAATCCTTGTTCCCCACTGGAGTAATGGAATTGTATTATCAGGTTTTTACAATTCCATCCCTTTGGTATATGTTTAAGAGTTTATCGCTCTGTGTGCACCTTTTGTTTCAAGATCAATGGCAAAGTGTTAGAAAGTATTCTATCTTACTTTGTATGGGATTATTATGGCTGAGGCTTTTATAGAGTGGTTTTCATCAGAAGGATCTCAAAGCACTTAATATAGTCATGGATCACTTCATTTAGTGCTGAAATGCAGCCAACACTGGAGACATCCATTCAGCATCAGTGAGCAAAACTATATGCCTGGGTTTAATAATCTAGAATTGGACCCAAACTGAAACTCTAGATGTGAATACCCTTTAACTTTGCAGTGTTTGAAATCCAGTTCCAAATTCTCTGGTCCAGTTCAACTCGAAGTAACTGTGTGTGTGTGTGTGTGTGTGTGTGTGTGTGTGTGTGCATGCACTTTGTGCTCATTTTGCAGAGCTGCAAATGACTACACATGGAACAAAGAACTTGGCTTTATCTATATTTTAATTAAGTGCACACCTCATGCCACACAATGTCTCACAGGAGATATGCATTAATAGTCCAATAAACCACACCCTGTGGTGTCAAAATGCATTCAAGCAACCCACAAAATACAGAGCAATCACAAACAAGAAATACAGTCAAAATAATGAAAATAAGATTATATATATATATATATATATATTCATTATTTTCATTATATATATATATATTACTAATAACAACACCTTATAGTTAGATATCACTTTTTTGAACAACAACTGGACCCATGGGAGTTATACTTTATTTTCTCTCATCTATCCAGTTAGCTGACCCAGTCTTAAAATGCAGCTCTCTCTGATGTGGAAGTTGGCACCCATTTACCAATACTACACAATTCATCACAGTAAATAAAAAGCAACTGCTCAGTTTCAAACTACAGAAAATATAAACAGGCTAGTGTGAAATTAATCTGAAATTCTGAAGTACTGAAATTTAGCCAGGGTATTGGGAATAACATTATTCTTGCAAAACATGCAAGGGTTTTTTTTTAATAAGCACTATACTTCAGAAAGTACTTTCTCTCCATACCATTCCCACTTTCTTGAATTGTAATAGTGCTAAGATTTTACATAGTGGTTTTCAATGATAGAACTCCAAGTTCTTTAGAAAGGTAGATATGCATAATTATTCACATTTTATAGATGGAGAAACTGAGGCATAGAGAAGTGATATGACTTGCTCAAGATCACACAGGAAGTCAGTGGTTGGTGGGAATAGAATCAAGGTTTCTTAATTCCTTTTATACTGGACAATGCTTTTCTTTAACTCTAACCTTCAAGGCTTGGGAGGTCTAGTGGACTACATGTCCTACTTCTCATATTCTACAGCAGTAAAGCCTCCACCAGGTACCACTGTTGCTTTGCAGTGGCCATTTACCTCACTCTGAGGTTGAGAGACATCACAGAGCGCACCTGATATTGGGAAGGTGGGGGATTGTGGATTGCTAGGATTTTTTTGCTCAAGTGTTGGTGAGTATGTCACCCTCATGTGGCCCACATAGAAGATATGTCTTAGGAACTACAACTTTAACAGCAAAGGTTCTTGAATTAAAGAATCTCAATCCACTGTACTTGAGTTTTGTTCTTCGTGTTCCATGCATGTGCTTATGCTACTGGGCTTGACAGCTGTGTCTATACAGCCAGATTTTTTTTTGTAGTAGTATGATGCAGTTATATGAGGGTATGCATGGTCAATGAGGTATTAAGGGATTCATGTCATTGATTTTCAGGTGATTCTGATAGTCTGGATTAGTTACAACACAGGTGGTCCCTACTGGCAAAAACAACCCCCTTGGAAATCTACAGCTATTCTGTCTGCAATATTCAAGGAATATTTAGACACCAGTTCAGAACTGGTCATTGCCACTTAGATACTGCTGAATAACATGGATCCTTATCATAGAACGGGGCAGAGAGTATTTACCATACAGAAAACCTCTCATATGTGTATTTCTTCTCCTGTATAACTGATAAGTCACACAGACTTCAATGAGAACATTTTAACAAAAATAACTTCAAATCTCATTGGATTTAGCATCACTGGTGATGTTTTGCAAATCACTGTTTGAAATATTTGGCTGCCTAAGCTTTAGCCAGTCCAAATTTCTCCTTTAATTTATTTAGCCCTCCTGACATAGTAATCTGCATAGTATTCCCATAATAATGGGATTTTACTTTCTTAATTTATCTTCCAAGAATTACCCAGGGCTGCCCAGAGGATTCAGGGGGCCTGGGGCAAAGCGGGGGAGCTGCGGCGCTTGTACTCACCTGGCGGTGGTCCGGGTCTTCGGCGGCATTTCGGCAGTGGGGAGCCCTTCAGTCACTCTGCGTCTTCGACAGCACTGAAGGTCCCCCTGCCATCGAAATGCCACCGAAGACCCAGAGCGACTGAAGGGCCCCCCACCGCCAAAATGCTGCTGAAGACCCAGACTGCCACTGGGCCAGGGCTCGCGGGGCATTTCGGCGGCGGGGAGCCCTTCAGTCGCTCCGCATCTTCAGCAGCACTGAAGGACCCACTGCCGAAATGCGGGCAAAGACCTGGACCGCCGCCAGGATAGGGCTCGCGGGGCCCAGGGCCTGGGGCAAATTGCCCCACTTGCCCCCCTCCCCGCCCGGGCGGCCCTGGAATTACCCCTGTTCCTATTCTGTCTCTGAAGCTTTTACCATGGTGATTATCTCTTGCTATAGCAAAGGCATATGGATTCATGAAAAGGGAGATTTCTTCATGATTTTTATTTCTTCTGTTTTATCAGTTTCTTTGGTGATTTGTATTACAATAATCAAATACCTTACTGTGAAACTTTTCCCCTCTGCTCTCTGTTTGTCAGAATGCACACCATGATCCACATGTGCATCCTTTTAACTGTGTAAAGAGCTCATTTTAATTACTATAGGCAAAAGTAAAATACACATCAGTTCAGTTTTAACCATCGGAAGCTACCTTAGCCCATGAGGATAAGAATAAGCAAACTGAATAATGTATATGCTGGATACAAGTGAAATTCAGATAATCAAGTATTTCAAAATTTTCATCTGAAAATATTTGGCTGTTAAATATGTTAGCCCATCCCTGGGACTGGTTGGAGATTCTGTAGCTCTGTGTATTCTTGTAGATTATCTGTAGTTTTCTCTCATCTCAGACCCTTTTCTTCCAGACACTTCCCTGCACACCAGGTAGTACCATGAAGAATTCTGTCTTACAGAGGCACCGGACCTCCTGCTGGTGTAGTGGAGCCCTGCACCCTACCCCAAGGCAGGCTGCAGACTGATAGGCACAATTTTGCCCTGTAATTGAAGACTTGTTGGCAATGGCCTTAGCATGGTTTCGGCAGAGGTTAATAATTATAACATAGCTATCAGGAAAAACAACCAGCTGTCCACACTGGTTAAAGAAACAGTGCCTCAACTTTGCTGGCAACATTCTAAACTACAATTATTACTAGGGTATTTTTCTGGCATAATCAGAACCCCGTGTAGTCCGTGCATGGAATTTTCCACAGAATTTGGCAATTTTTCAAAACTGATGAGGAATTCCACCTTTCTGTCATGGAATTTGGTATTTTACTGCAGAGAGGTGCCTGATTTTTTTGTTGTCTTTGCCCTTTTAGAATCTGAGTGCAACATTCTCTTTCTCTGCTGCTTTTGCCATACAGGAAAAGTGCCCTATATAAGCAGCATATTCTTGTTCCCTGCTGCACATAAAAAGAGCAGACCAGAAAGTAGGGCAAAAGCTCTCCTGGTTTATCAAAACCACCCTGCACATCCAGAAAGGACACAGCAATGTATTATGAAAAATCAAAATGTTAACCTAATGGAATTGAGTTTTTCCTGTCTGGAATTTAAGGATACCTGCCACAGAAATTGGGTCCATTCTGCCACGGAGTACCTGAGGCCCTGTTCACATTGTAGGCAGGATTTTAAAAGTACTGGCCCAGATCCTCAGTCTCTCTTAAATCCCCAGTGAGCCACCACAGCAATACAATGTTTGTAACTGTTTTAAGTCAGCAGCTGAGAATTCCTGACTAGCTGCCTGCATGTCAGTATACAAGACTAGGGACAAGGAAGGAACATGTCAGGGGCAGGAGCACATGGCCCCCGAACACAATGTACTCTAGTGATCCTCACTGGTGGAGTGGCTACTTGGAAACTGTTATCCACTAGTGCAATTTAGAGGAGCCCTGAGGATGTTTTGGTTTGAGATGGAAGCTAGTCTGGCTGTCAGTAACTGCCAGGGCCAGGGGGGTGGAAATCTGGTGTAAAGCCACCTGTGCCTCACCCTTTGCTGAGTGCATTAAGAACTGCTCTGGCAGTCATGGGGATCTAGCTCATTTTCTTAACCAGATCTATAAATGTGATAGAATTTGGCAAGAGGGACAGAGAATTATCCCCATTAATGGAATTTCCCTAGCAACAGAGGTTGGGGTAGGGGTGAAGTTCATATAAAATAATATCAGGGAACATCAATGCACAAATATTAAAATCCCAAAGACTTGCCACCAAATTTGTATGTATTGTCCTATAACTTCTTTAATTACACTGGCACTTTAATTGTGCTATAATTGCACTTTTATTGCATTCATACCTTTAAAAATAGTTAAATCGTGTAACAATGTTATGCTGCTAGAAATGAAAGTGAAAAGATACGAACTTTTTACCAATTTCTTGGGAAAAGCACCAGTACCAGATTTACCATGGTGCCGGGCCCACAGTCCAAAGGGGCCCCAGCCCGGCCCACTCTTCTCTGCCCCTCACCCCCGCTCTCTCCTGTGGGGGCAGAAGCTTGATGCTGCCGGCTCCTGCTGCAGCAGGGCAGGCTCTGCCGGCAGCCAAGCTCCTCCCCCACCTCTTCCCCGGAGGGTGCTACGTTCCCTCCCCTCCCAGTCTCCCTGCCGCCGATCAGCTGTTTGCCGGCAGGAGGGAGGGGGAAGAGCGGAGCCATCTCCGGGGAGGAGGAGGAGAAGAGGCGGGGGCGGAGCCTTGAGGAAGGGGCTGGAATCGGGGCATACCACCTCCGGCCCCCTGCCGTGAGCATCCCCAAGACCCCAGTCCACACCCCCAGCTCTCTGCCAACCCTGACCCCTGCACCCCCCTCATGCACCCCCAGTCCTCTGCCCTGACTCCAGCACCCACCCCACACACCCAGCCCCCTGCCCTGACCCCTGCACCCCCTCATAGCTCCCCAGCCCCCTGCCCTGACTCCTGCACCCTCCCCCACATCCCCACCTAAGCATGAAATGGGAGCTCCTGCACCTCCTCCCCATTCCCACCTGAACCCCTTGCACCAAACAGGAGCTGTCTCAGGTAAGCACTCCACACCACAACCTCCTGCCTCAACCCTGAGCCCCCTCCCTCACCCTAGCTCCTGGCCAGACCCCACACCCCAATGTTTTTTTACATTTTTTTAATAAAGCACTCTTATCCAAAGCACTTTACAATAAGTTTCAGAGTAGCAGCCATGTTAGTCTGTATCTGCAAAAAGAACAGGAGTACTTGTGGCACCTTAGAGACTAACAACTTTATTTGAGCATAATTTACAATAGTTTGCTTTACAATAGTTAGCTAATGGTACAAACAATATTTGGAAAGATCATTAAGTGGTCTGTTGAGACCCTCCACGATTTTTAAGAGGTCTGTGGAAAAATAAGTTAGACTCAAGAACAATCAAGGTACCTCACTTTATTTTCATTTACTTGCTATTACTTATAGGAGGAGGATGAAGAAAAAAAGAATGAAAAATGGGGGCAGGGGAGATAAGAGAGAATGTTCTTTTTCTTGGCTGGGTCCCAAGGAGGGGCCCCAAAAATGAAGCTGAGCATAAGGCCGGGGTGGGGGGGGGGCCTAACAATAAATCCACCACTGGCTGTCACGTCACCTGAGCTGTGGATACTGCATTGACTGATCCCCACAGTCTCCAACCTACCTGGGCAATACAGCAGACCTGGCCCTGCCCACTAGCTCCTCTCCACTCCTTAGCCCACCCACCACTTGCTTTCCCGCCCCCACTTTAAAATGATTGCTCTCTCCCCCTCCCCCCCCCAGGCTTTTCTGGCAGCCCTGTTGCCAGGTATCCAGTTTTAGACTGGAAACTCCAGTAGAAAATGGGACCTGAGTGTCCAGTTAGCAGCGTTGATTAGAAACTAAAAGTATGGTTATAGGAGTAACCACATTAACCTCCGCTCCTCCCACTCCCAACACTCACCCCAGAGGGCTGGAAGAGAACCTGTCCTGCTGCTGCGGGAGGAGGGGCAGCTCAGTGCAGAGAGAGATGAAGAGAATGGGCTAGAACCAGGTAGGTACCCGCTTTATCTCACTCAGGGTCTTGGAGGCATAAGCTACAGGTCGGAGACCTGTCCCATGGTTCTGGCTTAGTACAGCTCCCATTCCCTTGTCTGTAGTTGCTAGTTGTAATACAAATGGTTCTCCTACCCGGGGATATGATAGGGCTGGGGCTTGGGCCAAAGCTTATTTTAACTGGGCTATGGCTTCCTGCTGCTGTGGGTCCAGGTCCATTATGCCCCTTTCTTTAACTATTCATGCAGCGGGGCTGCTTTTTCTGAAAACCCTTCTATAAAATCTCAGGAAAAGTTAACCATGCCCAGGAAGGATCTCAGAGTAGTTACGTCTGTGGGGGCTGGGAGTTTGAGAATCAACTCAACTCTCTGTTGGTCAGGAGAGCGCCCTTCTTGTCCCAGGGTCACCCCAAGATAGTGTACCTGCTGGGAGTACAGTACCTGCTGGGCCTTCTTTGGGCTTACTTTAAACCCTGTTTCCTGAATCTTTTGCAGCACTCTGTCCAACACCTTTACATTTTCCTCCTGGGTCTGTGTACAGACCAGGATATCATCCACATAAGAAATCACACTATCTCTTTCAGGCATTCCCTCCCACATTTTTGCTACATGGGCATGCCAGATAACAGGTGCGTTATTCCATCCCAATAATTTATAGTTGCTGTCCCGGTGTAAGGGGATAGCAAAGAAAGCATTAGCCAAATCTAAAACTGAAAACCACTGGGCCCCTCCTACAATGGAAGCCATTGCCTCCTGATATTTAGCCATTATGGGGGCCATAGATGGAGTCACCCGGTTAAGGGGGCGAAAATCTACCACAAGCCACCAGGTTTTGCCGTCACTCGTAAGGATGGGCCATAGGGCAGCATTGTTAGTGCTTGGCTGTTCCACTAAAACTCCTTGGCTCAAAAGCCCATCAATTGTTTCCTTAAGGCTGGCTTCCGCCTCCTTTGAATATCGATACTGCTTCTGGGGTGGAGGATCAGGGCCTGTGACTAGGATTTCTGCATCAATTTTACCACATTCTATTTTATTCTTGGCCCACGCCTCCTGGTACTTCTCTGCAATTGCCAAAATTGCTGGGGGCCAAGCAGGCCATTCCAGTTCCTCAGATGCCTCAAGGGCTGCTATTCGATAGCTGGCTGAAATCTCCACAGGCTCCCATGGGGTACCAGGAGGCATTTCCCACAAAACCCTGTTAGCACAATCAACCAGCACTCTCAGTTCCCTCAGAGCACCTATTCCTAGAATACCTTCTCTCTCCAAATGCATCAATCCATATTGCCCTTGGCTTTTCTTTGTCCCCACACTATATGGAATTTTTTTACAGAAGGGGACGATGTTTTGTGCTTCATTAAATCCCTGTAATGTTTTGACTCCAGCCGGCGGTCCAAACAGGTGCTTATTTTGGGTACTAATTAGGGAGTAGGTGGCACCTGAGTCTACTAGTAAATTCTCTCCAAACACCCCTCCTGTAAACTTCACATAAACCGTGATCCTCCCCCATTCATCGGTGTTTAAGTGTGTCACAATTAGGGGATCCTGGGGTGCCCGGCCTCCATATAGGACAGCAATTGGTGGTGCGCTGGCGCTTTTTCCTCAGTGCTCGGCCAGTTCATGTTCTGCCAATTTCACTAGAAGTTCAGCAGTAGGCAGCTGGTCTATCATTTCCTTTTGCTCGTATTTTAAAAGCTGCTTCCAAATTTCCCCATGCCATGGGTCGGGGGTTCTGCCTCGATCCTTATGGGGTCTGTCTCCTTTTTCTTTTCCCTACATGCTACTTGGAAGGGTTATAGCAGCCACCTTATCAGGTTTCCTTTTAGGAGGGTGCATATCCTTTTGGACCTCATAGGCCTGCTTTGCTCTATCCTCAATATCTCTTGTTCGAACTGCTGCCAGATGCATACCCACTAAGGCCATACGAATTAAAGGGAGAAATCCTTGGATTAAAGCTTGTTTGAAAGGGGGGCTGCAAAGTCTGGGTTAATGACATTTGTCAGCCCAGAATGTCTCCATGCCAATTTCTTTCTGGCTACATAACTTTCTACTCTCTCCCCAGCCTGTTGCTTCTCCTGGTGAAATATAACTGTGGGGCTTTCTCCTGGGAAGAGGGTGTGTATTACTTCCCTCTGCACATTTATATGCTTCTCTGTATCATCTGCTCCAGTGTGTGTGTGTGTGGGAGGGATCTGGATATCATAAGGGAGCCCTGCAAATCCTCAGGGACATACACTCTCTGCATATAGCTGCCACATCAGCTGGAGTGAATCCAGCCATGCCAGATACTCTTACCATCCACCCCAAGGCTGTGCTCTTATTCAGCGGGCCAGCTGATTTCCCTACTGCCCTAACATGGTCAGGGGTAAAGGGTCTAGTCTCCACTCGCTCCTCTGTTCCTCCCTGACCTCCCTGAGGTCCCCTTTTTGTGACAGAGGTGCTGACTATGGGGGCCATCGGGGGAGGCCTTTGCAGCTCTTCCTGTGATTCCCGTAGGGGGCTATATGGAGACTGCCCAATGGGATCCAGGGTAAACTCACCAGGGTCCGTCAGCTCATAATTGCAATAAGGGGGGGATACATTGGGATCCTCCTTTGATTCTATGTCTTCCTCCCAGCTACAATTCCCTCTGATCGCTGCCACCATTCCCCTTTGCTCTCCCAACTGAGCCTTAAGGGCACAAATCTGTCTCCGGCATTCCCCGTGATCTGCCTGGGTTCTGGTTTGTGAATCCTTCAAAAGGGCTCTGACTGCACCTTTGCTCTCTGTTGTCTGCTGTTTCAACTCAGACACTTCCCCCTGCAACTTACTACTGACCCACTCACTGTCACATACCTGATTCTGCATTCCTACAATCTGTGCTGCTTGTGTCAGATACGTAGCTCTGAGAGCATCAGATTCTGCCTTCAAATTAATCACTTCACTTTCCTTTTCAGCTCTGATTCTTTCCAATTCCTGCACCTGGTCTTTTAACCAATCTATCTCCTGATCCAGAGTTGTCGCAACCATCCACAACCCCTGCAAAGCAGCCTTTTTCTTTGCCCTAACATTCGGACCTCCCCACCTTCCTGCACTAACCCAGATATCCCATTGCTTGTGGAGCTGCAGGAAGGCTCCGGGGCTATTGAAGGCACCAGGCCTTTAGGGTCCATTATCCCCATACTCTTGTACAAAATCTGTCAAGCTGTTTCCCAACATCATGTTCAACTAGTCATTCTTTCCAGTTGTTTCCCTGTCTCTGGACATAATTTCTCCACTCGAGCAGGCAATCAGCCTGAGTTCTTAGTCCAAGTAATGGAATGTATCCGTAAATTAACTCGCGAACTGCGACACGGGAACTTGTAGGGAGCGACCCCACCCCGCTGTCTTTTACCTCCTATTGCAATGGACAAACTAGAAACTGTTTGTACCATCCGTCTCCTTCCTCTCTACCACTCCTTGCTGGGGCCTCCTAATTCTGTTACCCAGAATTCTTTCAACACAAAGCTCCTGGTAACTTTTACTCTGTGTGAGGTGGTGTCAGGAAATAAATCAGGGAAGACACGGCCATCCGACCGATAGATGGTTGGCACAAACAGGACAACCCCAGAGTGCTTTCACTTAAAGCTAAACTTTACTTAGTCTCAAGCACTTACACACATCCGCAAAAGGTTAGTAAAACACCCCCAACCCTTGATAATTACCAAAGCTGAGTGTGGCTCTTGAGTGACACAGCGGCAGGCTTCCGGTGGCCAAATCTTCCATCTGCCGGTGGGGACCGCAAGATGTATCCAGAGGGAGAGTCCAAACAAGTCCCAAAAGAGTCCAACTACCTCAAACTTTTCCCCCTTATTTATACTTTAGTAATAGAATGACATGTCCCTTAAAGAAAACTTGTTAAGTAAGCAGTTTCAATGGTCAAACAAGAGGTTCCTTCTGATTATTGATTAAGTAGGTGTGGGTTTTTCCAGAGTTTGCAGCCTTGAGGCCCCAATAGACATTCCTGGGACACATCCTGCTCTCATAAAATGCATGTGTGACGGGCTGGATCACAGAACCCCCCTTGGAAGCTGCCACCTGGTGAGCCAAGACTACTTCTACCCCTGCTTTCCTGCCCCGTCAGCTTAGGACTTCAGTGCCCTGCCTGGTTTGAGCCAGACTCGCTAGACAGCTGCAGACCCAGACCCAGGTCTGAATCGTGTCCCCAAACAGCTGCAGGCTTACCTGAAAGCAGCTAACAGAAGTGTTTTTGTCTTTAACACTCAGATGCCCAACTCCCAATGGGGTCTAAACCCAAATAAATCTGTTTTACTCTGTATAAAGCTTATGCAGGGTAAACTCATAAACTGTTCACCCTCTATAACACTGATAGAAAGATATGCATGGCTGTTCGCTCCCCCAGGTATTAATACATACTCTGGGTCAATTAATAAGTAAAAAGTGATTTTATTAAATACAGAAAGTAGGATTTAAGTGGTTCCAAGTAGTAACAGACAGAACAAAGTAAGTCACCAAACAAAATAAAACAAACGCACAAATCTATGTCTAATCAAACTGAATACAGATAAGATCCTCACCAGTTCCAGAATGCTCCCTTTTACAGACTAATCTCCTTTTAGCCTGGGTCCAGCAATCACTCACACCCCTTGCAGTCACTGTCCTTTGTTCCAGTTTATTTCAGATATCCTGGGGGGTGGAGAGGCTCCCTCTTTAGCCAGCTGAAGACAAAATGGAGGTGTCTCCCCCGGGCTTAAATAGACTTTCTTGTGGGTGGAGACCACCTCCCTTCTCCTATGCAAAGTCCAGCTCCAAGATGGAGTTTTGGAGTCACCTGGGCAAGTCACATGTCCGTGAATGACTGAGTTCCTTACCAGCCAAGCCACATTCCTGGGAAAGCCCAGATGTGTATTGGTGTCTCCAAGTTCACAGTTGGCGACACTGTTTCCAGATTGGGCACTTACTGAGAATAGTCTTTTCTCAGGAAGCTGACCAACTGCTTCACTACAGCCTACTTAGAATCAAACAAGTATGTAGCCAATATTCATAACTTCAAATACAAAAATGATACATACATACAAATAGGATTAATAGACTCAGTAGATCATAACCTTTACAGAGATATGTTACATAGCATATGTAGTATAAAACACATTCTAGTTATGTTACATGGCATATGTAGTATAAAACACATTCTAGTTATGTTATATTGTAATGGTCCGGTGCGGGGGCCGGGCCCTCTCAGGGGCCGTCGGGAGCCAGGCCGCTTCACTATGCGGCCCCCTAATCGGTCCTTGGGGTCCAAAAGTCCCGGGGTTCCGCCTCTCAGGCAGGGGCTAAACAAAAGCACACGGTTAGACGGGCCCCAGGCCCTTAGTCGGGGCGGGGGACAGCAACCAATAGTTCAGGGGGGCTCAGGTCCTTGTCGGGAGCTGAGCACAACCAAAGTCTAGTAGCCCCGGCCCTTAGTCCGGGCGGGGGTAACGACCAATAGTTCAGGGAGGCTCAGGTCCTTGTCTCAGAAGCTGAGCACAAATAAAGTCTAGTAGCCCTGGCCCTTAGTCAGGGCG
>NW_020664447.1:25096892-25130303 GCF_002925995.2 Terrapene triunguis
CGGGGCAGCAAACAGAGTCAGTTAGCCCAGGCCCTTGGTCAGGGCGGAGCAGCAAACAGAGTCAGTTAGCCCAGGCCCTTGGTCAGGGCGGGGCCGCAAACAAAGGCAAGGGCTCAGGTCCTGATAGCAGGAGCTGAGCACTTGGGGCAGTCCTTGCCCTAGGCAGGGAGGAGGAGAGACTGCCACCCGGCGGGGGGTGGCAGGGGGGAACACAGGCCCACCCACTCCACTGTGTTCCAGCCCGGGGCCCTATCCGCAGCAGACCGTCTGCCACGGTGTCAGTGGGGATCCTGCCCGCAACACACTGACATCGGTTCCGGGTCTGCGATCCCCGGGCCACTTCCCATCTCCTCCTCCTCCATGGGTACCTGCTCCTCGCTGGGCTCGGCAGCGGGGTCCCACACCATGGGCTCCTCGGCGTGTTGAGGGCTGTCTAGGTCGGGCCGCTCCTCCGGTCTCAGGTCAGGGGGACGCTCGGGCCTCTCCTCGGTGTACCGCGCTCGGGGCAGGCTCGGCCAGTCCGCTTCGGGGTACCGCGCTCGGGGTAGGCTCGGCCAGCCTACCTCGGGGTACCGGGCTCTGGGGAGACTCGGGCCGTCCACCTCCGGATACCTGGCTCGGGGGAGGCTTGGTCCGTCCACCTCCGGATACCTGGCTCTGGGGAGGCTTGGTCCGTCCACCTCCGGATACCTGGCTCGGGGCAGGCGCGGTTTAGCCGGAGCCCGAGCAGGAGCGTCTGGCTTCTCCGGCCGCTGGGCCCCAACTGAGTGCTGGGGCTTGGCTTTTATACTTCCTGTCCCGCCCCTTGACTTCCGGGGGCGGGAACAGGTGCCGGTGGCTCCGCCCACTTCCGGGGGGCGGGAACAGGTGCCGGCGGCTCCGCCCACTGGGGTGCCTGTTCTGGCTCTTCCCTCTCAGGAGCCGTCGGGAGCCAGGCCGCTTCACTACATATATATATACATTCATTTGCATATTTCCATAAAGCCTTATGGGAGGTACCATCACAGCATGTATCAGCAACTTCAACACAATTCTTATCAGGAAGGATGTGGGGTCAAGCTGCCCTTTCTGTGGCACCCAAAACCTCCTCCCCTCCTGCCTTGGTCAAGCTGAGACTGCTGACTAGGCTGCTTTTAGCAATAAGCGATAGTGGTTTCAGGCACTTTACTGGTTTGACAAAATCTTCCCATCCACCATCCACCTTATAAGTAACCATAGACTCAGTCCTATCAGTTCCCTTTTTATGGGGCAATTTCTTTTTATTTATTATGTTCATTACATTATTATCTGGGGATCAACCAAGATATTATGCTGGGTACTGTACAGACAGTCGCTGCCTGGAAAAACCTATTCCTTATGATATTCCTAAAGCCTATTCCTTAAGACAACTCCTCAAGGAAAACCTTGCTCTTCTCTTTTTGGATAGAAGTGATAGAATTAGATGAGAAAGTTCTCATCCACCACAGTTGCACATGCACTTTCAATTACCTTTTACTTATCTAGTGTGCTAGTACACTCTTCCGGCGAGGCGATTCCTCTAAGCTCAGTTTTTTGAGGTCCCTAATGTTTTTGGCAACTTCTATAAGAGGAATTAAAGGAATGACAAATATTTTGGGGGGCAAGAAGTGGTGGAAATTGCTTGGATAAATCAGGACTTCTGCATCCCCAGATTTTCACCATTAACTTGTCCTGAAACCTTTTGGTTGTACACTGTTTTTGAAATTCACATCTCTCTGCATTACTTTATGCTAGACAGCACTGAACTCAAAGTACCATGACAAGTCTTGTTTTCGAGAGAGTTCCAAACTAGTTCTGCAAATAGAAGCAAGTATCAGTGTATATCTGAACATCTGAAGTCTCTGAGGTTCACCCAGCACCATCTAGGACCTATATTTTCTCAGCCAGTGGAAGAGCACTGCACTTTGAGAGCACAATGAGCGACATGATATATATTTTAATAACATGGATTAAAGCAGCTGTCCTGCACATAGTCTCTTTTCTTAGCCTATATCTTAATTCATTAAATAATACCAATACTTAGCACTCATATAGCTTGAGTGCTAACAAGCTACTAAATAAGTTCTCAGACATCACCAATGATCAGCATGGGGTCCCAATAAAACAAAATGAAAAGTCTATTACATTAATTATATGAAATTGGCTCTGGACCACACATCTCAGTGGAACAGATGTTTCTATTATCCAGATCCTGAGTAAATGGTACTAACTACAGGATTTTTGTAATAACAGGAATACGGTTTACAGTGGGGTTGACCTTTGATTTGTATGGGGAAAATATTGGGCCAGTTATGATTGTCTTTAATACAATCAGGCTGCAGGATTAGTGGTCCCTGTTATGTAACTGTAAAAGAAACCTTTTTAACTTTCTAAATAAGCAAAATACTTAAGTAAAAATATGTGTTTAAATGCTTTAATTAATAGGGATTGATTTAAGCATATGCTTAACATTAAGATCATGCTTCAGTGCTTGGCTGAATGGAGACACTAATGCAGAATACACAGGCTTCCATTTCACCTATTATATTGTAAAGAAGAAGGATATGAATTCCACAAGCCTTCTATTGAAAGCTGCCAAAATTCCTAATAGGCCATAAAGATTATGGAATAGGGTCTACAAAACTACTTTCTAAGCAATCATGTTTGCCACTGTTTCTAGTCTCTTCAATAGAAAAAAAGGTTTGAATATTATTGAATATGACAATAACAATTTACTTTCAATTTCCAGTGCGCAGGAGCCTTTTGCAACCAAACAGAATTGATGTTTATTTTAGGCCCATTATTCTAAATTTCGGGGACAGCCTGTCAAATAGTTGAAACTAACATTCTGATCTATGTTAAATTGTTATAACTTATTAGGACTTGTTGTGCGCGCAAGTGTGTGTGTGTAAGTGTGTGTGTGTGTGTGTGTGCGCGCGTGTGTACGCGCACGCACGTTTTAAGTATTCTGCATTCTGTTGCTGAGATATAACAACCAAAAATATATTCCATTTATATAGGGTCTAGTTTAATTAAATATTGCCTTGTTAAAGCTGAGTAAATCAGATAGCCACTGAAGCACAGTTAATAATCCTGAAATAAAGGCTGCTTTTATTTACAACCATATAACCTCATTGATTTTGATGGAACATAAAAAAGTTAGGTCAAATTTGGAGCTCTTATCCCTGTATTTTAATGCTAATATCAATGATGCTGATAAACAAACACAGAGCCAGATTCTGACCCCATTTAGAAGAATGAAAATCTGGAGTAACTCCACTGAAGCAAGTAACTGAGGTCAGACTACATACCAGAGAATTTAATAAAGTGGAACTTCTGTAGTGTGTGCTCCAGGAACAATAGAGGTGAAAAAATAGAGAAAAATCAATGATTACCAAAAAGACAAAAACCAGCCAGGGACGAAATGTTATTTGCAAGCTTTTAAGAGGGTATCATAAATAATGACTAGTAGAAAACAAAATTAATAACTATAAAATATACCTGTCAGTGTCCCTTTAGAATAAGCTTCTAAGCATGCAGCATTTGATTTGATGAAAATTTTATTGAATGAATAGCTAGCAAGAGCAAGAGAAAGTTAATAAATGAGAAAAAGAATATGAATAATGGCAATATCAAGGTTATAGATGTTAAAATAATACAGACAAGGGTTGTTTTAAAGATATGTAAATATACAGAGCCTGATTTTTCAGTAGAGCACAAAAATCTGTAAAAACAGCACTTACTAATGAAAATGTTCCCTTTCATGCACCCAAAGGCTGATAAGAACATCAGATATGAGCTTCAGACATTTTATTTTGGGCTGACCCCTGTACCTGTGTGGAACCCCATTGAAATCAATGCTGAAGTGAGCAGATCTCTGTACCCATGCAAGGCCCTACTGGTTTCAGTGGGGATCCACTGGGTCAACCCACCTGGCGATCATTAGTCTATTTGGGCCTTGGTTTCTGTGTTTGAACACTGGGTCCAGTATTTTTTTTTACACACATTATCCAGAGGGAAATTATTGGTTTTATTCTAACAATGTCATCAAACTGAAATCCAACACACTTGTACTGTGTTTCCAGTGCCCTTACAGTGAAACTGAAGTTCAGGGTCAGATCTTCCCCCACTGAAGTCAGTGCCATTGACTCCAATAGGAACATTATAAAGCCACTTAGTGCCTTAATTTCCTTCTTCAAATTTCAATTCCTTAACTAGCTCTGTTTCCTCGCTTGTGTCTGATTGACACCACCCAATATAGATTAAAACATTTCAAGATTTGCTATTGTGTGATATCAATCTCCCTTCCAAATTAAACAGTATTTCAGGAACTTTCAGAAAACAGGTTAATTCCATTTTGGGGCCAGACTGTACGTAAGATGTAACACAGGTAGAGAGGAAAACACCACCTACCCTAAAATCATCCCACTCATGAATTACCTACAAAACGTTGAGTAGTATGTACTGACCTTATCTGAAAAGTTGGTGCATAACTACTCTGAATAAATAAAATCTCTTCATTAAATGTCACATTTGGAAAGATTTTTTTTTTAAGTGTGTGGTTGCAACTTAGATTATCCTACCCATTTCAATGTTCCTAAAATAAAATTTTGTATTATGCATTAAATTCATTTCATTGGCCCACATACTGTATCATTCCCAGCAGCCTCTACTCTCCACATATCAATGGACTGATTGTTTTCAGATACCGGAGTCCAAATATTTGTGCAGTTCAGTGTGAATTCATCTTTGCCGTATCTGTGTGCTCTAGTTATGATTGATTTTAATTTAGTAATTGAACAAGGAAATATGCCACTGCACAAATCACAGATAAGAATGTATGGTTACATGATTCCTCACACACTTCTCCCCACCACACACAAATGCACAGGAGAGTCACTTACTGCATGATGAGGATTTACAGAGGAGATATTATATGCTAACAAGAGACTGAAGCAGAGACAGGTAGGTAGAATGATCTTGGAAGATTGACAACACATCCATTTTATATCTGCAGGGAGTACAGCAGTAGGTGTTAATTGGGTCTAATTTAAATATCAGGTATATGAGGCATTAATGCTGTATATGACATTTCTTATATTGGCAGAAAATCATCCTAGACCTTCATAATCAGATGTCTAGAAAAGTGCATATTTATTTGTAAGTGTTTTTATGATGCTTTTTGCAATGGCATCTGAGCACTTAAAAACCATTAGTGAATTTAGCCTAACAACACCGCTGTGAGATAGGGAAGAATTGTTATTCTGATTTTATAAATAGGGAAATTGAGGCTTCTAGAGGTGAAGGGACTTGTCCAACATTACACAGGACCTAGACAGATCCAATGCTGCTGGAGTCATCTTGCTATGGTCTTCTAATTTTTCTTACTAAGGAAGGAGGCCCAGCAGTCACTGGTGGGACATTAACGTTTCTGATCAGTGGTAGACTGAGGTCCTCTTCCCTGCAGGATTTTACCACCCATGAGGGTCATGGGTACAACTCATGGAGAGCAGCATATGCCTCCTTAGGAATGTCAAGAACTCTGCTTTCATGTTCAAGCCATAGCCTGATTGCTGCTTTTCACTCTCATTTTGTTCCTCTGGTTGTAACAGATTTGCTGTGCAAAGAAGTATGCACATTTCTTATGGTAGGAGGTATTCAGGTTTGCAGAGTGGCAGAGGCCAACTTGGTCAACCATCTGGAAAGAGAAGGGAAGAGAAGAAGGGACTTTCAGCCTCCTTAACAGCTATGATATAAGATCATGCAAATGCCTTATCAGTTTGGCTCCCAGTGTGTCTTCCACTACTAGCGCCTATGTTTCCTGCTATCACACAACACTCCTCTCAAGTCACCACAGAAATGAGGTTTCATATGACTGACAATGGGGGGAGCAGGATGACTCAGGGATTAGTAGTGGAATATAGTCTTTCACTTCAGGTTTCCCCCACTCCAAATCAAGTTGTCTGTGGTTGAAAGTCATTACCATCTAAAAGTGGCCCATAATATGTAAACTAAACTGGTGGTGTCAATCCATTTCCTAACACAGAAGTGCACACATCATAAAGACCGCCACCAAAATCAGTACTAATTACCACCTTTTCTTAAGTATTTCCAAGACACCCTTCACCATGATATGCAGACCTTTGACTATTGCAGAGGTTCCAGCGAGTTTTGAGGCCCACTGGCAGAGGACAGTGTGTGTGCATACAGGGAAAGCTTACGCTATCTCTAGCTGTGCTATTCGTGGATAAACAGAAGACTTCATTCTCTAGTGATATCAGTTCTGAACCTTTCACTAACCATAAATTTACAAGGAAAAAAGAAAGGGAAAAGAAAAAAGAACAGAAAGGATGATCATGTCAGTTCCTATAAAGACATTTCAAATCCCCGCACTTTCAAAGGTCACACACTATGTTCTCCTCTTTCCCTAATTTGGCCATATTGAGTTTCTTGTTAATAAAATCCAAATACAGTAAATGTCCTGCTAATATGTTATACTCCAGTCATTTGTTGTAGCTGATTAAAGAGAGAAATGTAAAAGGTTAATTTTCTAATTACATACTCCCCCGAGGTAAATTATGCATGTTATCACATCAATTGACACTCTGTAATGGGCACTTTTTTATGGCAAAGTGATTTTCTCTGAAGCTCTCTACTGTTCATATAGTGCATTTTTAGGAAACAAGTACACAGGGGAAAAGAGGGGGATACCTCCCCCCATTAAAAGTATTTCTTAACTCGTTAGAGACAACTTTCTGTATAGCAGGCAATTGAGTTGCCAAAAATTGTTTTAAAACAACCTCCCTTCTCTCTCTTCCCACACCTCAGTTATAATTTCTATGCACCGCTGATGAATGGATGAGAAGGCAATGAAGATGCGTGAAGCTGAGATATGGGGGATCCTAAGTGGAAATGCACAGGTTCAGTTAGTTCCCAGTGAAATGAAGATTTGAAATAATAGCTCAGTTTGGCAGCCAACAAGTCGCGTTTATCAAAGCAAAGATGCTTGAACTCACCAACCTTTAGAAAAATTAATATCCAGCCAGCCATTGACCTCACCCCAATCTGAGAGCTGCTTTTCATAGTCACTGTGCACTCTGAATGAGAAATGCTGTCCCCTTCAGCTGAGTAATTCTGAAAAAATCAAAAGTAGTCTTGCTGGCTTACCTACGGTATATTTCTATTACTGTCTTCAACCGTGGAATGGAAAAAGAAGCATTGATATAAATGATTACCAATGATTTAGGGCACTAACCTTATGTCAATGTAGAAACAGATGCTTTGCACTCAGTAAATTTGTCATTAGTTAAAGATAACAAGATGAACAGTCTTATCCTTTATTTCACAGTGAATCCACTCTTGCAGGTTGCCTATGGGCTTGGCTACACTTGCAAGTTAGAGCGCATTAAAGCAGCCCCAGGTGGCCTAACTCATGACCCATCCACACTGGCAAGGCACTTAGAGCGCCTGGACTCTGCAGCTGGAGAGCTCCTGGTAATCCACCTCCACGAGAAGCGTAATGCTTGCTGCATCTTGGCTGAAACACCCCAGCGTCAGTGTGAATGAGGTGTCGCATTACTGTGCTGCAATCAGCCTCTGGAAATGTCCCATAATCCCCTTAAGTCAAGTGGCCACTCTTGTCATTGCTTTGGAATCAGCTGCAGGAATGCCGATATGCCCTTTCAAAGCTCCTTTTCTGACAGCCGGCATGCTTATCTGCTCTGGGACAAAGCAACCATTAATGTGGAATGCTGCTGCTGTGAGTGTGTGAGAGAGAGAGGCATGGGGGGAGGGAGTCTGCTGCTGTCTGAACTTACAAGATAGCATGCTGACATGCTTTCAGCCCCCCAAATACACACAACACACTCCCTGTCACACGCCACTCCACTTCCCCTATTTGAAAAGCACATTGAAGCCACTTACATAATGGGATAGCTACCACAATGCACTGCTCTCTGTGGCGTTGCAAGAACTGCTAATGTGGCCCTGAATCTGACAGGGTGGACACACGGCAGCGCTTTCCCTATTGCGCTCTCCGAGGGCTGGTTTAACTCACAGCGCTCTACATCTGCAAGTGTAGCCCTGCCCTATAAGGAAAACAGCTTTTAGAAGGGGAATGGGTAGACAGTGTCAAAGGGTAGCAGAAAAGGAGACAAAGAAAGGAGAGGTCAGTTTCAGAAGCAAGAAACGGATTGAGCATTGACTTCATTCTATCTGGGAAAGTAGGGGAACTGGGAAGGTGTAGGGAAAGGAGATCAAGAAATATTTTCCCTGTTTATTCCTGATTTCTTCACATGTAACCAAAAAGCAAAGCAAATTATATGCTTTCTCAGCTTAACCGTATATCTACTGGGTTAAGTCCACTGTTAGCACATGCAGACACAACTCTTCTAACGTCAATTTACCTACCCCATTTCTGGCTATGTCACCCTGGATTAAAATGGAGGTGGAGGTTATGAAATAAGTATACTAATGGAAATCAATAGGAGGCTCGGTGACCATGTCAACTAAAATGTCCTTTGTTATTAAAAGTTCCGAAGCAGATTCAGAACAGCTGCATGTGATATAGAACCTAGATTGATAGACTAGATAGAGAAACTGAGGAGACATTTTGAATGAATGGTGGCCCTGGGCATGTGCTCTTACCATTCAGTGGTCACCCATTTTTCAAGCAGTCCTGGCTCCTTACAGTACCCTACCCATTAACCCAATGAATATGAAGTTGCAGCTGCTTAAGACCACTGTAACCTGGTACCCCAGTATTCTTTCCACCAATGTGGACTTCTTCCAGTAGAGACCCTGAACTGAATCTAGTCTGATGTACGGGCCAGAGTCTAGCCTGTACGAGTCAGATTCTCAGATGGAGTAAATGGGCATATATTTATTGATATCAGTGGAGCTATAACCATTGACACCTACTGAGAATCTGGCCCTTTCCATCAGGCTAAATATATAAATGTATTTTTATTTATTTTCTTTAAAAAGCCTTCCCAAGAATGACAGAAAGAAACTCTGGAAGTATAAACTTTGTAGTTGCACACACTTTATTTCTATATAATCCCATGTCATCTTTACTTACAATAGTTTATTAAAGAAACAAAACAATTTCTTTCATTACTTTCAGTGTTAGAGTTTATGAAAATCAGTCTGTCTCCTCTCTGTGACCTCCAGTACATCACCATCAGAATAGTCAACTAGTGAAAAACAACTGCAGATTCTAAACTGGCAATGAATGATGGATGAGCTAAAAGGACACAAGGACAAAATTGATTTATTTAAGCTACTGTAGGCTGGCAAGTTGCGAGGGGAAAGAAACTGAATATATGTGGGGGGGGGGTTGTTTTTGTTTTGTTTTGTAATAAGCTGAACATAGAATATTAGGGTTGGAAGGGACCTCAGGAGGTCATCTAGTCCAACCCACTGCTCAAAGCAGGAGCTATCCCCAAATGGCCCCCCCTCAAGGATTGAACTCACAACCCTGGGTTTAGCAGGCCAATGCTCAAACCACTGAGCTATCCCTCCCCCCCTCATATACCCCATATATGAGGTGGAATTGGGAAAAGTTTATCTAAACCAGGAATCTTCACTAAGAGGCTAGACAGTGGCCCTGGGGATCTAGTTAATGTGTTTTGGAATGTTTCACCTCTAGGTCACTGATCTATTTTAGCTCAAGTAAGTAGTGACTGAAAATTCTTTGCCAGTTCATGAGTATTTGATGGACTATGGGCCTAATCGAAAGCTCATTGAAGTAAATGGGAATCTTTCAACTGACTTTGGATCAGACCCTATATGAAAGAAGCCAGTGGTCCCATTCCCTTTTCTAGTCCACAGGTATCCACAGAGCAAAAATTCCACTGTCATACTGATTGTCTGAACAGAGGAGCCAATGACTGAAAGTATGACGAAATTAAGCTAGCCTTTCAGTCTTTTGGGGGCATCCCTCTAAGGCAAGGTGAAAGCCCATTGGTAGAGCAATATGAGGAACTTTGCAAGGATGTGTTCTTGACTGCATAAAAATGAACCGCAGGCTCTGGAGTTGTCAAGCCAGAACCATTCACCAGAATGATGGTATTTTTTTAACTCTGACCTTTTACGCATTGTCTAGAGTGTTTAAAGGGGAGTAATACAGATTCTAACTCTGCGATTAGCACATAATAACTGACAGATAAAGGATGAGGGAAGCAGTTACATGGTAGGCAAGTGTCTCTGTAACATATGGCAATTAGTTTTGCTACTGCACAGGAGTGAAATTGTTGGCAACATTATGAAGTGCTCAAAAAAAAAAAAGGAAGGAAGGAAGGAAGGAAGGAAGAAAAAAAAAGAAACACCTTCATATTCCCAAGATAGTCCTGGCTTTGGCATGATGCCATTTAATTGGAAGAAGATTGGTTAATCCTTAATGGATCAGACATACACATATTTTCTTGCTTTGGAATTTCTCTGTAATTCCCATTGCACATCTCCATTGAATAAATGAGTCAAAACAAGTCCCCACACATACGCACACACTTATCCTTCAGCAAGCTAAATTGATTCCTAGTACAGCTCCATTGATTCTAACAGCATTACACCAGCAGTAAATTTGGTCCAATATATTTACACTGTGGACATTTTGATCATTTACCTACCAAAAGAATGAAATTTACAATTTCATTTGGCAATTGAAAATTGAAGCTCATTAAATGTACTTTTCTTGTTTTATATTTTCCTAAGATTCATGCATTTGGTGGTTTGGAAATCCATCTTGTGAATGACATGCCCTCAGGAGTCACAGAACATTTCATTGAGGGGAAAGTTTAAAGAGAAATTCCTATTGGAAGATTAACTCTAATATTCCAATGCTGTACCATTGCCTAGTATTTCCCATTCAAAAAAATATGATATTGCAACTTGGGCCACTCCATAAACCAATCATGGACCTCACATTATTATATTGTCATTACAAGTTCTTCATTAAGTCAAGTTATTATATTTTAACTATGCTATGTATCAGTAAGGAAGAAGAAAGAGTCCTATAGAAATAAAATTGGGCTTCCTTAAAATGACCAGAGAGAGGAAAAGTCTATGAGATTCCTTGGACAAAATCCATTCAAACTCTGGTTTATTTTTCTACCCAAAATGCTAAATAACTGAGGTCTGAAAAGTAACATCTGAAGCAATATCATTTAAATGCTCCATGACAATTTCTGAAATGTATTTATATCATATCTATAATTCAGTCTATAGTAGCACTTTTACTGACTCTTATCCCTACTATCTTGCACAAGCTGAAACTGTTGTTTGCCAACGGGCTTTTAAGTAGTCTCTAAGGTGCCACAAGTACTCCTGTTCTTTTTGCGGATACAGACTAACACAGCTGCTACTCTGAAATAAGTAGTGATAGGTGAGTCTTAAAAGTTACAGGCTAGGTGGGTTGCTCCAGTACGACATCAGGAACATGAGGACAGTAAATACTTCCTTACATCACTGGGTGATGCAAGGTGCTCAGATACTACAGTTTTAAGCGTTACATGAGTAGGTAAGTAGAAAATGCCTATCTTTAATTTGTCTAAACTAAAGATGATTTTGAACTTCAGATGGTCTAATTCTGAGGGGTGATAAGAACCACAACTTTGTTTAACACCAGTGGGAGTGATAAGTAATCATTACAACTCAGGATTGGGTCCCAAAGTCCAGATGCATAATTGAATTTCTCCAAAGTTCAGCTATGTTTATTTGAGGTTTGGTCCAACTTATTGTGGAGCTAAGGGCCAGAAGCAAAGTGCAGAAATAGATACAAACTTAACTGCAGTTTGGGTGTAGTTAGCTGCAGTTTGAGTTCAGACCCATCTCACTTTGATCTGGAAACTGGGTTGGCTGCTTCGCAAGAACAGGATTTCACAAGAAATGTTTAGTCCTACCTAAAGCACTCTCTCTCCTGATAATTTGGCAATTACAGTTCTTGCCAGGGTTTTGAAGTGCAGGGGCATAAGACATCTGTGAATCATAGAATCATAGAATATCAGGGTTGGAAGGGACCTCAGGAGGTCATCTAGTCCAACCCCCTGCTCAAAGCAGGACCAATTCCCAACTAAATCATCCCAGCCAGGGCTTTGTCAAGCCGGGCCTTAAAAACCTCCACGGAAGGAGATTCCACCACCTCCCTAGGTAAAACATTCCAGTGCTTCACCACGCTCCTAGTGAAATAGTGTTTCCTAATATCCAACCTAGACCTCCCCCACTGCAACTTGAGACCATTGCTCCTTGTTCTGTCATCTGCCACCACTGAGAACAGCCGAGCTCCATCCTCTTTGGAACCCTCCCTCAGGTAGTTGAAAGCAGCTATCAAATCCCCCCTCATTCTTCTCTTCTGGAGACTAAAGAATCCCAGTTCCCTCAGCCTCTCCTCATAAGTCATGTGCTCCAGACCCCTAATCATTTTTGTTGCCCTCCGCTGGACTTTTTCCAATATTTCCACAACCTTCTTGTAGTGTGGTGCCCAAAACTGGACACAGTACTCCAGATGAGGCCTCACCAATGTCGCATAAAGGGGAATGATCACGTTTACCTAACCATAAGTTTACCTAACTTTTTTTAATCCTCAAAAATCCCCCCAGGCTCACTTCAGTTCAGCATTTATGCTGAGGTTTGAGTGTGAACCAGTCTACTTGCCTTCAGTTTTGCCTTTTTTTCCTTCTTCCAGACAGAAGGTTTCCTAAAGTATATAACTGCTGGTATGAAGCTCACAGTGAAATATCCAGTGTGTCTTTAAATATAACAGAGATGTTCTTTGCTTTAGCCCTGCCAAGTGGCTGATTGCTGGCAGCTGAAACAAGGGACAGATGGCCATCCAGCTTTATCTGCACCCTATTGAGATGAACAAGTGACAAAATGCAAAATGTTCAATTCTAATTTAAATTGTTTTAACCTCAGGAAATCCAGGACTCCCCTAGGTTTCTTTTGTGAAGAATAGGCAGATTATATGCTTTTCCAGGCAAAACACTCTATAGTAAAGAACTCAATGCACCCATAAAAGTGCACCCAATCCATTGTGCCACCAGATACCAAGACTGCTTGCAAAACAGCTGCAAGGGCATTCTAGGTAGCGATATGTAAATAAGTGATAAAGCCTATCACATGGCTCCTCTATCCACTGATGCTACACCAATCACTGATTTTTAAATGAGAGCAGTATTTTCTAAGGCCTAATATGAAATCAGAACATGTATTTTGCCCTGTAGAGTATCAGAGCAAGGTGCTAGGTACCTTAGAAAAATATATGAAGATAGAGTAAATAGATACACTTACAGAGGGATAGGAAAGAGAAACTAGAAAGATTAGATAAATAGGGAGATAGAGTTAGGCTATATCTATACTTGCATACTTAATGGGTTCTTTTCTGTATACTGCTAGTACATCTACCCCGTATCCGCACCAAGTGTCCACATATGCCAAACTGGGCACGGCACATGGTACACAAGCATATACACACAGCCGCATTACCCCTTTGGTACGTCACAGAAGTGCTACCATTTCAGGGTGGAGACACTCTGGGAACGGCCTTGTTGCTCATTGCTGGCACTGTCTGCCACCTTCACACATTTGGTGATGGCAGCTCCCAGTCATCTCTGCCTTCTGCCAAACTGGATTGGAAACATGGAGCAAGTATATGTTGTGCTCCTTCTCTCTGGACAAATGTTTATGTGGTGCAATACTGGATACTGGATGGAATCAGTCCAGACAAATTTGAGATGGTGAAGACCTCTGAACCAGAGTGGGGCATGAAAACTCACTGTGGTCCCAAGGAACAGATGTGTTGAGTGCCAGGTTTGCAATGGTATGCCCATGGACCACTGGCTTCTTGTTCTGGAGAGCCAGCAAGATGTGGTGGGACCACATCATCTTGGAAACCTGGGATGAAAACCAGTGTCTTCAAAATGAGGAAGGTGACCATAGGCACCGACTCTGTGGATGCTCCATCCCCCCCCCAAAATTAGTGGGTACTTAGAACCAACCAGCAACCAGCTCCCCCTCCCTCCCAGCACCTCCTGTCTGCTGGTGGCCCCGCTGATCAATTCCTCCCCCTCCCTCCCAGCGCCTCCCACCTGTCACGATCAGCTGTTCCTCAGTGTACAGTGGCACTGGGGGCGGGGGTGAGGGGGAGGAGTGGGGATGGGGCACACTCGGGGGAGGGGGTGGAACTGGGTAGGAAGATGTGGGGCGAAGGCTTGGGGGAATGGATGGGATTGGGGCATGGCCTGGGACAGAGCTGGGGTGGGAAGAGGCGGGGTGGAAGTGGTGGCTTGGGGGAAGGGGTCGGGTGGGGGCAGGGCCTGGGGTGGAGCAGGACTTTGAGCACCTCCAGGGCCCGGAGGAAGCCGTGCCTGCGAAGGAGACTTTAATGGAGTTGTGTGAACAACTTCCACCAACCCTCCAGCATCACGTGACTAGATTTTGGAAATCTTTCCCAGTGCAGAAATGCGTGTCTATTGCGCTTCAACACCTGACAGCTACTGGTCAATTGCAAACCAGTCTGGGATTGGGAAGTCAACAGTGGTTGTGCAGGTTTGCCAAGCTATAAATACTGTGATGTAGCTGCCATAATCCCAGTCCCTGAAATTACTGAAATTTCCGAGGACAGGTTTCCAAATTGTTTGGGGGGCATCGATGGAACACACATCCCTATACTTAGTCCACCAAAAGGGGCCAGTGAATACATGAACCAAAAAGCTTACTTTTTACTAGTTCTCCAAGGCTTAGTGGACCAGAGGGGCCAGTTCATGAAAATTGGACACATGGGAAAGGTCCATAAGGTAAGGGTGCCCAGGAGGTTGGGGTTGTACCGCACAGGGAAAGAAGGCACTTTATTTCCTCGAAATGATGCAATTATATATGGTGTTTCTGTGCAAACATTTATTTTGGGGGCTCTTACCATGGCTCATGAAGCTGTAGTCTGTCATCACTGACCTAAGAAAAAGGGACTTCAACTAAAGACTGAGTAGCTGCAGAATGGTGATGGAGTGCATGTTTAGATGGCTGAATGCCTGGGGGGCGATGTCTCTGGACCCTTCTGGATGCCAGTGTTGCCAGCATAGTTTGCATTCTCATGGTGTGAGTGGGCACAGGATTTACCTGTTTTACAAAGCCTATATAGGCAGCCAGATCCCACCCATGTGCACACATCACCTGATTCCCGGTGGGCCAGGGATATTCATGATGTTATGTGCTCATACATCATGGAATAGCAAAGAGCCAGAAGGTGTCTTTGGACTGTGTTGAGGATACTACCATGATGCTACAGCAGAGACACCACCTTTGTGATTTGCCGAGGGGTGCTGGGCAATCGCTCTGCCTCCCAGACCCCACCCCTTTCCCCAAGGCCCTGCCCTGCCTCTTCCTGCCCCCCACCTCCTCACCCAAGAGCACCCTGCCCCTGCCCCAACTCGTCCTCTGCCTCCCCCCTGCATGCTGCTAAACAGCTGATTGTGGCAGGTGGGAGGCGCTGGGTGGGAGGGAGAGGAGCTGATCAGCGGGGCCCGCTGGTGAGCGGGAGGTGCTGGAGGGAATGGGAAGAACTGATCCGTGGGGCTACCAGTGGGTACTGTGTACCCACTATTTGTTTTCTGTGGGTGCTCCAGTCCCAGAGCACCCACGGAGTCTGCGCCTATGCACTATGGTGCTGATAGAAAAGCTCAATAGAACATTACCACATACTTCTCTTGCAAGATACTTCTGTGGGTTTCAAAGCCCTGGAGGCAACATTAATGTACTGACTGAAAGCGGACAACTGGGGGAAGGCCCTCAAGGTTATCACCTTTGGCTCTCATTTTGTGCTAGGGAGAATTTTAATGCTCTTTAAGGGCATCATTTAATGATGTTTTTGTTACATGTTAACTTCTCTGTTTTGAGTTGCTTTACTGGGAGCTGTGACACTAAGAGCCCCTCAGTGCCAGCTGGCTAAGGGGTCTTTGTCATGTAACAGCAACTGCTATCAGACTTGACAAACTCACTACATTTAACACATTGCTGTCATAGTATTCCTCTACAAATAATGCTTTGTGGGAGTGTCCAATGAAGGCTTATAGCATACTAGTCATCAGAAACATTGTGAGAAGTTTGTACGGGTGTCATTCAAGACGTATGCATATACTAAAAATATGTTTAAAATTTGTAACCAGACAGGGTTGATAAACATATTTTTGGTAGACAAAGGAATGTTGATTAACCTGTCTGCCTATGTAAATTAAGCAGGATAAGCCAAATGCAATCGAAGTTCATTTGTATCTCAGGTAAACAGGACGAACAAGTTAACAGGAGGATGACAAAGCAGCATGGTGTCAGCGCACCAGAGTGCAAAGCAAAGGGGAAGAAAGACCTTATCTGGGTGTACATTTCAAAAGGATACACTTCAAAGGTTTGTTGGGCTATATTAAGAAAGGAACCCCTTTGGACAGTGCTTTTTGCAACTATGAAAGTTGGATCCTGATCCTGGCAACTGGAGCTACTGAGAGGTTGCTTTAAGTGAGCATCTAATCTTGGATAAAGGTTTTAGCCTGTTAAACATTACGTTTAATCTCCTAGAAGTGTGTTATACTTTTTTTTTTATCAGTAGCTATCACTGCTTCCATTATTCTTACTCAATACTCACTTGAATCTGTGAATCTCTGTTCTTTGTTAATAGACTTATTCTCTTTTGACTGTACGGTCATCTCACTGCTGTGATATTAAATAGAGTGTGCCTTCTCCGTTGAATCAAGTAGGCTGGTGTGTACACTGTCTCTCTGGAGGCAGAAGACGTGGCCGTTACTGAGCATGTTCAGTTATGAGTGCTAGATGCTACAGGGGGATGCTTCTGGGAAGTTCAGGAATTGGGTACACCAAGTGTTAACTTGCAAGGCAAAGTAAGGGCGAGAAGATCCCTGAGAAGTTTGTCTGGGCAACTACAGACTGAGGGACAGGGAACTGTCACCCAGTTTAGCACCAGCAAGTCTCTCGCTCACTGAGGCAGGAGGGTAACACGGTGACCTATAGTTCTGGATGCCCAAATAAAGCATCACAGGGGCACTTAAGCATTGTTAAAGTAAATTTTAAATAGTTCTGTAAAATTTTGGGAGGGATTTCACACATTTCATCCTCACGATACTTTCTGACAGCACTTATCAGTTGCTATGCATGATTATTCCCATGGTTTCCAGTGGTCACTGTTTGGTGGGGGCGAGGGAGGAGGGGTCATAAAAACACTGCTCAGTGTCAGAGATTTTCGGTGTTAATTTAGTTTTGTTTCCCTTGTCTCTATTATCACTTAAATCATTAACAAAGCCATAAAGACACTTCAGTTAACCTTTCTTCTTTCAGTTATTTCAGAGCTTACTTCATTGTCATGACCTTTTAAAAAAAGCAAATTCATGGATGGTGGAGGAGACGTGATTGGAGGGGGGAGGAAACTGTTTGTATTTCCTTGGCACTAGACATTTAAGAAATCATTCATGTGCTGTTGATACTGCTACTCCATCCCAAACCGCTGAGAAGTATCACATCGATCACACTTGTAAAATAAAGTACACACAAGTGAAGTGAACAGTATATTTTATTTACATACATACATCAAACATAGAGCTAAAGTGGTTTGTAAAAGGAACAAATGAACAAAAACAAAAAGCTGAATTCCCTGGGAAGTGGACAAATATTAAATTCTGTGGCACGTGTCCTCACTCTTCCCCTCCCCCTGACAAGAAGGAACAGCTGTGGAATGTTGTGTGGAGGGACAAACAGGGACATCTTCTGCATGGGCTTTGGGGGCTGAACACAGGCTGAGCTACAGTGACTGGATCGGGCTCAGCATTCCCCTCAAGAATGCTCCGGGGGGTTCCCCTGTGAAGGGTTTTTGGTGCCTGCAGAGGATGTTGTGCCAGGCATCCAGCATACTCCTTCCTGGCACAGGTGAGAGGTCAGATTTATGACCTCAGCAGCAGCTTGGGCAGGAAGAGAAGGAGAAGGAAGAGGAGGAGGTGATGCCTATTCCCGTACAAGATCAGTGGCCACAGAGGCAGGCAGGATAAAAAAGCATTCCACTACTGCCTGAGTGCATGATCACATTCCCTCTGTACACACTTCCACTGTCTGTGCTGTCCCTCTATTTGCAGAATGCCTCATCCTCCCTAAGAGCCCATTTCTTCTTCTCCCTGAGAAAGTTAAACTACTCTTAACTCCTTCTATCTGTACCAAGAAGCAGGTTTTCCAGTCCTTCTGCCTCTTCTTCTGTTATCTGTCCGGTGCTGCTCCTGCCATACCACCAGAATGGGTTCCTTGTCAGCATCAGAAAGTCCTGCCAAGTCATAGACAAGGATATCATTATATTTAATTGTCCATGGAAGATACCTGACTCCCCCCATATAATGCAACTTGGCTATACTGATACTTTTCAGAATCCCAGGAATGCAACTGCTACAGCCTTCTTCCTTCAGACTGCTTTTGTAGCCCATGAAAAAGGACTTGATGGTATAAATGGTAAGATATCTGTATTAGTTTTATTAACATGGTGTAATGTTTACAGTGCATCAAGGGGCCAATTGGGGTGGGATTTTGTTCTTTCAACGGTATCATTATTGGTCACCTTTTTCTTCTTTAACAGTTGGGCATGTATTATAGAACATAGCATTTTTGAAGATACCAGAATGGAAAAGAGAAGTGACTTTCCAGTATTGCAGAGGACACCTGGCCACCTAGAGAAAGATGTTTCTGCTAATGGTGACCTTTCTACATATTTGTTGAGTGGAGGGGTTTAGTGAGCTACAAAAGTACACAAAGCTCATTTGCCCTGCAGCTAAACCTGAGGAACCAGCTTGAATTTCTTCTACACCAAAAATTTGCTGAATTATGCTAACAGAACTAGGAGGCAATTTGAGAGGAATTTGACTATGCTCTAAGCTAGCAGATGGAGCTCCCATGGAAGAGGAACAAAGAATCACCGAAAACATCCATTCATCCCAACCCCTCTTGCATTGCCAGAGTCTCCAGCCACCATGTCCAGTGAACAGCATTGAAAAGGACAGGGAAACAGAGACTCCAGAAGTATATTTATTCCATGAATTTCTGGCTAAATATTGGAAGTTAATCACCTCTCCACTTCTCAGGGACACGGCACTGTGTTTGTGCAACTGCTGGAGTGGATGCTTCTCCTGCTTCTCCTGGCTTCTGCAGAGTGACTCAATGTGGGGAGAGGACAGATACCAGGGACAGTGAATGGTAAAAAAAACAACAACAACAACTTTGAAATGGTCACATAGAGAATGGACCTTTCTGACTTTCTCTGGACAACGAAGTGGTTCCTTTTCGTTTCTCAGAGGTGGGCCCTCACACACAAGCCAACAGTTACTCCCATACCCCTTCTGCACAGCTCTTGTTCATAAGGAGAAGGAAAGACAGGGGCGGAGGGGTGAGACTGGGGTGGTTTGGGTCTTTGCACAACCATAAGTATAATGAAACTATTCTTTCCCTACCTGGGCTCTTTTAAAACCCACCTCCTCCCTCCTTTTACCTCCCCCGCCCATTGAGGTACAGTGACTACTTGTTAATCACCTGATATAGCTTCTACCAAATGCTTTACAGTGGTTTATGGGAGTTCAATAAAATGATTAATTTACAGCTGTGTGTTGCTCTGGGACCATGTCTGTGTGGAGTGTGGGGTGTGTGTGGGGATGTGGTGGGAGGGATGGGCTGAGGCATGTACCACCAGAGAAATAGGGTATATTGTTGGGGAGGGTCTGGATCCATTGTAAAGCTCACCAGCATTAGATTCAGGTTCCTGCAGTGGCTCTGGGTCCTGAGGGTCCTTAGGGAGGGTTCCTCGACATGGTCTGCTGGGTAGAGGTGCAGAACCACATGCTCCTCTTCCTCAGTGTCCCTTGGGGCTTTCTCCACGACTTTCTCTGAGGTCCCTGCTGTCTCCTCACCTGCCCCTCATCGACATCTCATTGTACAATGAGACCTGGCAGTGTTGAGGAGGGGATCATGAGTCAGGTGAGACTCCATACTCTCAGCTGTGTAGAGCACCTGGTCCAGCTCATCATAGCAGGGGCATGTGTTAGGTCCTCTCCTGCAGTGATTGTTGGGAGTTTTTCACCCTCCAGTACAGAGCGTCAGGTGCTTCATGTGCTCCAGACACTGGAACAGACTCCAGTGAATGCCAGCAACCTCCAGCCTCCGTAAAATCTCCTGGTACAGGTGAATGTTCCTGCCATCCTAGGCAAAGTATACTCTGACCACACATGAAGCAGCACCTGTGTGTGCTACAGAGACTAGATATCTGCTCTCAGACCATGATTCATGATTGTCTTACCTGATCAATAGATTTCAGCAGAAAACTGTTCCAAAGTGCTCAGCACAGGTTGCTACTACCAGTGACTGCTGGTGGTCAGGGGAGGTCAGGGACCTCTATACCTTTGGGCAATGGTCAGGCAACAATGGAATCAATGCACTGTGGGAATGACCCTGGAGGACTATGGATACCCATGCCTCTCTCATCCGCCCACACTGCACTGTAGAATGGGTACCAGGCCATGCCACAGCAGAGTCATGTACATACCAACACTCCTCATGCATGATAGTTTTCACATGCTAGGCTGTCCCTCAGGAACATGTTTCAGCATTTCAGATGAGGAAAATAAGGGGGGTTATGGCACAACAACACTTATGTAACCTGAACCTGTACAGTCACAAGTGTAGATGGATCCTGAAAAGATTAGTTGGATAAGGATGTTTGCATAGCAAAATTCAGAATGCTCTTGGAGAGAGAGAGATGGATTCTCACAAGCATATTACTGAAATCTTGTCCCAGTTAGGAAAATCTAGAAAATAGTGAGTGGAGGAAGAGGAAACCGCTCATCAAGGACATCAAACTAACCCCCCTAATCTTATTAAGAAAAACCTCATGAGATCTATAATCCAACTATATAATAGAAAGGGCCTTATTGAGAAGAAAGGCCTCACCAACACGCTCACACAATGTAAACAGTATGAAATCCTGGCCACATTGAAACCTACGACAAAACTTGATTTATATGGGGCTAAGATTTCACCCAGTGTATTTACCAAGTTAGGAACAGGGCTTGGGAAGGTTCCAGGTATTCCAATATAGTAGAGAAGATTTGGTGATACTTGTTTGCATGTAAGCCTTAAGGAAATTCTTATAACTCTTCAGTGTTTCATAGCAGTACCAAACTCTGAGATCAGGCAACAGACTGAAAGGTTTTGGACATTGCTTGTGGGTGTACAGAGACTTTTTCTTTACACTTTGCCAGCCAGAATTTGTTAGAAGCCTTTTCCCATGGTTAGCCTCCAGACCTTTATTGAGCAATGCTTTTTCCTATAAGTCTTTATAGAAAAAATCGAGCCAAAGGTTTTACCTTGTAGAAAAATACATTCCACTTGGGAGAAGAAAATAAAATAAAACTCTCCTTTGAGATAGCACAAAGATGCAGATGAATTGTAAACAGAGAAGTGGTGCTTGTGAGCAAGGCTTTCAGTCTTGCTTGTTGTCAATGAAAGTGCAGCATAAGAAACAGGGCAATGATCACTCAACAAGAGCCACTGATGTTATGAAGTCTACAAAGAGGGAGAATGGGTGGGCTTAATATGGATCTGTAAAAGGTCACTGCATATCAGGGTCAATCCTACATTCTGGCTCTGATCTGACAGTGCACTTAAACATATTTCTGATTTTAAGGCATGTGAGTAGTCTCACTAATGAGATCAAGCCTATCATGGGGGGTTTTATCCATCAGCTAAGGAAAATAGGTAAAAGCCCTATTGTATGAGTTTTAAGAGAAACAGTGAAAGCCCATTGATCAGGTAATTTAAAACTTGACTTGACAAAGCATATTACTTTGGAGAACAATCTGGAATTAGAAGAGGGACCGATTAGATAAACTAATAAATCTTCAGTGTATCTAATATCTCTTTTGGGTTGTTGATTTTTTTTGTCCTTTCTGAAAAACAAGGTCTCAAATCAGATGGTATATACAACTTTTAAGTTTCACACAAGTCTTTGTAAAAAAATGGAACTAGTGTAAACTGCAAGTGAAACAAAGATATGAGTTAATTATTGCTTCATTTGTTTCATCTTCATTTATATATAAGTATCTGGAATCCTTTTTATTTACTCTCTACTCAGGCTGTCTCTCACTGCAGTGCACTCACATGTGGGCTGACCCATTCCTTTATTAGCAGGAACTGGTTGTTAACCTTTTAGAGACATCTGTATTGAAAGGTATGGGCATTAGCTCTTCCTTCATTACAGCTGTCAAGGCTGTATCCCCACTTTGAACTTTAGGGTACAAATGTAGGGGCCTGCATGAGGACTCCTAAGCTTAACTACCAGCTTAGTTCTGGTCTGCTGCCACCATCCCAAAGCTAATTCCCTTCCCTGGGTAGCCTTGAGAGACCTTCACCAATTCCCTGGTGAACACAGATCCACACTCCTTGGATCTTAAAACAAGGAGAAATTGACCCTTCCCCCCTCCTTCCTTTCACCAACTCCTGGTGAATACAGATCCAAACCCCCTTGGATCTTAAAACAAAGAGAAATCAATCAGGTTCTTAAAAAGAAGGCTTTTAATTAAAGAAAAAGGTAAAAATCATCTCTGTAAAATCAGTATGGAAAATAACTTTACAGGGTAATCAAACTTAAAGAGCTCAGAGGACCCCCCTCTGTCTTAGGTTCAAAGTACAGCAAACAAAGATAAACACTCTGGTAAAAGGTACATTTACAAGTTGAGAAAACAAAGTAAATCTAAGACGCCTTGCCTGGCTTTTTACTTACAAGTTTGAAATAGGAGAGACTTGTTTAGAAAGATGGGGAGAACCTGGATTGATGTCTGGTCCCTCTCAGTCCCAAGAGCGAACAACCCCTTAAACAAAGGACACAAAACAAAAGCCTTTCCCCCCCCAAGATTTGAAAGTATCTTGTCCCCTTATTGGTCCTTAGGGTCAGGTGTCAGCCAGGTTACCCAAGCTTCTTAACCCTTTACAGGTAAAAGGATTTGGAGTCTCTGTACACAGGAGAGCTGTTACCCCTTCCTTTATAGTTATGACAACAGCACTTTTTAATATTGCTTCAGTAAAAAAGCAGTTGATTATAATTTTTGTGTGTGTATGACTATGGTGGATTGTGATAGCCTCCATTTTCTAGCACAGCTTAGAAGACACAACAATGGCAAAGTTACTGAATAATTACTCATAACTCTAGGGATAGGTAAAATGGGATATGTAAAGTAAAACAGTTTTTTTTCCAGTCAGATGAAAATTAGGGATAGGTTGATAATTAAGAACTGAAATTAAGATATGATCAGGAATTTCATCTGCAGTGATACTTCCATAGCTAGGATAAAATAACAAGAGCTATCAATCTTCATAATTCAGGGCATAAATTGATCATCAGCTTAGATCAGGAAAATAATTCCCACCCTGGATACAATATTGCATACTTAGATGCATGAGGATGTCACTTTCCCCTTGAAACATCTGTGCCAGAGGCAAGACACACTATTAGATATACCATTTGTCTATTCTGATATGGTTTTGCCTATAAAGGAAACACATCTATTTCAGTGTTAATATATCAATAAGATATCAGTACAGAAGAATCTACTTAAACACTGTCTCCACTGTGTCAGCAATGGGTACAGCTGAATAAGAACTGAATACATTTTAACTTCAAGTACAGCTAAGGACAAATGGAGTTCAGCATCAATTCAGAAACTGTGGCTAACATCTACTCAAAGTAAAGGTCAGTCATAGATTCTGAATTATTACTGAATAGAATTTGACCTTGGATATAGACCACACTCAGTATCCATGTAACTGCACCCACAGCTGACAATCATTATCAACAAAAAATAGTGGGCCTGCCTCTGCTTTCAGTCACTCTGGTGCAAATCAGGAGTAATGCTACTGAAAGAAAAGTAGGAATTGTCATACTTGATCTGAACTATGGTCCATCTAATCCACTATCCTGTCCCTGACAATGCCCAGCACCAGATGTTCCAAAGGAAGGTACAAGAAATTCAACAATGGGCAGATCTGGGATAATCTAACCACACGAAGGTCCCATTTTAATTCCTAATTCTTAGACATTGGGTTAGACCCTAAAGCATAAGGTTTTATATCCTTTCAAAAACTCTTCTTTTTATTATATTAACTATTATAATTCTGACTATTCTTGTTATCCATATAAACAACATGCAAACCCTCTGTTGAATCTTATAGATTTTAGGCCTTGATGATATCCCATGGCTATGAGTACCATAGTTTAATACAGTAGTTATACTGAGGTATAACTGGTCTAGTGTTGCCAGGTGTCCAGTTTTCAACCAGAATGCCTGGTCGAAAAGGGACCCTGGTGGCTCCGGTCGGCACTGCTGACTGGGCCATTAAAAGTCCAGTCGGCAGCACACTGGGGGCCCGGGGCTAAGGTTGGTTCCCTTCCTGCCCTAGCTCTGCATGGCTCCTGGAATCAGCTGCCAGGTCCCTGTGGCCCCTAAGCACATAGGTGGCCAGGGAGGCTCTGTGCACTCCCCTGGCACCTGCAGGTGCTGCCACTGCAGCTCCCCTTGGTCGCGGTTCCCAGCTAATGGGAGCTGCAGTGGCGGCGCGAGGGCAGTGCACTGAGACTCTCTGGCTGACCATGTGCCTATGAGCCGCTTTCTGGGAGCTGCGGTAAACGCCGCCGGAACCCCATACCCAGAGTCCCCTCCTGCACTCAAACTCCCGCCTGGAGACTGCACCCCCCACACACACACCCCAGCACTGCAATCCTCTTTCCCAGTCCTGAGCGCCCTCCTGTACCCCAAATCCATCATCCCCAGCCTGACCCCAGAGGCCACAACCCCAGCTGGAGCCCTCACCTCCCCCCGCACCTCAACCCCTGTCCCAGCCTGGAGGCCCCTCCTGCACCCCAAACCACTCATCCCCGGCCTCACCCCAGAGCACACACCTCCAGCCAGAGTCCTCAGCCCCTCCCACACCCCAAGCCCCTGCCCCAGCCCAGTGAAAATGAGAGAGGGTGTGGGAGAGCAAGTGACAGAGGGAGGGGGCAATGGAGCACGTGGGAGTGGGGCCTCGGAGAAGGGGTGGGGCAGGGTTGGGGCCTTGGGGAAGGGGAGGGGCAGGGGTGTTCAATTTTGTGCCATTAGAAAGCAGGCAACCCTAAAGTGGTCTGAGAGGAGAATCAGGCCCACTTTGCCCAATATGGCTTTTTTCAAGATAAGTCATGCCTCACCAATCTATTAGAATTCTTTGCAGGTGTCAACAAGCATGTGGATGAGGGAGATGCAGTCTATATATCATACTTGGATTTTTGGAAAGCCTTTGACAAGGCCCCTCACCAAAGGCTTTTAATGTAGCCATGGGATAAAAGGGGAAGTCCTCTTGTGGATCAGTAACTGGTTGAAAGTCAGGAAACAAAGTGCAGGAGTAACTGTTCAGTTTTCACAATGGAGAGAAGTGAACAGTGGGCTCCCCCAGGGATATGTACTGAAACCTGTGATGTTTAACATATTCCTTAAGGATCCTGAAAAGGGGGGTGAACATCAGGGCCGGCTCTGGCTTTTTTGCCGCCCGAGGCAAAAAAGCCTCCCACTGCCCCCTCCCCCCCGGCAGGGGAGGGCGGCGAGCCCCGCCGGGGAAAACGGCCGGGGCTCCGCTCTCCCCGGGGGCCAGAGCGCCGGGGGGAGGGCGGCGAGCCCCACCAGGGCTCCGCTCTCCCCGGGGCCAGAGCGCCGGGGGGAGGGCGGCGAGCCCCGCCGGGGCTCCGCTCTCCGCGGCGGCCAGAGGCAGCACCGGGGGGAGGGCGGAGAGCCCCACCGGGGCTCCGCTCTCCGCGGCGGCCAGAGGCAGGGCCGGGGGGAGGGCGGCGAGGCCGGTCGCGGCCCCGCTCTCGGGCCGGAGCGCCGCGCCGCCCCCCTCCAGGTGCCGCCCCAAGCATCAGCTTGGTGGGCTGGTGCCTGGAGCCGGCCCTGGTGAACATTGAAGTGTAAAGTTTGCAGATGATACAAAGTTATTCAAGATGGATAGTTCTCAGAAAATTTCTGCTCAATGTGCAGCAGCAGTCAAAGAGGCTAATAGTAAGTTAGGACTATTAGAAAAGGGATAGAAAATAAGATAGAAAATATCATAATGCCACTATGCAGTGCTCACACCTTGAGTACTGTGTCCAGTTCTGATTGCCCTATCTCAGAAAGGACAAAGTGGAACTAGAAAGGTTCACAGAAGGGCAATAGAGATGATCAAGGGTATGGAAAGGCTTCCATATGAGGAGAGTCTAAACAGATTAGGGTTGTTCATCTTAGAAAAGAGACTACAAAAGGGGGATATGACAGAGGTCTATAAAGTCATGAGTGGTGTGAAAAAAGTGAATAGAGAAATCTGATTTATGCTTTTGCACAATAGACAAACCCAGGGTCACTTTATGAAATTAATAGGCATCAGGTTTCATACAATCTAGAGGAAGTACACTTTCACACAATGCACAACTAACCTGTGGAATGCATTGCCATGGGAAGTTGTGAAGGCCAAAAATATAACTGGGTGCAAAAAAGAATTGAATACGTTCATCGAGGATAGGTCCATCAATGGCTATTGGCCAAAATGGTCAGGGATACAAACCCATGATCTAGGCCAGGGATCGGCAACCTTTGGCACGCAGCCCGCCAGGGTAAGCCCCCCCGGTGGGCCAGTTTGTTTACCTGCCGCATCCACAGGTTCAGCCGATCGCAGCTCCCGCTGGCCGATGTTTGCCGCTCCAGGCCAATGGGGGCTGCGGTAAGCGGCGCGGGGCGAGGGATGTGCTGGCTGCCGCTTCCCGCAGCCCCCATTGGCCTGGAGTGGTGAACCACAGACAGCAGGAGCCGCGATCGGCTGAACCTGCGGACGTGGCAGGTAAACAAACTGGCCCGGCCCACCGCGGGGCTTACCCTGGCGGGCCGCATGCCAAAGGTTGCCGATCTCTGCTCTAGGCCACTCGAAACCTCTGATTGCCAGAAGCCGTAAGTGGAAGATAGGGATGGGTCACTCCATAAAGGCCTTGTTCTGTACACCTCCCTGAAGCTCTGATGGAGCCACTGCTGAAGACAGAATACTGGGCAAGATGAACCATGGTCTGACCCAGTATGGCAGCTCTTATGTTCTTAAAGTAAATGTGGCTTTGGGACCTGAGCCTTCAATCGTTCTGTAGCCAAAGCTCCTGTTGAAGTCAATGGGAAGCATCTAACTTGGTGCACCACCTTTGAGGGTCTGGGCCAAGATTTTTTAATCTATATGCTTAAGGTTGAGAATAGGGGCCCAGTGGAATTTTGAAATCTGCCACCTGGTGCCTATCTTAATGTTTAGGTGCCTAAATACCTTTAAAAATATGGCCAGAGGCCCTTGATAGGCTCTCTGAAAAATGACATGCAGGAAACTAGTTCATGTCAAGAATTTCAGTTATCATATATCACTAATGTAAGATATGACATTATTATTGCCTCTAAACAATGGATACATGTCATGCCTAGTGCTGCCTTCAAGTCTCGTCACACTAATTAACAGGTGTAAATGGTTGTTTGATGGCATAAACCTCCCACAGTTCAGCCCTTTGCTGGCTACAGGCTGCTTCCCTGCTGTATTATGGCTTCTAAATTAGTCAGCCTCACCTTAATGCAGTATCTTAAATATGTTAATTTTGTACGTGTTTATTTTACAACCAGTTAGGGAAATTACAGTGAATGTCTCCAAGCATTATGTATTTCCGTGAGATTCTGACAACCTTACACTACTTCTGAGCATGCTTCTCTTTTCTGCGGGGTCTGTGTCAAGTAAGGGGATCCACTATACTAACTTAAATGAGCATCAATCTGACTCCTTCACTGTAAAAGCAAAGGTTATTATGAGAGTTTGATAATCATAAATCTGCCACCACTGGGTTCTTTATCTGGAATTATAATAAGAAACTGTACAGAGAGTAAGAAAAGTCTATAGAAGTTTATAGGTCTGATTTTTTTTATTTTTATTTTTGGTTTTGAAATGTTCATAAATCTTTACTAATGTTTCCAGCTGGGATTTGAAAAGACGAAAAAGAAGCCCTTGAGTTTTAGGTATTCAAATACACACACTTATTGGAGCACAGCTGGGAAAATAGTATTTCTGTGTCCCTTGGGTGGATGAGGATATCAGATTTTTTTTTGTCCTATTCTAATCTTAGGAATCATCTTTCATACAAGGATCTCACAGCACATTATACACATTCATTAAAACAGCCTCATAACACCTTTGTGAAATAAAGTATTATCACATGGCTTCTAAGATCTAAAGATAGGTGAATTGAAAAACATTGATGTTGCATGACTTGCCTAAGGTCATAGCAAATCAGTGGCAAAGCCAGAAGTCGAACCAAGAGTCCAAAGAGCACCTGTCCCCCTACTTTTACTACTAGACCATATTCTCAATAATTGCTAAACCAGAGAAATAGTAAAAAAAAAAAAAGGTAATGGGGCCTTCAGGGGATTTTTTTTTTTTGCCATTTATTTTTGAATTTCAAATCTTCATCAACTTGCTGAAAAGAAACAAAAATATTAATTTTACTAAATCACACAACCAACACTGACAAGAAAAATGTACCACATACTGGCAGTAAACACATTCTACATATCTAAGGTATTTATATGGCCTCCATTACCCTAGTATGTGAGCACCTTGTAATCTTTAGTGTATTTCGCAGATGTACAGCCAGAGCAACCATTAGATCATCTAGTCTAACATCCTGTATAACGCAGGCCTTAGCTTTCATCCACACATCTGCCAAGTTGTCCTACCTCGAAGAAAAGTGTGTGTGTAAATATCAGACTACTGTTAATAAGGCAATATAATAAATAATCATCCCAACATTTTGAGTCTGTCACTGTGTGCTGGTGAGTTTTCCTGCTGCCTTGTTCGATATGGTCTGAAGTTTATATGCACAGATAAATATTGTTCTTTTTTTCTTCAAGGTGGTCTAACTCATCAGTAAGTTAGCATGGCTGACAGTTAGATGATTTTGCCAATGTAGCTGTAAGACACTGGAGAAGCTGCTTTTCATTGTATCTGTGACACAAAACAAAATGTAACATTATCTATTGTTTCTTGGGATTAGGAAGCAGGCAATTATTGAGTTCCCTTAATCTAGTGGGGTACATATATTTCTTTTTTCTTTAAGTACACAAGAGGAAGCCTGGGCCAGAGCAAGGGGGTTAAATTATTCAGTCATTCTCCAAGAATTTAAATATTTAAGCACATTAAGCACATCATCCTATCCCATATATTAAGGAATTTATTTCAGATGCTATTGTTTGAAGGACAGTGAAGATGGAGCATGCCTCTTTATAACCGCAGAAGAGCAGCTCTGAGTTACTACTATCTCCAGTGTCCCCTTTCTAGGGAAAAAGGCTATTTATGACATACTGTCTCCTTTTGCCTTCTAATGCAGTACCAATTATCAGTGGACATTGTGCAGTTTAGTTATAAATTAGCTAGAAGAGAGTAACCCAGACAAAGCACTTAATGCTCTTTAGCAAGACAGAGTTAAAATGTTGATCTAAATGAGGCCAAAGATATTCAATTCGGGATCTGAAATCCTCTTAAGAGTATTCTGCCTGCCTACAAAGAGGCTTTTTTTTGGCTTTGTTTAGTCAGACCAGAGTGTAAATGTACTAGTAGATTGCTTAAACAGTTAAGTATGTAGACTTTACTTAAGAAATGCATATATTTCTTTCTTTTTCCCCCCTCTTTTTTATAATGCTACGGTTTAAGGTCAAGGGCCAATATTACTCATTAGTTTGCTCCTAGCTATCTCCAAAAGAAGTACATAATATTATGTGTCCTAGTTTTGCTGGTAATGATTTCACCTTTCTCAGTTTAATAGTCCTTAGTTCAAAAGTTACAAAAAACATTGGCTCAACAATTCCACTCCAGTACATACATAGCTGCAAGAAGAAGGTCAATGTGTTATTTGCTAACACACCTACATGAGTTCAGTAGCAAAACACTGTTCTGACTTTCCCTCTTGCATGCATACAGTAGTTCTGTTATTTCTTTTATTACTTTTTTCTGTCCTCTTCTTCATTTGCTTGTGCCCATGTCCTCTTCCCCATCTCTGTTTCTAGTACATCTCCCCGCACTGGTGTGCCTGGTTTTTCAGCATTCAGCCTCAAAGGGAAATGGTTTTAATAGATATTTGAATTGCAGTGGAATTGTATTTGTTTAATACCCAACAAGTCATTCATGTTTTATATGCATTTCTAAAAGACTTAGTAGCTAGATGCCTGACCAGATCCTCAGATGCATTGGAGCTACTCTTATCATATCTAATGGCAGGGGATACAAAAGAGGCTTTCCACCACCCTTCCCTCTACTCTGATTCTCTGGGCAACTGTAGGCCAACTTAGAGCAGCAGCCTGGATTGTGCCACTTTGTCACTCTCCTCTAGGGGCCATTAAGCTAGCATGCATCACCAGAAGTCAGAGTGCTCTGGCCCCACTGCATCCTATGCTCAGCACACGGAGGGGCCAGGAAGAGTAGGTGAAAATACTGCTTGGAGATTGCTCTGTGTCAGGAGACTCTCCAGCCATTCATTTAGGACAGGTCTAAGTTCCTCCCTGTTGTGCAGCATAAAAGATGCAAAGATGATCTAGCCCAACATGAGAATCACTTTGCTTCTGACCACCTCCTGCCCTCCCCCACATTCTTTCCACCCCTTCTGTTTGGGCTTATTATTTGGAGCTTGTCTTCCAGATGGATGTTGCTGGTCAGTTTACGGTGCTGTTATTGAGGAGAGACCTGAGCAAAGGGAGAGCTTTGGAACTGTGCCCTGAAAACGGCAAGAGTCATAATCAACCTGCTATGCCCCCATCCCCTGAACATTTCTCTCTACTGACTGTCAACCAGGGTTGGAGGCAGAGTGTAATTTGGACTCAAGGATCTATTTATTTTTCATATCTTAAGTTTTCTGGTTATAATTTGGTTGTCAGAGACCATGATCATGGGTGCATTAAATAGAAAGAGAGAGGGAAAACTTTTATCCATTTGGTCGATGCTCCTGCCACTTGATATGAAATTCCTGCTTTTCATAAAAATCCAATAATATTATTAGGCACTACATTATGAAGCATAAGGTCCCTAATTAACATCAAAGGAAGCTCAATGCGTAAGCGAACGGGTTGATATGACCTTCCGAACACATCACCCCGTGTCTAAATATGCCCTCATTTTTGGTCCAAATGTCCTAAATAAAGATTCCTCATGCAATAATAGTCACACCTCTCTGACTGTTTCGCATGCTGATCTCCGATTGGAGAAAAGGAAGCATCTTGACATCGGCTCCAGGCTTCTTCTTTACAAGTTTCAGATCATGCCTTTTCCTTTTGCCGTCTCACTGTAGAGGGAACAGGGCCTTCTCAAGGGCTTTCTGAAGCCTTCTTAAATAAATATAGATACACTAACCAAATCCCCTCACTCTTTTTTTTCAAGTCCATACATAAGAAAACTCTTCAGGCACAGATTATCAAATAGATTTTCTAATCCTTTCAGCCTCTTCTGCATCCTTTCACGAATTTTGATATTTTTTTTTAGCAATGTAGTACCCAGCACTGGACAAACTTTTGTATGCGTTGCCTTACACAGTACTTTATACATTAAAATTGTCTATCTTGACCTATTGTTAATCTCCTTCATTTTAGATTAGATTAGTTAGCTTTAAATCTGTTAGCCTTTAAAACAAACACTCATGAATTCCATTCTGTACTTATTTAAGGAGTATAGCTGGGTGGTCAAAGCTGAAGACTAGCTGTCAGAATTCATGTTTTCTGTTCTCAATCTTGCCACTAGTTCAGAGTTTAATCTCTCTGTACCTCAGTATGTCCACTTATAAAATGTGTATAGCATAGAGGGTGGTGCCTACTGAAAAAAAAATCCATCAATAATTGTTCGCATTTTTAAATGTATTTAGCAGAACGATCTCTAAAGGAGAGAATCTGGGGACAAATATTGAGAATAATCACAGAAGCAAATTCTGACTTTGTAATTCAGGTAATTGATGTAAATATTCTTATTCCAGGATATGCCCACAGAGACATGTGTCCTATGTATCCAATCAAAATGTTTAATTCTGAATATAGAATACTTACATTGAACTGTTCATAAACAAGATACAGATGAAAACTTATTCACAGAAGTTACTTGGTAAATTTTTGAATAATGACTAAACTTGAGAAAGTCATAGCCTATTTATGGCCGATAGGTAAAATAGGTAGTTAGTTATTAATGGTTTGCCTAAATAAGAAACACTTATTTATCTAAATGTCATGTAATTACATAATTAAATAAAACATTTGTCACATGAAATGCAAAATAAAAGTGCAAAATACTATGACTGCCCATTTTTAGTGCTACAAGAGCATAAGAGATATGTGAACTACTGCAAATTCTTTCAATGCTTATGAGCATATATAATTTTATTTATAGTATTATAACTGGCTGAAAAATGGTACATTTCATGAAATAAATGAATATATTTCATTGAACTTGAATGTTCTGTTGTTGTTGTTTTTTTTATTTTCCTCAAAGAAAATTTTCAAAATGAATTTTGTGGGAAATTTCTGGGAGAACAAAACAAAACAAAAACAACTTTAGTTTACCTTAGTGGGAGGAACAAGCCTCTCATTTTATTCCCCTCTGCTTTTTCCAGAGGTTAAAAAAGGATAAAAGATTAAAAGATGGGTTAGAAAAGGTTTTAAAAGATTAAAAAATGGGGCAGAAGTGTGTTTTCTTTCCCACAAAAATGAAATGGATTTTTTAAAAATATTTTTGCCAAACTGAAATATTTCTCTATTTTGTTGTTATGGTAAAAAAAAAAAAAAGCACTTCAGGAAGACAGGAAGAAAGCTAATGTTGTGCCAGTATTGAAAAAGGGTAAACAGCTAATTATAGGTTTGTCATTGATCCTGGGCAAGATAATATAGCAGCTGATGTGGGATTCATGAATAAAGAATTAAACCGGGGTAAAATAATTAATACCAATCAACATGGCTTTATAGAAAATATATCCTGTTAAACTAACTTATCTTTTTTTTTATGCGATTACAAATTTAGTTGATCAAGATAATAGTGTTGAGATAATATACTTTGACTTCTGAGAGGCATTTGACTTGGTACCTTATGATATTTTGATTAAGAAACTAGAAATGTATAAAATTAATATGTCATACATTAAATGGATTAAAAAGTGGCTGAGAGGTCTCAAAATGTAATCTGGTGAACATGAGCACCCAGTGCCACCCCCAAGTCTTTTTCAGAGTCACTGCTTTCCAAGAGAGAGTGCACCATCCTGTAAGTATGGTCTACTTTTTGTTCCCAGATGTATATATTTACATA
>NW_020664447.1:25135303-25169969 GCF_002925995.2 Terrapene triunguis
AGGAATGGATTTTTAATCTTGCTGTGGTTACTTAATTTGAAAACAACTTATACTGAATGATAAAAGTGTTGTCAAGAAGCACAATATCCTGCATTTCAACATTATAGTCTTTTGAATATGATACTTTACTTTTAAATCCCATTCTCCAGACTTCTTTCCATTTCCTGATCCTGCTTTAATCCCACTGATATCCAGAAAACAGTTCACTTTCAAAAAAGGCTATAAAAAGAGAAAAAGGGACAGAGTGAGATGTTGATCATTAATAAGGAATATTATCCTAATATCTCAGAGTGTCTTTATTCCAAACCAATGAGAGAATACATGTTTAGACTAGCAGTTAATAGCTGAACTTAAAATATTACAACTAGTCATTCAAGCATAAAGGAAAATATTCCATTAGGAATGCCTCTGCAAAGTCTGACAATCCTTTAGGGAGTCTATATAAGTTATCAGCTTGTTGTCACATTTGTAAATAAACAGAATTATTTTTATAATAATTCAGCAGCAGGTGACATTTATTTCAGCTGGAGATCTCAAATGAGCTCAAAGAACAGTTCTAAGGCTGAGCAGAGACTATATAAATATAAACACAGACAAACACGCAGATTTCCTTTCTGTGTCACAGGAGCACACATTATATCACTGCCAGCAAGTAGTGTCCTTTTTTAATGGTGACCTTATGAGCCTTCGGCATTCCCTTTTCATTTGATGAAGAGATGTTCTCAGTCTGGACTACATGAAAACGGTGTATCAGTAATAGCTTGACACACCCATTGTGATTGAATGCCCCCCTGTATTTGCACCCTACACACTATTGTAATAACCTTTGTAAAAAATATGCCTTGGGAAGTACCATTTGAAAATTAATAACTCACTGGTCAATAATATAATGAAATGTGTGTGGCAATATTATATGTGAAGTTATAAACAAGCTGAAATTAGGTCTGAAATGTGTTTACCAGACAAGTCTGTATAAATCAGTTTCTCAAAGACAAAGGACAAGGTCATGCCTCTAGACAGAGTCCACCTTGGGGATACAATTACAGGACTGAGTCCTAAGAATTATCATGACTGCTTGTCATAAAAAGCCAAATCCTGGCCATACTCCACGAGTGCAGATAGCTCTGGTTGCAATCAGTGTTGTGCCATTGCATGGGTGGAAGCACGATTATGGGATACCATGCATGGTGTGCATGCAGATCCCCTGGTACATCACAAAGCTGTGCCCTGCTCATAGTCCCCACACCCACAACAGCAGAGAGATTTGGGAAAAGACTTAAAAAGATGGAAAAGGCTACAGCCAGACTGATGAATGGGAAGAACAGATGTAATGGTTGCTGCAGCCCTGAGGCTGCAATAGCAACAACTGAATAGCTCCACTGCCCTACCCCACTGGCCCCTAAGAACTCTCCAGGACACAGCCCAGTATGTGCCCTATGGAGAATCATGGTAACTAAATCCAGTTTGTGATTTGTCTTTTGTGGATGCACAGGAGGGGGTCCTATGCCAGGAACATCTCCCCATCCTACACTCGCTCTTCAAGTACAGAGCATAATAGCAGTCCCTGTTAGTAGGGACTACTTGGTCTTTGCTCTGAGCAGGGGTGGAAAGAGATTAAGCCAGACCCAGGGCCCACCATCCTTCACACAAGCCCCCAAAATGGAGCCAGAGATAAGTGGTAGGGAATCTAACCTACTAACTGTCATCCCAGGATGATATGTGCTTCATGAGATCGTTCCCTATCACAGAAATTTGCATAAATTGCACAGCTGAGCCCACAGCGTTGAAAAACTATCTGTATCGAAAATGATAACTCTCAAAAAACTGTGCAGCAGGCTTGGTTGCTGTACAGAACATAAATTCCTACTTATTTATTGAAAACAATCTTAGTGGACAGTTGATTTTGCTCATATATCAGTTAAGTTGCTACTCTTGTTTGTGACTGTAGTATTAGCCATAGCCATATGGCTGTATTTCCAAGCAGTTTGTCCCAGAGCCTCAACAGGTGTCTGTAAATTCACATTTGCCACACAAAGCCTGCAGCTATTTCAATAGCAGAAATGTCAGCAGTCTCAGACATTCAGAACCTGGCTTTTGTTGCAGTTCTGTGGCTACTACCAGAAACTACAGAGGGATGTAGAAATTAAAATTTTAATTTATTTGAGAAAACACGTATCTATGTCTGTACCTCAAAAAATGCTGGGACTGGATTTTATTCTAGTTTGGATCTGTAGAACTTTTGTCTAAACCAATCATCCCATTCCTAGTTCACAATCATTTACTATCCTACAAAAGTCAACCGAAAATTGCTTGGGTGCAACTGACAGGAGGGATGATGCCTCACTGGGCTAAGGTTTGGCTTAGTAGTGATTAGATTTTCTGGAAATAAAGTATTAAAACCTCCCCAGGATCAATTTGCTCCTTCTTTTTTTTTTTTTTTTTAAAGTACCATAGAGTTTGCTGTATATGAATCCACTGGATAAGGTTTTAAAAAAATATATTTCTGCTCTGCATGGATATTAAATATCCCATGGCTCTTAAGAGTATAGGTTTGTTTATGTGCAATTTCCAAAATTTCCTCTTTAACTGCTATTGTGTGGTGTTCTTCACACAAATTGTCTTCCACTGCAGGTATGACAGTATTTTGATACAGGGATTTCAAACAACTACACTATGTATGTATAATATACTGTATTACTACCTGCAGCAACTCATGAGAAACTTGCATTGAATCGCAGATTATTTAAACTCTGACTCTGCTGTCATACAGCACATGATGAAATACATTTGAGGAGGTCTGACATTCAGTTCAGTAAATTGCATTGACATGTGTACATACACACACACACACACACACACACAAAGTGGGAGGCTAAACAGGCACAGAACCATAGGTCATTATTGCGTACTTTGCCAACAACAGTTCCAAAACATAGCCTAAAATGACTGATAGCTTAGATTAAGAAACTGAACACATAACCTCCCACTATGCTCAATGGCTCGGACCTTTGCTGTTGAATAACTCCTTAAAATACTAACCATGAAAAATGTGTGAGGTCTTATTAAACACATTTTTCAAACAACCGCAGCTGTAGAAGGAGAGTACTGTGCGCATCCCTGGTGTTTACACAATAGCCACCTTCCTACTTATTGGCCTTCACACCTTACGATCATTCATGGTCATTAATATGAAGAACCATGGAGCAGTAATCTTCCTTATCAAATACAGTTGCCACTAATAGGTAAAAAGCCTCTTCATTTACTCAAAGGTAGCCTTCTTTACAGAAGTCTAGCTGTAGCACCATCCTGCTAGGGACTACCTTAGACTGAGGAATTACTGTTTTAAAAATATGCTCTTTTTTTCTTTCTATTATCATCATCATCATCATCAACTGCTGGATGGAAAACAGACTATGATTCTTTGTGCACCTCTCCACCTTGGTAAAAGTAAATCTTTGGTTTGGTATGTCACTCTAAGAAGAGAAAGTCCCTTTGCCATTTCTAAAAAGGAAAAAAGTGCGGAATTCAGTCAAAGCACATATCGACTTTAAAAGTGGTGATGCACTGGGAAAGTTCTTATTAGCTAATCTGAGGAAAAAAGCTACAAATATACAAACATACAAATAGACAACAACTGAATAGTGGGCTGGGAGTCTGGAGATCCAGGATCTATTCCTAGGTCTGTTGCAATATGCTGGGCAAGATAATTAGGCTAAAATTTTCAAAATGGCCTCTTCATTTGATTGTGTCTTAATTATTGGGAATAACATTAAACAAAATTAACTATTTAGTCATCTAGGGCTACAGGAGTAACCACAACTTCCCCTGAAGAAAAATGTGGCCCTTAACCTCTCTGTGCTCCATTTATGAAATGGGGATATTAAGGTTTTCTACCTTTTGTAAAACACCTTGTAATCTCTACGCATAAAATGTCCATGCATGATAATGTTGTTCCTTATCACGTTGCAATGTACTGTTGCTTGATTTTCATCTTTGCCAATAAAAATCAATAAGCATTGCTACTGTAGTAAACATATTGATGCACTTATCCTTCAGGGACTCCAAAAAAAAAAAAAAATTACTCCAGCCAGTGCCTTTATCTTATGGATAGGCAAATCCATTTGGATATTATAAGAATTAACCCAAATGTTTGGCCAAATCTGGAATTAAATCCCAAACTGTTGAGGGGGTTGAAAAAAGTTTAACTAACTTAGTCTTTCACTATTAAAAACAACTTTTTTGTTAACCAGAAATGCACTGACAGGCCAGAAACAGGAAATGGTACAGCTGTCTCATGGAAACCTGCTCTTAAAGGAACTTCTAACTAATTTGTAAGGCCACATAACACTAAGGGTATGTCTACACTACGAAATTAGGTCGAATTTATAGAAGCCGATTTTATAGAAATCGGTTGTATACAGCCGATTGTGTGTGTCCCCACATAAAATGCTCTAAGTGCATTAAATCGGTGGACCGCGTCCACAGTACCGAGTCTAGCGTCGACTTCCGGAGCGTTGCACTGTGGGTAGCTATCCCACAGTTCCCGCAGTCTCCGCCGCCCATTGGAATTCTGGGTTGAGATCCCAATGCCTGAATGATGCAAAACAGTGTCGCGGGGGGTTCTGGGTACATGTCATCAGGCCCCTCCCCCTCTGTCAGAGCAACGGCAGACAATTGATTCGCGCCTTTTTACCTGGGTTACCTGTGCAGACAACATACCACGCCAAGCATGGAGCCCACTCAGCTCAGCTCAGCTCACCATCACCATATGTCCTCTGGGTGCCGGCAGATGTGGTACTGCATTGCTACACAGCAGCAGCTAATTGCCTTTTGGCAGTAGACGGTGCAGTATGACTGGTAGCCTTCATCGGCGATCTGGTTGCTGGCAGACGTGGGGCTGCATTGCACACAGCAGCAGCCCCTTGCCTTTTGGTAAAAGATGGTATATTACAACTGGTATCCGTCGTCATCGTACTGCAGTGGCTGTCAATCATGGGCAACTGGGCAGACATGCTCAGTCCTATCGAACTGTCTTGATGATGATGGCTATCAGTCGTAGTATGCTATTTTCTGCCAAGCGCCCAGTATTTTCTGCCAAGCACCCAGAAGATGCCGAGGGCTATCAGTCATGCTGCACCGTCGTCTGCCAGCTTAAGATGTAAAAAAATAGATTTGTTCTGTATTCATTTTCTTCCCCCTCCCTCCGTGAAATCAACGGCCTGCTAAACCCAGGGTTTTGAGTTCAATCTTTGGGGGGGGCCATTCTGTGTGACAGTTGTTTGTGTTTCTCCCTGATGCACAGCCACCTTTGTTGATTTTAATTCCCTGTACCTGTACGTCATGTCGTCACTAGCCCCTCCCTCCCTCCCCCGGTCCGTCAGATACTAGTTTCGCGCCTTTTTTCAGACCAGACGCCATAGCACTGGGATCATGGAGCCCGCTCAGATTACCGCGGCAATTATGAGCACTATGAACACCACGCGCATTGTCCTGGAGTATATGCAGAGCCAGGACATGCCAAAGCAAAACCAGGACCAGCCGAGGAGGCGATTGCAGCGCGGCGACGAGAGTGATGAGGAAATTGACATGGACATAGACCTCTCACAAGGCACAGGCCCCAGCAATGTGGAAATCATGGTGTTACTGGGTCAGGTTCATGCCGTGGAACGCCGATTCTGGGCCCAGGAAACAAGCACAGACTGGTGGGACCGCATTGTGCTGCAGGTGTGGGATGATTCCCAGTGGCTGCAAAACTTTCGCATGCGTAAGGGCACTTTCATGGAACTTTGTGACTTGCTTTCCCCTGCCCTGAAGCGTAAGAATACCAGGATGAGAGCAGCCCTCACAGTTGATAAGCGAGTGGTGATAGCCCTGTGGAAGCTTGCAACGCGAGACAGCTACCGGTCAGTCGGGAATCAATTTGGAGTGCGCAAATCTACTGTGGGGGCTGCTGTGATCCAAGTTGCCAGGGCAATGAAAGACCTGGTGATATCAAGGGTAGTGACTCTGGGAAACGTGCAGGCCATAGTAGATGGCTTTGCTGCAATGGGATTCCCAAACTGTCGTGGGGCGATAGACGGAACCCATATCCCTATCTTGGCACCGGAGCACCAAGCCACCGAGTACATAAACCGCAAGGGGTACTTTTCAATGCTGCTGCAAGCCCTGGTGGATCACAAGGGACGTTTCACCAACATCAACGTGGGATGGCCGGGAAAGGTACATGATGCTCGCGTCTTCAGGCACTCTGGTCTGTTTCAAAAGCTGGAGGAAGGGACTTTCTTCTCGGACCAGGAAATAACCGTTGGGGATGTTGAAATGCCTATCGTGATCCTTGGGGACCCAGCCTACCCCTTAATGCCATGGCTCATGAAGCCGTACACAGGCAGCCTGGACAGTAGTCAGGACCTGTTCAACTACAGGCTAAGCAAGTGCTGAATGGTGGTGGAATGTGCATTTGGACGTTTAAAAGTGCGCTGGCGCAGCTTACTGACTCGCTCAGACCTCAGCGAAAAGAATATCCCCATTGTTATTGCTGCTTGCTGTGCACTCCACAATATTTGTAAGAGTAAGGGGAAGACATTTATGGCGGGGTGGGAGGTTGAGGCAAATCGCCTGGCCGCTGATTACGCGCAGCCAGACACCAGGGCGGTTAGAAGAGCACAGCAGGGCGCGGTGCGCATCAGAGAAGCTTTGAAAATGAGTTTTGTGACTGGCCAGGCTACGGTGTGAAACTTCTGTTTGTTTCTCCTTGATGAACCCTCCGCCCCCACCCCACCCGGTTCACTCTACTTCCCTGTAAACCAACCACCCCACCCTCCCCTCCCCCCTTCGAGCACCACTTGCAGAGGCAATAAAGTCATTGTTACTTCACATTCATGCATTCTTTATTAATTCATCACAAAACTAGGGGGATAATTGCCAAGGTAGCCCGGGATGGGTGGGGGAGGAGGGAAGGAAAAGGACACACTGCAGTTTAAAACTTTAACTCTTATTGAAGGCCAGTCTTCTGATGCTCGGGCAATCATCTGGGGTGGAGTGACTGGGTGGCCGGAGGCCCCCCCACCGTGTTCTTGGGCGTCTGGGTGAGGAGGCTATGGAACTTGGGGAGGAGGGCTGTTGGTTACACAGGGGCTGTAGCGGCGGTCTCTGCTCCTGCTGCCTTTCCTGCAGCTCAACCATATGCTGGAGCATAGCAGTTTGATGCTCCAGCAGCCAGAGCATCGACTCTTGCCTTCTGTCTGCAAGCTGATGCCACCTATCATCTTCAGCCCACCACTTGCTCTGTTCATCCCGCGATTCAGCCCGCCACCTCTCCTCTCGTTCATATTGTGCTTTTCTGTAGTCTGACATTGATTGCCTCCACGCATTCTGCTGTGCTCTGTCGGTGTGGGAGGACATCTGGAGCTCCGTGAACATATCATCCCGAGTCCGCCGTTTTCTCCTTCTAATCTTCACTAGCCTCTGTGAAGGAGAAACATTTGCAGCTGGTGGAGGAGAAGGGAGAGGTGGTTAAAAAAGACACATTTTAGAGAACAATGGGTACACTCTTTCACGTTAAATTTTGCTGTTCACATTACACAGCACATGTGCTTTCGTTACAAGGTCGCATTTTTCCTCTTATATTGAGGGCCTGCCGGTTTGGTGTGAGAGATCACTCACGCAGTGCCAGGCAACAGATTTCGGCTTGCAGGCAGCCATGGTAAGCCACAGTCTTTTGGCTTTTTTAACCTTCTTAACATGTGGGAATGGTTTCAACAGTAGCGCCCTCATTTCCCATACCAAGCACCTGTTGGGTTGGCCATTTAAAATGGGTTTGCAATGCAAAAGGAGGGGCTGCGGTTTCCGGGTTAACATGCAGCACAAACCTAACTAACCCCCCTCCCCCCCACACCCAATTATCGGGGATGATCACTTCACCCCTCCCCCCCAACGCGTGGATAACAGTGGGGAACATTTCTGTTCAGCAGAGCAGGAAGGGGCACCTCTGAATGTCCCCTTAATAAAATTGCCCCATTTCAACCAGGTGACCGTGAATGATATCACTCTCCTGAGGATAACAAAGAGCGATAAGGAATGGATGTTGTCTGCATGCCAGCAAACACCGGGACCATATGCTGCCATGCTTTGTTATGCAATGATTCCAGACTACGTGCTACTGGCCTGGCGTGGTAAAGTGTCCTACCATGGCGGACGGGATAAGGCAGCCCTCCCCAGAAACCTTTTGCAAAGGCTTTGGGAGAACATGAAGGAGAGCTTTCTGGAGATGTCCCTGGAGGATTTCTGCTCCATCCCCATACACGTTAACAGACTTTTCCAGTAGCTGTACTGGCCGCGATTGCCAGGGCAAATTAATCATTAATCATTAAACACGCTTGCTTTTAAACCATGTGTAATATTTACAAAGGTACACTCACCAGAGGTCCCCTGTGTGCCCTCAGGGTCTGGGAGCACACCTTGGGTGAGTTCGGGGGTTACTGGTTCCAGGTCCAGGGTGATAAACATATCCTGGCTGTTGGGGAAACCGATTTCTCCGCTTCCTTGCTGCTGTGAGCTATCTACATTATCTTCATCCTCATCTTCCTCATACCCCGAACCCGCTTCCCCGTGTGTTTCTCCAGTGAGGGAGTCATAGCACACGGTTGGGGTAGTGGTGGCTGCACCCCCTAGCATGGCATGCAGCTTTGCGTAGAAGCGGCATGTTTGTGGCTCTGCCCCGGACCTTCCGTTTGCCTCTCTGGCTTTGTGGTAGGCTTGCCTTAGCTCCTTAATTTTCACGCGGCACTGCTGTGCGTCCCTGTTATGGCCTCTGTCCTTCATGGCCTTGGAGACCTTTTCTAATATTTTGCCATTTCGTTTACTGCTACGGAGTTCAGCTAGCACTGATTCATCTCCCCATATGGCGAGCAGATCCCGTACCTCCCGTTTGGTCCATGATGGAGCTCTTTTGCGATCCTGGGACTCCATCACGGTTACCTGTGCTGATGAGCTCTGCGTGGTCACCTGTGCTCTCCACACTGAGCAAACAGGAAATGAAATTCAAACGTTCGCGGGGCTTTTCCTGTCTACCTGGTCAGTGCATCTGAGTTGAGAGTGTTGTCCAGAGCGGTCACAATGAAGCACTGTGGGATAGCTCCCGGAGGCCAATAACGTCGAATTCCGTCCACACTACCCCAATTCCGACCCGCTAAGGCCGATTTTATCGCTAATCCCCTCGTTGGAGGTGGAGTAAAGAAACCGGTTTAAAGGGCCCTTTAAGTCGAAAGAAAGGGCTTCGTCGTGTGAACGTGTCCAGGCTTAATTCGATTTAACACTGCTAAAGTCGACCTAAACTCATAGTGTAGACCAGGCCTAAATCAATTATCTGCTAAGTACTGAGACTTTGCAGCAACTAGTAGATACTTGAAACCCAGGCAAAACAATGTCTTAATAACAGTTTAAAGTTCTCAGAAAGCATGTATTAGTTAGTATCTGATATACCTGAAGACAGAGGAGTCAAGATCAACACATGCTAAAGTAAATTTTACTTTTATTACTAACTGTGGAAAGGAAAATATAACACCGCTGGGTCATAAAAGTTACTTAACTGTTATTCTTTTATTTCTGCTGTCTTCAGATTTCAGCTTTCTGTATCTTCAAGGATGCTTAGCTGGATTTAAGATGGGAAGTCTTAGATGTTACTCCAGCGAGGCTTTTAATATTTAAGGAGTGTGAGTCTGTGTCCAAATGTAGTCCCAGATACATAATGATTCAGCTGGCTTTACATATAGGACAAGATTCCTCACTTCTTAAATCTGGCTTGACATGTTTATTTTTTTCCCTCTGTACTGATTTTTTAAGGTATAATGTGCACTGCTTTCTCCATCTGGATCCAGTTTCTGGACTCAGCAGGAACTGGTGACACCTCCAGATGTCCTAACAAATCCTTAAAGCAAAGAAGTGTCTTTCTGTAACGTAACAGGTGATTCTGCTTCTCATTAAACTGCTGAGTTATCAGTTCTAAGCATTTGTTTTGGGTGGAATTTTGGGCAGAATTTTAATCTCCAGCCTAGATATTCACTTATTGGCCCAGTTGCTGAATTATATCTGTTACTTTCAACCTCATGCTCTTTCTTCTCATTTTATTTCCCTTCGGTTTTCTTCTGCCTCCTTTTGGGAAGAGATAGAAAAGATTCCTAGAAACCTTCTTCACTGGTCTTCTCAGAACTAGCTCTTTTCTCTTTCACCCTTACCCACAAAAAAATTCTATTCAGAACCAATAAAGTGAACAACATGTTGTTGTTGTTGTTGTTGTGGGAAAGGTATAAATAGACTTACTATATTTAAGAACATTTTACTGAGCACACTCTTTATAGAAAAAAACAGATACTCCTCTTACATGAACTGGTTCAAACTATACCCAGGGTCATACCAATTTCAACTAATGCAGTTAAAAATCATGTAAATTTATTCTACAGTTTTAGCACTTTTTTCACTACTGTTATTAAGCATATGTGCCTATAACTTTTCAGGGAGTATCAGTGATCTGTATATATAGATCCATAGGTGCTGGAACTCAGGGTGCTGGGGGTGCTGCTACACCTTCTGGCTTTAAGTGCTTTTCATTATACACAGGGTTCACAGTTTGGTTCCATGGCTCTCAGCACCCCCTCCCCAAATATACAAATTGTTCCAACACTCCTGTATAGAATTCCATAATTAGCAGGACCAATCTCTCAATTTAGAAGGCCAAAATTTGCAATCAAGCTGAATATCCAGATGACAAATTAAAAAATTAAATTACATTAGAGGTTTTCATAATTTCTTGCTATCATTCCAGCACTATGTACACTGTCAAAAATGCCTCTGCTGTTTTCTCCACTGGGCAATACAAGCTACGTGATCACAGCGGACAGAGAGCTGACAAGTTCTGATGCCACCTTGTCTTCATGTTCAGAACATAATTGTATGGCAGAATGAAAGTGGCAGGTTGGAGCGTGTAAATCATGTTTCCTTTTAAATTCAGCTTCTGAAGTGCCAAATGCCAAATTACTAGTAGCTAACATGTCAGTCACCCATGAGGCAATTAAAAAAAAAATATTGAAAGCACTTTCTTTTTAGAAAATAAGCAAGTACCCAGTGTTCAGCTAAACTAGTACTATGCAGTAGAAGAGGATGTGGTAAAATGACTTTGTTTCCCTCAGATATTATCATTTATGATTTATTATTTATATTATAGTAATGCCTGCTGGCTCCAATCAAGACTGGGACCACATAGTGCAAGGCACCATCCAAACAAGGAATAAGAGATGACTGCTTCCCCTGAAGACCTTACAATCTAATTGTGACAAGAGAAGCCAAGTGAGTGTAACAGATTTGGGAGTAATGAGGGACAAAAGCCAGATATGTTCACAGCTGGATAGTTTTCAGTTAAATTGAAATGATCAGATTATATATAAACAGTAAGATAAATATCATTCATAAGTGTCTATTTGCCATCTATTTAGATGCTATCGGCTGGTGATTTCCTGTAGGTACTATGGATGAAGTGCATTTTTAGGACGTCAGTGTGGATTTAAGCACCATTTCAGGGAAGGTGCTCAATACAAAGATAGCATGGGAGAAAACATGAAGGTGGTTTTGAAAGAAGAAACAAATGGTTGATGAAGCCTGTCATTGTTGGCAGAGTGGAGTGGGGAGACTGCCAATCTAATAAGGTCCAAGAGCAAATAGATAGGCAGAGGATAATGAAGAAAGGCCTTAAAGTTTCTGAATTTACATCGGAATTTCACAGATGTCTCTCTGGGACTTCTCAGAAAAAAAGTTTAAAATGTATTTATTTAGGACAAGATTTTAGCTGTCTCTAGACAGTGGTATGATTTTCAGCCAGCCAATAGTGACTTTCCCTCAATCTTTTGTCTAGATGTTCCAGCTCAAGGGTGAAGTTCTGGGGGTATCAGATTTTATTAGATCCAGTTTCCGATAGGCATTGCAGCCTCATTTTTCTTGTTGATGGGACCAAGTTAGAGAGCCTCCTGTGCTTCTGGTGAAGACTTGAAATAGTCCTACAAAATGTTCTCGTTTTAAAAGTTTATGTAGACCAATCAGCACAGTTCGCACTTCTTATGCAGATTTGAAATGACCCAACCAGAATACTAAGTACCTTAGGTTATGTTCCCACTATCTAATGAAAGAATAAGGCATGATTTTTTTAGGCTCCTTATTCTAGTAATTATTTACTCTTGCTTGCAGTAATGTGTTCTTTGTCCATAATGTTCACATACAAAACTCTTAAGCCATATTAGTTTGCAAACCATATTGGTGCACACAATTTGGGTAATTTACTTGGTCCACCATCATTATGATCCAACAGATCATGAAATACTTGGATAGAACAGCTGTATACACCTCTGTATTAGTAACTTTTCTTTACCTCAACTGTAAGGTTAGAATTATGAAGTGGTATCTATTTAGCTGGTAATCAAACAGTTAAACAGACATTGTGCTCACTTAACCTTAGAACAACAGTTTGATAAAATTGTAAGTAAAAGTCTCAAAGGTAAGTTTTATTTGACATGTGAACTGAATAGGTTACAAAAACAAATAATAAAAAATAAAATAAATCTTTATACCTCTGCCAATTATTCAGGTAAATGCTCTTATTGATCACATTTCTTATTTTAAAAATAGCCCTGTCCAAACTATGGTAACACTTATTCTTACAGTTGTCTTGGCAACAGAACTTCCTCAAACTGCAGGGGACTATTGCAGGGTGCTTTAAATAGCTTAACTCTATATAATTTCTTTAGTTCCATCAACATTCTTCAGATATCAATTATCTGATAAAAATATTCACTCTGCAAAACTATATCAAGTATAATAACATGTGATTTACTCTATTAGTATATATTATGAATAACTACGCATATTATGTACAAGAAAAAAAGTTACCTTATGATAATTTCACAGCATCTGTGGCTATTTTATCTAGCCAGCTGTTCTAATGCAGCCTAACTCCTCTCTGTAAAACGCAGGAGCAGTGTGCTGCTTGACATATAATCAGACATTTCGGCCTAGAGTCAGGCCCCAAACCATTGATGTATATTTATAAAAACTATTCATAAAATCCACACCTTATTGTGTCTTTATCACAGTATAGTGCTTCAAATAGTGTTGGCCATTTGGAATACAGCAATCTTAGTGACCGTGGTTCTAGGAAAATAAGGCCTCATCCTTCTCAGTGGAAGAGTTGAGGGAAATCAGCATCATGTGGGATCAGACTGAATTTCTGAATCTTATACTTCTTAAAATAAGAGTAACATTATAAACATATAGCTGCACAGTTCCTACTTGATCAAACCCTCAAGTCTTAGTTTTCACTCAGTTCTTACTCAGTCTCAGACAAAACTCCTGTTGAAGTGAAGGGGAGTTTTTTCCTTGGCAGAGAGTGAGTAAAACAGGCGTATCGAACACAGGATTTGGCCTGCTGATAACAATGGTCATATAGCATGCAGATCCGGAGGGCATCTGATTTTTTATAAGACAGACAGCAGTCAGATGTAGGCACTGCTGAGCGTTGAGAACTAAATGACAGCTTTGCCCTGGAATTCCCATGCTTTATTCTCTGTTTCAGGGAAACTTGTAATATTATTTTAATTATTGAGTTTGTGCTTTTTTCCCCCAATTTTGATCTGTAACACTTTGTGCTAGACATAATATTAGATATTTCTAATGTAATTAAACTGAGTAATATAATTCAAAGAATACTCTTTCAAACAATCCGGTCTCCTTAAAGCAAATACAAAGCAGAGCCCTAGGCAGACTAAAGAAAAGGAAAAAAGAACAGTTATCTGCCCATCACTCATGAGCAACCCTACCATAACAAATCCATGTGTGCAATCCACACAACAACAGTCTGTACTTGGGTGCTCATAAACAACTCCTTAATAACAGATAGATGTTTACAGTCTAGGAACAGTTCATATCTGGGTCCAGTTTTATCAATCACAGTTCAGCAAGCTTGGATAAAAAATATATATAGTTTTTGCTCATTTCTAAAAACGTGTTTCAAAGTTAAAGGGCAACCTGTAGGTAACATTAAAAAGTTTACTTTTGTCAACAGTTATCACACAATTGTACTTCAGATACGATGAAGGAAAATTTTGAGATAACAAATATCACTGGGTGAATATTCACACTTCAATGGCAAGTGCTGTTTTGGGCATAGAAAGCCCCGAGCCAGCCATACCATCACATGAAGATAGGCTAACACATGTGTGTGTCCTTCGTATGATATATTTAATATCTATTAGAATTCTTCACTATATTCTGTTTCTGTTCTGTTTATTTGCAATCTCTTTGTACTTCTTTCCTTTCACTGCCACCCTATCCCCCCCCCAGTTTTTCCAAGTCAGAACATTAATCCACTCAAATTCTAGTCAAAAATTTCAACCTTGATGTTCAAATGAAGTTAAACAGCAAACATTTGCCCTTCCCTAGTGGAAAACTAGACAATTGAAAAGTTCATTAGAAACTGTCATATTGATGATGTCCCAGTTCCCTGTGTATTAAAAAGAGAGAGAGAGAGAGAGAGAAAACCGTTGCCAACATAATCCCATCAGAAAATCACTTAAAAGACTTTTTATCCCCCGCCTACTCTTCTAAGAGAATGGATTCTTTCTTCACCAAACAGGGCTTGTGCTGCTCAGTAATATTATCTTTGTCCCCAGGGTAGTCTCTGCCTTTCAGAGCATGACAGCTTCATCAAAGTTTTCAAATTGCATTTTTTCCCCTGTTTCAGAGCAGAATATTCTTGCTAACCTCTAACTGGAAGCAGATCACCTATACTTCTCAGCCACTGAGGCCCATCATCAATTAAGTTTACATGATGACCCACCCATAGCCAGAAAGCTGTTACTGTCTTTGTTTCTAAAGTGATAGTCACTCCCATATAACACATAAACTGGGCTGGCTGGGTAAAAGTATGTGTATAGGACTGGAGCAGTGTGAAAGTGCCAGACTGTGTGGTTATTGTTAAATGTTTCCATTACAGCTGTGTGCATAGGCCTCATTGTGCAAGGTGCTGCACAAACAGAAAGACACTGTCCGTGTTCATGGAACTTTTGCTTCTCCTGATGCTGTTATATTTGTCATTACACTGGTGCCTTTAGGAATAATACATGGTAGGGAAAGCTGACAGTGAGCTTTACTGAGCACTTTGGCTGCTAAAGCCACATCAGCTATTTGTGATGACAGAATACTAAGATTTTCAAGTAACAATTTGCTGAATCATGGATTCACAGAAGTAGAGATGTAGGTCTATAGTCACTAGTACTGTACACGCTGGTTCTTTTGCACCACTCTAGTAAGGCAAAACAGAAATCAATCTGGTGTAACTGACTGATTAAACTGGATTTGCATTGACATTGCATTACCGAAGTGGTGCAAAACACCTGGAGCATAAGTGAATCTGGTCCAAAACATTTATCAGGTCTTCTAATCTAGAATATCTCAACCTTAGTGTTTAGACCAGCCTGCCCTTCCCATGTTGCTAAGTGAAAGGAGGCTCTCAGCTAGATCCCAAGTAAATGGGAAAGGGATCCTGGAATGATCTTGGTATAAAAGAGAGGTTGGAAAAGTTTGGCAAGTCCACTTCTAGCGGCTCTCTCAGAACTGGAATCAATGCAGGATTGTCCTCTTCAGTGGGTAAAATTCCAACCCTACTAAAGTCAATGGTAGTTCTGTCATTGACTTCAGTGGAGTCAGGATTTCACCCAAGATATTTTCTAGTACTTTGATCTGATTAATGAGACTTGTGAAATTGTCTAATTGCTACTTTTAGAGAATTACTGATTTTTTTAAATATTTTTATTAATTAGACATGAGTTAAAAAAAAAAGAACCCTGGATCCAAACAGGCCTAAACTTTGGAGTGGAGGGGAGGGTCAAAATCAGGAACTGACTTTTGTAGCTTGATCCTCTCTCTATTATTGAATCAACTCTACATATGTACATGGTTCTGTACAATAGATGAACTGTGCCAAAACAAGAAATATGTTACTCCTGGGGGAATTCTGTGCCAAAAAAAAATAAAAATTCTGCACATAATATTTAAAAATTCTGCAGAAGTATGTATGTTTTATTTGTCAAACTAGCACAATATAATCATACTGGTTTCAATTATTTTGGTAATTTATTTAAACTATAATACAGTAGATGGAGAATGGAAGTGGGGACCATTGGAGGACATCCCCAACCCCTCTTGCCTTACAGTAATGCAGATAGGTTTGACCCTTTATTTCTAGTTATTAGTCAACAAATATATGCAGCCATATGCTCAGTGTTACATCATAGGCAACTTAAGAGCAAGTGAAGGCTGGGGAATCAAACTCACAATTTATATTGGCTACTGATCATCTCCAGAAAGGTAGCCAGTTCATGAACCATATTTTGATAGGAAATTTTTTCAGTCCAAGAATTTAGACCAGTTCTAATCACTGAAGTACCGTAAGCATTCCTAAGGCTACATATCCTTTACACAACTCTGGCAATGTAAAGGAACCTTAAAACTTTTACACCAGTTTTATACTCCCGGGGGAATTCACAAAGACAATGGGAATAATTCACTAAGCTGATAGGCTTCTACATTCTGCTCTGCCTGAGGGGACAGAGCCTTCCCCACGCTTACCTATTCAGAAACACTGCAAAGCTCTGCCCCTCCACGCTGAGCATGCCGCTCAGGGACAGATTGTCTCTCTCTCTCTCTCTCTCTCTCACATGCATGACTGCCCATCCCAGTGTCATTTACATCTCTACAGGCTGCTCTGGGTGCCCAAACAGACCTGTCTGTGCTGCCCGGGAGAGGTACATGACCACTCTTACGCCTTCCCTTTGCTTCCCCATCAGAAGTCATTTTTCTGCGGGGAAGCAAAGACATTTGCGGGGGACATGAATTCTGTCCACATGAAGTGATGCACAGTTCTCCCAGGAGTAATATGTCCCTGCCTCAAGCACATTACAACCTGAAAGTAAGACTGGGATCAATAAAGCATTATACAGTACAGAACGTATAGTTTTCCATTCATAAATGGAAAACAATGCATTATAGGTGGCTCTCTATACAAATTTTGTATTTCATTGTTGTTGTTTTAGATTAAAACACTTCAGCACTCTCCCTACACACATATTTTTAAAGTTTTTGTTCTATTGTGCCTACATTTGGTGTCCCCATCAGACTCTCACCCCAAATTTTTGAAGGGGCCTCAAACCAGCTTCAAGCTTTCATTAACACTTTTTGATCTCTATTACCTGCACATGTGACTTTTCATCCTGTGCATAATTCTTATCACCCGAATGTGACAGACTGGAAAGTGAGCATCCATACGTTTGCAGGTACAAAATTGCACACATTGAAATAGAGGCAAATATTTGAAAATTTAGCCTCTTATGTTCACGCCACCTCCTATGATCTTTCTCCATCCATCTGACCATATCACTTCATTCTTCTAATCCCTACAGTCATTTTTCCCTTTGCCATCACATCATCTTTAAACTTCTCATTCTCACCTTTGAGACCCTGCACAATGTCTGTCTATGTTGGGGATCTTGTGTCTCTCCTCTCTTGTTTTGCTCCACCAGTGATACCAAGGCCACTACTCCTTTCATTTCTTTCTCCCATTCTCACTTTGGGACTTTCTACTGCACTGCCCCCTACACACAGAACAACCTCCTAACTTCTTCCCCAAGGCTCTCAGATTCCACCCCATATCAGACATATTTTAGGAGGGGAGAGAGAAAAAGAGAGAATTCTCCCCAAAATTAACAACTCTCATCTAAACTCTACTTGTCTTTTGGACTGTAATCTCTGAGCAAGAACTATTTATACCTGCACATGGTCCAGTACTAAGCACAAGGTAGTTAAATTATAAATAGTATCAATAAACCCAAATTATTTTTCAGAAGCAAACAGAAAATTTCCATAGGTAGAAAAGTTATTTTTTGACCAAAAAGCAAGAGTTGATCATTTTTTGAGAGCTCTATTAATAACAGCATCTGCTGCTCTTGGGTTTTCGCCCACTTTGGGGGAGTAGCTATTACAAAACATTGACTCACTCTCTGAGATGACTGATCGTGAAAATAGATCATATTATTTTATGAAAAGATAGCTTCACATTGTATTTTAATGGGGGGAAATATGGTCAAGTAGGACTGGATGGTTCAGAAGTTGGGAATAGAGCGTGGGGGGCTTTCACTTTTAGGTCATCCTTTCAAATCCAACTCAGGCTGTAAGGCCCAGTCCTCAAAGATATACCATTAATATGAATTTATATTATTAGTTAGGCATCCAAATGCCTTTGAGGATCTATCCCTTAGTGATCAAATGCACCAGTTACAATCTGTGGACTGTGTAAGATGAGCTGTTGGTGTTAATCTAGTTGTTAATTGACAGGTGTCCACAACACAAAACACACAAACACCTGCCATTGTAAATCTCATCAGAGAGGCCAGGGCCTGAACTGACAAGAAAACAGAAAGCACAAAGAATATCTTTCAACCCTGCTTATGAGGCACTGCTTTATTGATGAGACAATGTGGAAGCTTGGACTGCCACTACCCATAACATACCCATAACATAACATGTGCAGAAATAGATTATTTCACTCTCCAGGTCTGTCAGTCCCGCACTGATCAAAACTTGAAGTGTGGCCTGTAGTCTCATAGATCCATGACACACAACACAGTTGCCATCAGAGTAAATGTTTTAATTTAATACAGCTTAGTTTATGGATATTAAGGCTACTTTGTGTCACCACACTGATGCAAAGTGACCTTAAAGCTGCCTTAAATGCATAGCTATGGATTCCCTTGATCTGGGGGAATCCTCAGCTGGTGTACATCTCCACACCAGCCTCTTCCAGCTGTGGACATGTGGAGGTGCAGTGGGGATGAAAGGGCCTGACTGAGGTTCTACCAATCCTTGCCAATGTAATGGCTGTCACAGTTCCAGGCAACTGCACCTATAGTCCCCCTCCATGGTCCAGCAAGGGCACCCATTGTAGGCTCCAGTACTTTAAACCCCTCCAAGAGGTTTTTCTGTGGTTACAAGTTCATAACTGCTGTCAGCTCAGAACAAGCACCAACATAAATATGTACGTCATTCCTTTATATAGTTTGGGCCTTTGATATTGGAACTCTGGGGACAGATGATCAGCAGATAAAGGTTTGGTTAGGCTAAACAAGCCAAACAGAAGAAGGAAGAGGGGAGATATGATTGCTGTCTACAAATACATCACAGGGATAAATACCAGGAAGGGAGAGAAGTTATTTAAGTTAAGCGCCAATGTGGATACAAGAACAAATGGCTATAAACTGGCCATCAACAAGTTTAGGCTTGATATTAGGCAACAGTTTCTAACCATCAGAGGAGTGAAGTTCTGGAAATGCCTTCCAAGGAGAGCAGTGGGGGCAAAAAAAAAAAAAACCTACCTCACTTCAAGACTGAGCTTGATAAGCTTATGGAGGGGATGGTCTGATGGGAATGACTATTATGGCATGAGGACCATCAGTGACTGCCAGTAGCAAAAATCCCTACTGGATGGAGAGGAGATTCTAGATGGGGAAAGCTCTGAGTTCCTACTGAGACTTCTTTCCCAGGTACCTGCCTGGTGAGTCTTGCCCATATGCTCAGAGTCTAACAGATCACCATATTTGGGGTTGTGAAGGAATTTCCCCTCAGGTCAGATTGGCAGAGATCCTGGGAGGGTTTTTGCCTTTCTCTGCAGCATGGGGCACGGGTTACTTGCAGGTTTAAACTAGTGTAATTAATTAATTCTTTGTAAATTTAAATCATGATTTGAGGACTTCAGTAACTCAGCCAGAGGTTAGGTGTCTATTTCAGAAGTGGGTGGGTGAGGTTCTGTGGCCTGCAGTGTGCAGAAGGTCAGACTAGATGATCACAATGGTCTCTTCTGACCTTAAAGTGTATGAGTCCCCTCCTCAGGTGAAAGCTTCAAAAGGCTGAGTTCTTGCATAACCAGAGGCAGTACATTTGCCTACACACACGCCCTCCCCCCCCCCACCCCCGAGATCTCCTGGGGAACACACCTAACTTTGTTTGTCCCATAAATTCATTCTTGTTTGTTACATTGTTTCAAATAGTCCTTCGAAACTCATAACTCAGGGTTTATAGTTGTCAGGTCTACCCCATACAGAAATTACATACAATTCCACAATAATATATAAACTTTGTATTTGTAATACAATTGACTCCACAGCTATTTGAACTTAATTCAATAGGAATTTGGAAATTACCATATCTGACACAATGGCTACTGAAAGCCAGAGGAAATTTGGAATAGCCATTATGGGCTGGTTCAGTGCCCTCTCCCCCAGAATCAAGGAAGATAGAAGGGTGTCTTACAGACAGCTATGTCGTTCTCCTCCTCCTGAAGCTACACCAACCTTTTCTCTGGCATAGTTGAGGTTTGACCCCATAATGTTTAAGTAGAGAGCACTACAATGCATAATTCCTTCTGTATAATAAAAGAAACACCAAAGCACTTCATTTCCTGCCTGCCCCATCTATGCTATGAATCAATGGCATTAAGCATCAACTGAATTCCCAGGTGGATTTTATTCCATTGTAGCACTAACTCAAAAGCTTGAAATAGATTCAGTGATCTGTAGCAATACTTATATTACTCATCTGCAAATACAAATCACCCCATTAGTAACACAGTAAAATCAAGACTAAACTCATATGTTTTCTGTATAATCCACTTCTGATCCTCTGCAGTGGGAGGTAGATGGAGAGGTAACTCGGAGGAAGACATATTGCTGCTGATTAATGGCAGAAACTGGAAAGGTCATGCACTTTAACATGTTCTTGGAGACACAATTATGTGCTATAACCATGAGGGGTATCAATAAGCAGTTCACTAACTTTAGTACAGTAACAAATTGATGGAAATGGACATGCCAACCTGAAAAAAATAGAAGAGAACCCACACAAATTGTTGATGTGACTTAAGTGAGGAAACAAATGGCTCATAAGACTAAATAGATGGCTCTGAATAAACTCCTGTAGTGGGTTTGCGGCAGGGGTTCCTCCCCCTCTGGATCTGTGGGAAGCCACTCCGCCTCACTACATCTCTGAGTGTCACCTACCATGGGGAATTAGCGGGCGACAGGAGTCTATATCTTAGGTCTGTGTTCGGGGCAAGCAATAGACACAGTGAGGCTGCCCAGGCCCTTAGTCAGGGCATGGCAGTGAGAGTCTGTAGCTCAAGCCTATGGTCAGGGCCGAGCAACAAAACACAGCTGGGTAGCCCAGGCTCTTGGTCAGGGCAGGGCAAGGCGAGTCTATAGGCCAAGCAACATATACAGTCTGGTAGCCTAGGCCTATAGTCAGGGAAGGGCAATGAGAGTCTAAGGCTCTGGCCTGTATTCAGGGTCGAGCAGCAAGGGGTTCTGGCATCCTAGCTCTGGTGGATGGCAGACAAGCACTTGGCCTAGAGAGGGGGAGACTGCCACCCGAAGGTTCAGGTGGCAGTGGGGGATGCAGGCCCAACCACTTCACAGCGCCCCAGCCCAGGGCCCTAGCAGTGGCAGCGGGGTCTGCCACTGCATCAGCAGAGATCCTGACTGCAACAAGCTGACTGGGTCTATGGAAATAATGCAGCCAGACTAGGGTCAGCTGTCCCTGGGCCACTTCCTAACTCCCCCTCGGGGTGTACTTGGGTTTGTACAGGGCCCTCCAGATTGCCCAGGTAGAATGCCTGTGGTAGTCCTGGCAACTCCTCTGTGGTCTGGTTGGTGTATGGCTCCGGCAGCCCTGGCCAATTCGCAGCTCCACCGGGGTCTGCGGCAGTCTCCCAGCTCAGGAGCAGACAGGAGGCATCTAGCTCCTCCAGCAGCTGCCTCACAACTGAGCTCCCAAACCCGCCTTTTATACTTCCTGTCCCGCCTACTGACTTCCAGTCAGAGGGGTGAGCATGGCCTGGCTCTGCCCACCTGGCTGTGAGAGTGGTTCCTCCGCCTCTGGGTCCATGGGAGCCCACTCCACCTCACTACAATCCCACAGATCTAAATGCCCCTGAAGCTGGTTAGGTCTTGGTATAGACTGTAACCAATTCTGCACCAACTGGCAAAGGGACATTTTGTGATAAACCATGGACGTGTTGGGAGTAAGCTTGGAAGAGACTGATCAGATTGGGATCTGGAGGAAGCAAACCCATGCTCTGGCAAGTCTCTGCTTTTTCCTGGCCCCATAGGGGCTATGGCAGGTGTGTTTGTGTTGGGGATGGGGAATTAGGGAAACCTTCAAGAGCACCATTACCTGCACCGGGGCAAAGCATGCCCCAATCTCATCTTTGTTTTTGTGGTGGCATTAGGGCTAAAAAGCTCCCGCATAAAGCACTTTAAGGCAAAGTGTACTATAGGGGAATGTATTGAGAAGCACTTACCCAGAGAGATCCCCGGAAGGCACTAAGCCTTAGGTAATGCTTCTTGGTTTGTGAGGGGAGCATATCGACTGCAATAACATTTGACAGAGTGCAGCATATGCCGATCATCCCTCTTAGGTGGGGCCAGCTCTTCTGCCTGGTGCACCGGGAAGCCATTTTCAATCCACCCACCTCCACCCACTTTGAGGAGTCACCAGAGGGAGGGGAGCCCACAATTATGATTGTACCCAGCCTCTGTAGATGATTTCAGGAGGGGAGAAGGCTCTCTGCATTGCTATGCACCCATACACCCTTGTTCCTGGGGTCTTTCATAATTAGGGCTCAATTTAACCCTGTCATTTTTAAAAGAAAAGGGAAATTCCCTGAAGAAATGATACCAATGATGTAGTCAGACTAATTCAAGTTTACATGAAAGCCTTCTACAGCAAGAGGCTTGGACCTTTTCTACAGCAAGGGCATTAGATCTTTTCTGGTTCTATACAGTATTCCCTTGGTACAGAATGTGACAAAAGACCAGAGTGAAATAACCTCTGCTTAGAAAAGTATTGTAAATGTTTCTGAATTTCTGGTGTTAGAAATCCCAGTTTTGACTGGGTAAGGTAGTGTAATCATGACACATAGCACCCTCCTGGCTGTCTGCCCCTTGCCAGCTCTTCTGTAGCTTGGCCCTCCAGACAAATCACATAAAGAGCAGTCCCCTTGCAGGATTACAAGAAGGTCCAATTAAAAGGTCACAAAACATTCCAACACAAAAGAGCTGCCAGCCACCCCTTTGGGGGAATCACCAAGCTCGACCTGCTCTCTGAAACTCTCTCTCCACAGAAGAATCCTGTCTCTTGTACAGTCTCTTCTCTATTGAGTTCCCTCTGACTCCTTATAAGGCTCAAGTGCCTAATGAGCTTTACCCATATCCACCTCCTCTGACCAGGAGGCAATGAATCCATTATTTACTGCTGCACTGTTTCTTACACCTTGCCTAACAGGTCATGGGAAATAGCCTCATCTGTGATTCAGTGCGCCAACTGGCAGAGGGCTCAGGGCGGCATAGAGTTTTACAGGGATCCTCTGGTCATCAGAATCATTGTGAAATGGATGTAGAGATAAAATCTAAAAAATTGTGTATCTGCGTGGGAAGTGTCACAGCATCACAGACTGCTTCATTCATTACATGACACATTCATTCAAGATTGTTGAGAAAAACATACCACCAGGGGATTACAATATATCCTTAATATCTCAAGAGTACCTTCACATGGTATTGTTCATGTGTATCTTGCAGATGGTGCCTATTGCAGTGGTATTTTTAATAATTCATTCAAACTAACAGAAAGAAAAGTCAACATGTTTATGACAAGTGAATGAAAACTTTGTTTGTTTTCTTGTTCACATTCTGGTTTAGTTGATATCTCTTACTGTACCAACAAACCATGGTGAGATCAACTGATGACACTATCTGCTTTATCCATCTGTGCCTAAAGCTGTGTGCAATTAAGTGGCTTGGATTTCCACCGGTCCTTGTAATATTTTTGTTTGTTTGTTTCAGTTCCTGAAGCTTCACATTATCTGAGTTTCAGTTTGAAGTGCATCTTTAAATGAACTCAACCCTCTAATTTATAATCAACTGAAACCAACAAATTTACCCCAGTTATTGGTCAAAATATATTGGTTGTTGTAATTTATACTCCAAATCATTCCAGGTTAGCTTGAAACACTAGTTTACATTTACTCAGGTATTTCAGTGGTGAACACCAATAAGAGATGTGTAGGTAGGTGGACTGATAGATTAACTCAAAACCTAACCTTGGTTTGCCAAAAATTCAGCTTTAGTTTGTGAAATGTTCCTGTAGTTACAAAAAGTTTTGCATGGCTCTACTGGTGACGTCCAAGTGCCCTGCATCGTTTTTAGTATTGTTTCCTTTTTTTGTCATTAGCATCAATGGATATTCACTTCCCCTTTCTATTTGTTCACTTTCATGCCCTAATCTCTCTGGCTTGATTGTTATTTAGGGTTTTTTTTTAAAAAAATCACTTTCCTTTTTGTTTTATGTGATTCCATCGTATTCTCTGTTTCTTTCTTTTTCCTTTTGTATTCTGTTGAACAGAGATCCTGCTCAGTCAATTCACCTTGATTTCTTTTATGAATTTGCTACTGTCTATATTAAAATATCTTATTAATTAATATTATTGTTGTTATCCAGGCATCCTTCCCTCCTAGTCATTGGTTTGTTTCACCTCACTGTGATGTCTCACCTTTTAGATAATAAACTCTTTGGGGCAGGGACTGTCAATCACTACAGATCTGTACAGTGCCTAGCACAATGGACCCAGACCTGACATGGACCTTGAGGTGCTACTGTGATATACATAAATTATTAATAAATATCAATTACTACAGTTATTTTAATGCTTGTCATATTTGTGCAGTCCTTCCAACTAATGAAATATTCACTCACATGTTCTTGTTCTCTCTTCTTCATCATATACACAGCATATGGACCAGATTTTTCCCTTTGTTTGGGTTGCTTTGTTCCAGGCCACTGTGAAACTGGGCTGGCATTAGGAGTAGGCCACATGGACAGCTGTCTCTGGTGCTGAATTTTCAAAGAGAGCTCCACCCAACCTTTCCCCCACACTATCTGGGAACAGCAGGGCTAGGAGATGCAGGGCCAGTTTGTCTCCTGCTTGACCATCCCTCCCAGCAGCAATCCATTTAAGGGAATCTTCAGCTCATACTAGCAGCAATAGCTGGGAACCACCATGTCACCTGGCCTTTGGTCCAGCTGTCCCACAACCTTTTGGGGAAGAATAGCAGGAGCAGGAAAGGCCAGGCCTATGAGTCACCAGACCATTGCATTCTGGCCTGGCCAGGGCTGCAAGTGGGCTTACTAATGCATCTCCAACTTGTCAATACCTTCACCAACCAACACAGCTTTTGTGGAGGTCTACCCTTTAATGGCACGAAGCTCTCTGGGCAACCATGAAGAAGTACAATGTTGGTCGTAAGCTTATTCTTACCATTAAACAACTGTATGCCAAGGCCAGCAGTGCAGTTCTCATCAATGGCACAATAGGAGAGTGGTTTCACATCACTGTTGGAGGCTGGCAAGGCTGCCTTCTTTCGCCCACACTGTTCAACATCTACTTGGAGCGCATAATGACTGATGCCCTAGAAGATCACATATGTACAGTCAGCATTGGGGGGCAAACAATCTCAAATCTTCAGTTTGCTGATGACATTGATGGCCTGGCAGGCAGCGAAGATGAACTTGCCAACCTTGTGAAATGATTGGATGAAATCTCTGCAAAATACAGCATGGAAATCAGTGCAGAGAAAACCAAACTGATGACAAACAAACCTGATGGGATCAGCTCACATATCACTGTCAGTGGACAAGAGCTGGAGACAGTGAAACAGTTCAAGTATTTGGGGGCAATCATCACTGATGAAGGATCCAAGGCAGAAATTCGGCCAAGAACTGTGCAAACAACAGCAGCAGTGGCAAAGCTAAAGCCAATTTGGAGGAATAAGAACATCTCCCTGGAATCCAAACTGAAACTGCTGCATACATTGGTCATCTCTATTTTTCTGTATGAGTGCGAGACATGGACCCTTATGGCAGAACCGGAACTGAAAATACAGGTAGTAGAGATGAGATGCTTCCGTACAGGGCCGTCCTTAGCCATAGGCAGAACAGGCAGCCGCCTAGGGCACCACGCTACCTGGGGGCACCGCTCTACCCGGAGCCCGGACAGACGGGAAGCAGTGGAGCATGTAAGAGCAGGGCTGCTGGGTCCTAGAGAGAGCCAAATGCAGCACAGTCTGAGGGAGGGGATTGGCTGCTGGGGTCTCTGGGAAGGGTAGGGGTACGGGTGGGGGAAGGAACTCACCTGTGAGTGTGACTTTCCCCCAGCGTGAGGTGAGGCAGGCTCGGCGGCTCTGGCACCAGTATCCTTTGTTGTCCCCCATAACGTCCATTCTTCTCCTCCCCCCCCACCAAGGAGCACCCCTCTCTCTCTCTTCCCCCTCCCCTCCGGCAGGGCTGGGTTGGGTGAGGTGCTGGGGGGCGGGGGGAAGGAATGAAAGTGAAAGTAACTCACTTCCTCAGCAGCCAGCCAGGATTGGAATGGTCACACACGGCTTGGCTGGGGATAGGGTGACCAGATAGCATGTGCGAAAAATCAGGACGGGGGTTGGGGTAGGGTGAGCAGATGTCCCACTTTTATAGGGACAGTCCCAATTTTTGGGTCTTTTTCTTATATAGGCTCCTATTACCCCCCCACCCCCTGTCCTGATTTTTCACACTTGCTGTTTGGTCACCCTAGGTGGGAGTAATTGGTGCCTATATAAGACAAAGCCCCAAATATCGGGACTGGCCCTATAAAATCAGGACATCTGGTCACCCTAGCTGGGGAGCGCGTCTCTCCCCTGGGCTGGCACAATCCATCTCATCCGGGGGGAGCTGCACAGGGCAGGATGAACTGCTGTGGCTCCATGGGTGCCCCGTCCCTGAGATCAGATGCTGTGCTAACTTCACCATGGTCCATTGGGCTGGCGATGGTGCCCATTGGTGTGTGATCGGACCTGAGGGTTTTCTGCTGCTGTTGCTACTATGCACCCCAAGAGGTGGATTTCGGGGTCCTGCAGTTTTCCACCTATCTCCTCCTCTACTGCAGCTGTTGGACCAGCAGGCTGGGGGATGAGCCAAGCATGAAAGCAGTATTGTGTTGCCATTTAGATTGTCATTTAACAACTTTGTTTGTCAAAAATGCTTGCTAACAATCCTGAATTCAATTTCAATATTTTTTTAAAAAAATCAATATCTTAGCCAAAAACAGAAAATTAAGTTGTTGACAATTATTTGTGACAAGTTTGGTATGGGGCAGGGAGTGGGCCAGTTTTCATCAGAGAAACAAAAAATGTTGACTGACTTTCCTATAGCCCTGTTACTGCTAAATAGAGCCCTCCAACAACTGTAATATGCTCATCTCCTTACTAGTGTATAGAGCAGGGGTCGGCAACCTACGGCATACGTGCCAAAGGTCGCATGTGAGCTGATTTTTGATGGCACGCAGCGGTGGGCTGCTGCCCCATAGCTCAAGGTCACAGTGCAAGAACCTAGAGAGCCTCCTGAAGCATGGTGATAGTTTTGATTTAAATGGACTTGAACTGAACGAAGATTTGAGTACACTGTCACCAATGTTGCCACATGCAAAATCAGTGATGGACATTGTACAGTTTATTCATACCACCAAACTTGTTGACATGTATCCTAATGTATACATTGCCACTCGTATTCTACTGACAATTCTTGTAACAGTAGCATCAGGAGAACGGAGTTTCTCAAAACTAAAGCTCATTAAAAACTATCTCCGCTCTACAATGAGTCAGGAACACTTGACTGGTCTTGCTATTCTTGCAATCGAACAAGACATCACTTTGTCTTTGTCATACAATGACATTATTACTGATTTTGCAGCCAGAAAGATTGCTTTTAATTAAAAACAAATCCTTGTTTCAATACCTCTTCATATAAATTTCCAATAAAATATTGACAAATTTAAAATATTATATTATTTGCATCATTCTGTCAAATCAGAATTTTTTCTATAGCACTACTTCTTTAGTGCTAGTCCATCAGCATTACAGTGTGCTTAATTAAGTTAAACTGGGTTTAATAACGTGCATGTGGCAAGTTTTCCAATACTGTAAGCTTATGTTTGTGTTGTTAAGAGCAAGTCAGGCACAGGGGCACCAGTTTAATAATCCTGCCTAGGGCACCAAAAATCCTAAGGACGGCCCTGCTTCCGTAAAATCCTGGGCATCTCCTACTTCGACCACATCACTAATGAAGAGGTCCGCAACATCATCACTCAATGTGCTGGGTCATATGAAGACCTCCTGACGACTGTGAAGAAGTGCAAGCTGAAGTGGTATGGCCATGTAACAAGATCATCTGGCCTATCCAAGATCATCTTCCAAGAGACAGTACAGGGGAAGAGAAAAAGAGGTAGATAGAAGAGATGATTGACAACATAAAAGAGTGGACAGGAATGGACTTCACTGAGACTCAAGCACTGACACACAATCATCAGGGTGGAGACAATTGGTTGATTGCTCATCAGTGATGGCGCCCCAACAACCAAAGCGGTTATGGGAGTCATGATGATGATTATCTGTGTCTCTGGGAACTGTTACGCAACCCCTGACTGGGGGTTGTGGGGATGGGAGCCCAGGCCTTCCCACTCCACAAGGCTCTGACCCAGGGCCCTTTTGGCTACAGTGATCTGGCAACCAAGGCTGCCCTTCCTGGGCCTCTTTCTCTCATCTCATCCCCCATCTCCCCGGTAAGCTTACTCCAAGCCTTTCCCCTGTTGGGGAAGTCCAAACCAAAATAAGTAAGACGGGATTACCAATGTTCAGGGTCCACAGATGGGGAAGAGGGGGGTTTTCTCTCAGGTAGATCCTCCTTTCCCTCAGGGAGGGCCCCTTTGGATAGCTATGTCAGGGCCTTTAGGCCTCTTGCTGCACTACTGGAGCCGTGGGCTGCAGGTCTGCTCACCTCCAGCTCTGCCACCCAAATGAGCTAATTCCCTGTCTTTTAATTCCTCCAGCAGATGGAGCATTTGCTGCAGGTGTGGTGTGGTGGGGCTGTCTGAGCCCAAAATAATTCCTTAACCCCTTGTTGCCCAGTGTGGGGTTTGTACACCCCATTACACAGGGCATGTGAGTGCAGGCATCAAAGAACATATTGGGTTAAGCAGTTTAGTCATTCTCCGCATCCTTCTCCTCCATCTCCTCCTCTTCACTGCCAGCTGAGGGCAGGGAACACAGTGTGAGCTACATGAATACACACACTCACGCTTGTCAGTACTCCCACATGTTCCCGGAGCTCAGTGAGGGTAGTAAACACGGGGGCATTGCCACACAAGCACAAAAAAGAGTGAGCGAGCAAGCTTCTTCTTTCTGTATGCCTTGTTAAATTATTCAGAAGTCATATAATGGTTCTGTTCTGAGAGTAGAACATTTTTCTGTGTAGCAAAGAACAGACTGATATTGCTTTTTCTTCTTCTCTAAAGGTCTGGCAACGTGCATTGAACAGTGAAGCCGGAAATAGAGATTAATGATGGACACTTGCATTGAGCTAATGAATTAGCTTTCTTGAAGGTGGCTCACTAGAAAAGAAAGGGCATCTTAAAGGAAAGGCCTTTATGAATCCTGAATCACTCTAGCAGTGCAAAGTGCTAGCGGAGGGTGTGCAGACACATTTTTCAAGAAGTGATGTGTTTTCAAAGTTATTTTCTCAAATGCTGTAATTTTATTAGCCACTGGACTGAGATGAAGAGCTGTTACCGCTTTTTGTAAATTTAACATGTTTAGCAACTTATGTGGAATAGTCAATTGCTTACAAATGTAACAACTCCCAATTTGTAATCACTGCATGTGGATACAAACACACACCCCTAACAGAACACCAGCCGCTAGATGTACCTTAACACATCATGGTTGGTGGCACTCTGTATCTATCAATCTATCTATCTATAGATATACTATTTTATTTCGGTTAACTATTAAAAATGTTCAAATAATTAATGTTTGTTTCAGAGGACATAAAAAAAGCCAGTGTTTAAAATGTTACCTAATTCATCACTCCAATGACAGCCTATAACACAGACGCATGAAAGCTAGCACAATTGCAATAATTACATACGTGCACATACAGTACTACATAGAGATTGCAGAGTACTGAATCATAAGTGCATGTGATCCGAGGAGGTTGCTTTATCACTGTACTGATAATCTATTCTGAACAGAGATCTCATTAAAAATTTACTTCTAAAAATGGAGTACTGCTCCAAACACCCCAACAGTGAGCAGTTGGGCATTTTGTACCAGGATGGAGATATTTTCAGGCAAATCCTATAAAGAAGAGCCAATGTTGTTATCACCAAGAGCATTTTGGCCAGCTGGTGGCTAAGTTAATGGTTTAAATAAAAATACAATCCAGACATGTTGTATCTAGTGTGCATTAGGATTAGTTATTATACCATCACAGTAGAAAGAGCTGTCTGGCTCATAAATTCAAGGTAGCCCTTAAAGAACTAAGTCGGGTGAAATTATTACAAATGAGACACAAAGGAGAGAGTTGGCCTCAAAGGGCTCCATAGATATAGAAATTGCAATCATTTATTCCTTTACTTCTGCTGCTTGGGTTTTTTTTTTTGTTTTTGTTTTTTTTTGTATGACACAAGTGGATTTAAGGGGCTTAGGAGATATAACTGAACACAAAAGATCCTTTCTAAGTATCTAAGTATTCAAAAGGACAAGTGTAAGAATGCACTTTGGGTATGTGTAGCAACTACAGTGATAGTTCAGATAGAAGCTAGAATGTCATGGACATAAAATGGGCAGCACATTAGACATCAAATATCACATATTACATCTGGCATTGTGCAGGTGCATGTCATCAGCAGAGTAAAGCATATGGATGACTTGACTCACCAAAGATATGGCACATTAAACTTATGAGGCCTGGTGGGCTCTTCAAAGAAAATTAAATGTTATAATTTTTTTTGGTCTGTTTGTCTTGCCAAGGAATTTTCTTTCTTCCTTTTGTTTTCCAATAGCGAAATCTAGGAACCCAAAATATAATTTGATTCAAAGTAAATTCTACATATTTGTCTACAGGCTACTCAAATGTAGGCTCCTGCTGTAACCAGTGAGAAATTTGTTATTGATTTCACTTCATTGGGAGCAGGATTGGGCTTGTTCTTGCACTAAGGTGCAGAATCTCATGTCAGTTACAGTGGTGTAAATACAGAGTAACTTTATTGAAGTCAATGAAATTATACCAGATTTAGACGGGTATAAAGTATCTGGTCCTAAAGCTCTTGCTGTAGGAGTCTGTCACAAATCCTAGCTTGAGCCCCTTCCTGGCCTCTCACTGGGACTGCTGTGAGGGGGACCCATGTCTCTATGCTCTAGATCCAGAGGGTGTTTTCAGCTTCTAGAACAGGGGCAGGCAAACTATGGTCCACGGGCCACATCTGGCCCGCCAGCTGTTTTAAGCCAGCCCTCGAGCTCCTGCTGGGGAGCAAGGTCTGGCGCTTGCCCTGCTCCAGCACTCCGCCACTCCAACTGGGGAGCAGGGTCAAGGTCCACGCGGCTCCCGGAAGCAGTGGCATGGCCCCACTCTGGCTCCTACGTGTAGGGCAGCCGGGGGGAGTCCGCTCTGCATGCTGTCCCTGCCCCAAGTGCCGCCCCCGCAGCTCCCATTGGCTGGGAACTGCAGCCAATGGGAGCTGCAAGGATGGTGCCTGCAGACGGGGCAGCGTGCAGAGCCGCCTGGCCGCAGCTCCGCATAGGAGCTGAAGAGGGGTCATGGCTGCTGCTTCCAGGAGCTACTTCAGGTAAGTGCTGCCCGGAGCCTTCAGCCCTGAGCATCTCCCCACACCACAACCCCCTGCCCCAGCCCTGATCTCCCTCCTGCCCTCCGAACCCCTCGGTCCTAGCCCAGAGCACCCTCCTGCACCCCAAAGCCCGCACCCCCACTGGAGCCCTCATCCCCCCCACGCACCCTACTCCCCAGCCTGGAGCCCCCTCCCGCACCCTGAACTCCTAATTTCTGGCCTCACCCTGGAGCCTGCACCCCCAACCAGAGCCCTCACCCCCTCCCACACCCCAATCCCAATTTTCTGAGCATCCATGGCCCACCATACAATTTCTATTCCCAGATGTGGCCCTTAGGCCAAAAAGTTTGCCCACCTCTGTTCTAGAACCTGAATGGAGTCCAGCCACTTCCCCAATCTGAGGGTCCCTATGCACACTTTCAGGGTGCAGACATGCTATCTGGCACCCTCCTCTGAGTGTTGGAACCCATTGTCCAACTACCTAGCTGGTATGGGCGCAGCACTGACCCTTCAGACTCCCCCATACTTAAACCCACCCATTGTCCAGAATTCTACCCAACAATGTGATTGGTTTACTCTTCTAGGGACGTACAGAAGTTGTGAAAGTCAGTACATATATACTTTGTACAGCCGCGGTCCCCAAACTGTGGGGTGTGTCCCCCCAGGGGAGCATGGAAGAACGTTCGGAGGGGCGGGGTGGGCGGCGGGCAAGCTCTGCTCCCGGTCCATGTTCCCAGCCCCTGGTCGCGGCTCAGCCATCGGCCCCTGCTCCTGGCCGAGACTCTTGGCCACCAGCCCCCATTCTCAGCCCCTGGCCCCCGCTCCTACTAGCTGTGGCTCAGCTGCCTGCCCCTACTCTCAGCCCGATCCCCCTTTTCGACTCCCAGCCCCTGATCCCCATTCTCGGCCCCCACTTCCCCAGCTTGGCCATGACTGCACTCCTGGCTTGGGGGGGCGCGGACACATTCCATTACTAGGGGGGCGAGGGTAAAAATTTGGGCACCATTGTTGTACAGTCTAACATCTTCATGTTCTTTTATCCATAGCCATATAAAGCACAGAAGAGAACATAGATACAAAATAATATATGCTACATTAAAGTCCCTTTCTAGATCACCCTTCCCTTGTAAGTCCTTGGGGAACTAGCGGGAAGACAGGCAGGCGGGGTGTCCCTTTCCTCATGCAAGAAGTTATCTGGTGAGTGGTCTCTGCCTGGAGAAAAAGTCCCTGCTTTCCCCCAAATACTTCCCTTTCATAAAGTCACCTCTAATGCGCTAATGAGTAAAGTATAACAAATTACATTTCTGTTGCCATAGCAACATACTTTTTCTTACATAATGTCAGGCTGAATGCTATTTTTTGTTCTTTTCCTCCTGCTTTGTTTTAGCAGGATAAAGGCCTTCACTGTAATAAATGCAATTTTGCTTTTCTTTATTATAATAAATAAATAAATTTAAGAAAAGGATATATGTCCTAATAGAACACATTCCTACTTAATTACTGCGTGCCATTATTCTGAAGGCATAATGTTGCTGACAAACATAGTGGCTCCCTGCTCCATAGAGTAATTAATAGTGTTTATTGTACTATACGTTTTTCTCTTTTGTCAGACATAATTTGTTAAGTAAATTAGATACTGAAATACATATGGCTTAAAAGATAGCAAATAATAAAGTATTAGCAAGTACTTAATGAGACTGAAATAACTCAAGGGAAAAATAGTATTCTGATGCAAATAGTTGCCATAGTAATGACTTAAAACCTTCAATATTTAATAACAATAATACTAATAAAATGATAAAATAATAATCATAATTTTAGAGCCTGTACATTTTTACCTATGTTTTTTAAAAAGAGGATACCAGTTCTCCACTCTAGGTGAAATTTTCCCATTTCGGAAATCCTCACAGACCAAATCACCATTGGCCTTGGATGTCAACAGAGGATGTCCTGCTGTCATTCAAGATCTGGGACTCCTATTGGCTTCAGCGGGACTTCATCATAAAGAATCAATGTCAGGCTGTGATCCAGTGTTCTTAAGGCTATTTTTCTGGTGCAACTTCTTTCATATCTCTAACATACATTCTAATAAAGTTTCCTTTGAAGATGAGGACTGAGAGGTCAGATATTTGAAAAGTGTGTGCCCACGGGTAATAGGGTGCTTTTGTTTTATCATCATTTTTTCTGTATGAGTTTGTTTGAAAGCATAGAATCATTGACTCCTAGGACTGGAAAGGACCTTGAGAGGTGATCTAGTCTAGTCCCCTGCATGCTGATTGTCTGGTTTCACCCACATCGTTGTTGTTGGGGCATTTGAGGCACTGGATGAGGTATACCACAAGCTATGATAGGCATGTGTTGGACCCACGGATCTTGAAAACTGTGATGTGGGAGGGATTCACAGGAAAAACACCACAGCGGCCCAACACTGTAGCATTTAATTTCAGAAAGGGGAACTACACAAAAATGAGGTTAGTTAGGGTTACCATACGTCCTGTTTTTCCCGGACATGTCCGTTTTTTTGGTAATCAAACCCCCGTCCGGGGGGAATTGCCAAAAAGCCGAACATGTCCGGGAAAAATACCGGCCGGGCACTTCCCCTCCCGCGGCTGCTCTGCTCCTCCCCTGACTCTTCGGCTCTGTTTAAGAGCCGAGCTGCCCGAGCGCTCCGGCTTCGGGCAGCCCCCTTGCCTCCGGACCCCGAGCCGCCGGCTGGGCACTTCCCCTCCCGGGCTCCAGCTGCTCTGCTTCGGCGGCGCAGGGTCCGGAGGCAAGGGGGCTGCCCGAAGCCGGTAGCGCTCGGGCAGCTCGTCTCTT
>NW_020664447.1:25174969-25175574 GCF_002925995.2 Terrapene triunguis
TCAGTTCCATTCTCCTCACTTAGCCAGTTCCACTCTCTACTCCTCAGGCCTGGTCTACACTACGAGTTTAGGTCGACTTTAGTCGCGTTAAATCGAATTTAGCCTGGACACGTTCACACGACGAAGCCCTTTCTTTCGACTTAAAGGGCCCTTTAAACCGGTTTCTTTAATCCACCTCCGACGAGGGGATTAGCGATAAAATCGGCCTTATGGGGTCGGAATTGGATTAGTGTGGACGGAAATCGACGTTATTGGCCTCCGGGAGCTATCCCACAGTGCTTCATTGTGACCGCTCTGGACAGCACTCTCAACTCAGATGCACTGGCCAGGTAGACAGGAAAAGCCCCGCGAACGTTTGAATTTCATTTCCTGTTTGCTGAGCGTGGAGAGCACAGGTGACCACGCAGAGCTCATCAGCACAGGTAACCGTGATGGAGTCCCAGGATCGCAAAAGAGCTCCAGCATGGACAGAACGGGAGGTACGGGATCTGCTCGCCATATGGGGAGATGAATCAGTGCTGGCCGAACTCCAAAGCAGTAAACGAAATGGCAAAATATTAGAAAAGGTCTCCAAGGCCATGAAGGACAGAGGCCATAACAGGGAC
>NW_020664447.1:25175584-25231590 GCF_002925995.2 Terrapene triunguis
CTGTCCAGGCTGCCTGTGTACGGCTTCATGAGCCATGGCATTAAGGGGTAGGCTGGGTCCCCAAGGATCACGATAGGCATTTCAACATCCCCAACGGTTATTTTCTGGTCCAGGAAGAAAGTCCCTTCCTCCAGCTTTCTAAACAGAGCAGACTGCCTGAAGACGCAAGCATCATGTACCCTTCCCGGCCAGCCCACGTTGATGTCAGTGAAACGTCCCTTGTGATCCACCAGGGCTTGCAGTTTATGTACTGGGTGGCTTGGTGCTCCGGTGCCAATATAGGGATATGGGTTCCGTCTATCGCCCCACCACAGTTTGGGAATCCCATTGCAGCAAAGCCATCCACTATGGCCTGCACGTTTCCCAGAGTCACTACCCTTGATATCACCAGGTCTCTCATTGCCCTGGGAACTTGGATCACAGCAGCCCCCACAGTAGATTTGCCCACTCCAAATTGATTCCCGACTGACCGGTAGCTGTCTGGCGTTGCAAGCTTCCACAGGGCTATCGCCACTCGCTTCTCCACTGTGAGGGCTGCTCTCATCCTGGTATTCTGGCGCTTCAGGGCAGGGGAAAGCAAGTCACAAAGTTCCATGAAAGTGCCCTTACGCATGCGAAAGTTTTGCAGCCACTGGGAATCGTCCCACACCTGCAGCACGATGCGGTCCCACCAGTCTGTGCTTGTTTCCCGGGCCCAGAATCGGCGTTCCACGGCATGAACCTGCCCCAGTAACACCATGATTTCCACATTGCTGAGGTCTCTGCCTTGTGAGAGGTCTATGTCCATGTCAATTTCCTCATCACTCTCGTCGCCGCGCTCTAATCGCCACCTCCTCGGCTGGTTCCGGTTTTGCTTTGACATGTCCTGGCTCTGCATATACTCCAGGACAATGCGCGTGGTGTTCATAGTGCTCATAATTGCCGCGGTGATCTGAGCGGGCTCCATGATCCCAGTGCTAGCTATGGCGCCTGGTATGAAAAAAGGCGCGAAACTAGTATCTGAAGGACTAGGGGAGGGAGGGAGGGAGGGGCGAGTGACGACATGGCATACAGGTACAGGGAATTAAAATCAAGAAAGGTGGCTGTGCATCAGGGAGAAACACAAACAACTGTCACACAGAATGGCCCCCCCCAAAGATTGAACTCAAAAGCCTGGGTTTAGCAGGAGGGAGGGGGGAAGCAAATGAATACAGAATAAATCTATTTTTTACATCTTAAGACGACGGTGCAGCATGACTGATAGCCCTCGGCATTTTCTGGGTGCTTGGCAGCAAATACTGGGCGCTTGGCAGTTAGCCTTCAGGTCTATTGCACAATCTGATACCCACTGCAGTATGACAACGATGGATACCAGTCGTAATATACTATCTACTGCCCAAAAGGCAAGGGGTTGCTGCTGTGTAGCAATGGTGCCCCATACGTCGCATACTACGACTGATAACCATCATCATCAAGGCAAGGGGTCTAGACCCACGTCTGCCAGCCCCATGTCTGCCAGCACCCAGATCGCCCTCGGCCTCTTCTGGGTGCTTAGCAGAAAACTGGGTGCTTGGCAGAAAATAGCATACTACGACTGATAACCATCATTGTCTGCCCAGGTGCCCATGATCGACAGCCACTGCTGTCCGACGAGGACGGTTACCAGTCGTAATAAACCAGCTACTGCCAAAAGGCAAAAGGCAAGGGCTGGTGCAATGCAGCCCTACGGCTGCCAGCCCCACGGCTGCCGGCACCCAGATCACCAATGAAGGTTTCCAGTCATGCTGCACCGTCTACCGCCAAAAGGCAGTTAGCTGCTGCTGCTGTGTAGCAATGCAGTCCCACATCTGCCGGCACCTAGATGACATATGGTGACGGTGAGCTGAGCTGAGCGGGCTCCATGCTTGCCGTGGTATGTTGTCTGCACAGGTAACCCAGGTAAAAAGGCGCGAATCTATTGTCTGCCGTTGCTGTGACGGAGGGGGAGGGGCCTGATGACAGGTACCCAGAACCCCCCGCGGCACTGTTTTGCATCATCCGGGCATTGGGGTCTCAACCCAGAATTCCAATGGGCGGCGGAGACTGCGGGAACTGTGGGATAGCTATCCATAGTGCAATGCGCCGGAAGTCGACGCTAGCCTCGGTACTGTGGACACGGTCCGCCGAACTAATGCACTTAGAGCATTTTATGTGGGGACACACACAATCGGCTGTATACAACCGATTTCTATAAAACCGGCTTCTATAAATTCGACTTAATTTCGTAGTGTAGACATACCCTCAGTCTGCTAGCTGCGGGCTGACTGCAGGAAAAGAGAGAACTAACCCTGCAAGCCTTGTATATAGCTCAACACTGGTGGTGGGAGAATTGTGTGTGTAAATAAAGCCATGGGTGCTGCCTAACTGGAGGCCTCTCTGCACTTTATTGGGACAGCTAGCAGGCCCAGGAAGAAGGCCGGGGCAGTGGACCCATCACAAGGCTCAAATACATAGTAAGAGAACCAAAAAAGAGCCACTGTGGCTAAACAACAAAGTAAAAGAATCAGTGAGAGGCAAAAAGGCATCCTTTAAAAAGTGGAAGTTAAATCCTAATGAGGAAAATAGAAAGGAGCATAAACACTGGCAAATGAAGTGTAAAAATATAATTAGGAAGGCCAAAAAGAATCTGAGTAACAGTTAACCAAAGACTAAAAAAAATTGCTATTACTTTTTGGAAGTACATCAGAACCAGGAAGCCTGCTAAACAACGAGTGGGACCACTGGATGATCGAGGTGTGAAAGGAGCACTCAAGGATGATAAGACCATTGAGGAGAAACTAAGGGTATGTCTACACTACCCGCCGGATTGGCGGGTAGTGATCAATCTATCGGGGATCGATTTATCGCGTCTAGTGTAGACGCGATAAAATCAATCCCTGATTGCTCTGCCGTGGACTCCGGAACTCCACCACGGCGAGAGGCGGAAGCAGAGTCGAAGGGGGAGCAGCAGCGGTCGACTCGCTGCCATCCTCACGGCCAGGTAAATCGACCTAAGATACGCCGACTTCAGCTACACTATTCGCGTAGCTGAAGTTGCGTATCTTAGGTTGACACCCCCCCCCAGTGTAGACCTAGCCTAAATGAACACATTCTTTGCATTGGTGTTCACAGCTGATGATGTGAGGGAGATTCCCAAACCTGACCCATTCTTTTTAGGTTACAGATCTGAGGAACTGTCCCAGATTGAGGTATCATTAGAGAAGGTTTTGGAACAAATTGATAAATTAACAGCAATGAGTCACCAGGACCAGATGGTGTTCACCCAAGAGTTCTGAAGAAACTCAAATGTGAAACTGCAGAACTACTAACTGTGGTCTGTAACCTATCATTTAAATCAGCTTCTGTACCAGATGACTGGAGGATAGCTAATGTGACGCCAATTTTTAAAAAGGTGATCCCTCCAGAGGTGATCCCGGCAATTACAAGCCTGTAAGCCTTTACTTCAGTTCTGGACAAACTGCTTGAAACTATAATAAAGAACAAAATTGTCAGACACATAGATGAACATAATTTGTTGAGGAAAAGTCAACATGGTTTTAGTAAAGGTAAATCATTCCACACCAATCTACTAGAATTCTTAGAGGGGGTCAACAAACATGTGTACCAAGGAGATCCAGTGCATTTAGTGTACTTAGACTTTCAGAAAGCCTTTGACAAGATCCCTCACCAAAGGCTCTTATGCAAAGTAAGCTGCCACGGGATAAAAGGGAAGGTTCTCTCATGGATTGGTAACTGGTTAAAGGATAGGAAACAAAGGATAGGTATAAATGGTGAGTTTTCAGAATGGCGAGACGTAAATAGTGGTGTCCCTCAGGGGTCTGTTCTGGGACCGGTCCTATTCAACATATTCATAAATGATCTGGAAAAAGGGATAAACAGTGAGGTGGCAAAATTTGCAGATGATACAAAATTACTAAAGATAGTTAAGATGCAGGCAGACTGCGAAGAGCTACAAAAGGATCTCTCAAAACTGGGTGACTGGGCAACAAAATGGCAGATGAAATTTAATGTTGATAAATGCAAGGTAATGCACATTGGAAAGCATAATCCCAACTATACATATAAAATGATGGGGTCTAAATTAGCTGTTACCACTCAAGAAAGAGATCTTGGAGTCATTGTGAATAGTTCTCAATGTGCAGCGGCAGACAAAAAAGCGAACAGGGAATAATTAAAAAGGGATAGAAAATAGGGCAGAAAATATCATGTTGCCTCTATATAAATCCATGGTACTCCCACATCTTGAATACTGCGTGCAGATGTGGTTGCCCCATTTCAAAAAAAGATATACTGGGACTGGAAAAGGTTCAGAAAAGGGCAACAAAAATGATTAGGGGTATGGAATGGCTTCTGTATGAGGAGAGATTAATAAGACTGGGACTTTTCAGCTTTGAAAAGAGACAACTAAGGGGAGATATGATTGAGGTCTATAAAATCATGACTGGTGTAGAGAAAGTAGATAAGAAAGTGTTGTTTACTACTTCGCATAACACAAGAACTAAGGATCACCAAATGAAATGAATATGCAGCAGGTTTAAAACAAATAAAAGGAAGTATTTCTTCACACAATGCAGTCAATTTGTAGAACTCCTTGCCAGAGGATGTTGTGAAGACCAAGACCATAACAGGGTTCAAAGAAGAACTAGATAAATTCATGGAGGATAGGTCCATCAATGGCTATTAACCAGGATGGGCAGGAATGGTGTCCCTAGCCTCTGTTTGCCAGAAGCTGGGAATGAGCGACAGGGGGTGGATCACTTGATGATTACTTGTTCTGTTCATTCCCACTGGGGCACCTGGCACTGGCCACTGGCCACTGTCAGAAAACAGGATAATGGGCTAGATGGACCCAGTAGGGCCAGTCTTACAGATTTTTTGGTATATCTGGGGTGATTGCTGGGTCCGTGGATGTGAGTTTGGTGATTCATGGCTTTTTTATATATAGTGATTTGTAAGTTTCCATTGCTGAAGCTGACTGTGGTGTCCAGAAAGTTGATGCTGGTATGGGAGTGTTCTAGCGAGAGTTTGATGGATGGGTGGTGGTTGCTGAAGTTGTGGTGGAAAGCTGAGGGAGTTTAGCCCATCTGTTCAAAAGGTGAAAATATCATTAATGTACCACAGGTATACTGTTGGTTTCATGGTGTATTTTTCCAGAAATTCTTCCTCTAGATGGCTCTCCAATATGCCAGCCTCTTCTAGTGCCCCTGGCTGTTCCCATGGTTTGGACAATGTGTTTGTTAAATGTAAAGCTGCTGTAGGTATAATGAAATGGGTGAGTCTGGCAATGTGTTTAGGGTGGATTTCTGAGCATTGTTCATTATCTGATAGGTATTTGAGGCAGGCAGTGATGTCATCATAGTCAGGGTTGTTGGTGTACAGGGATGTGACATCCATGGTGGCAGGGATGATGTTGCAGACTTTCTAGAAGAAGTTGGTAGTGTCTTGGAGGAAGCTGGCCCTTTGGGTGGTGAGTGGTTTGAAGATGGTTTCTAACAGTCCTGCTATTCTTTCAGTAAGAGTTCCATGGCCAGTTCTGATTAGGCTGGATCCCTTGTTCGTGTATCTTGGGAAGCATGTAGAAGGTCACTGGGGTGAGTTTGTGGGGGATGTGGTTTAGAGGTTTTCTTTGAGTTGTTTGGGGAAAGCTTTTATGGTATCTTTAAATTCCTATGTGAATTATGATGTATGGTCTTCAAGAGTTCTCTATAGTAGGTGATGCTGGAGAGTTGGCTGTTGGCTTTGTTAATGTAGTCATCATTAAGGCTACGTTTTCGACATGGGTATTTTTAGTAAAAGTCACGGACAGGTCACAGGGAGTAAGCAAAAATTTATGGTCTGTGACCTGTCCGTGACTTTTACTAAAAATACCAGTGAATAAAACATGGGGCGGGGGAAGCTGCCCGGGGATCCCATGGGTGCTGGGGAAGGGCGGCCCAGCTGCTTGGGGTGGGGGGGCTGCCTGGCCACGCCTCTGCCTAGCAGCTAAGTGAGGGGGATGTCACCGCCTCTGGGAGCCCACCAGATAAGCACTGCCCAGAGCCCGCCTCACCCTGTCCAATGTCCCAAACCCCTTCCCCCTCTCACACCCAAACTCTGCTGCTGGGGGGGAGAGAGGGGAGACTGTCCCAGCAGTGGCTTGAGTTGCCCCGAGCCAGGCGCACCAGTCGCTGCAAAAGTCACGGAGGTTACAGAAAGTCACCGAATCCGTGACTTCCGTGACAAACTCACAGCCTTAGTCATCATGATTGAGAACTATGATGGCTCCCCCTTTGTCTGATGGTTTGGTCACCATGTGGTAGGGATGTCATTACAATACAATTACAATATTATATGTGTGCATTTGATATATCTACAAAATTTCATAAGTTTTAAATTAAAAATATCTAGGGGTAGATTCTGTGCTGAGCCACCTGAGAGGTGCCTAACAAGGGGCTCATCCCAAAGGGGTTGAGTGGGGGCATTAAACTACCTTTTTACCTCCTGGATTACTGTGAGGGCCACAACAATCCCCTTGATGTACAAGAGATGAATAAGAAGAATTCTAATCTCTGGGTCAGAAAGTCAGAGATGTAAATTAGTCAGTCATAGAATTTAAAGCCAGAAGGGACCACTAGATCCTCTTGTCTGACCTCCTGTATAACACAGGCCACTAACATCATCCAGAACCAACACACTACCCTAACAACTGCAATGAGACCAATGTATTACAGCCAACAGGGGACTAGACTATTATGTGCCAGAGGTAGAGAATAGGAATGACTGAGGCATACCAAATCCTGCTACTGGAAATACCGAGATCTATTCAGCAACTTTGAATACATTTGGGTAGGGGTGGATAGCATGTATCTGCACTAGTCTTTTTTTCAGAATGAAGCAGTTTGAGCAGAAGTTATTTAAGGAATGCCCTTCAGGAAGGAAACTATATATGTATATATAGAGAGAAGGGACTGTTCAAGGGGAACAAACACTTCGGCAGTTTGGGAGGGAGTACGAGCGGCTTTTTTTTTTTTTTGCTTTGGCAAAAATGGTAGAGCCGGCGCAGCAGGGGGTGCATGCTCAAATTTTTTTTACTGATAGGGGTGCACGATCAAAAAAGTTTGGAGACCACTGGTGTATAGAAAAGAATGAACTACATGCAATGTAGACAAAAACAGCCCACTGTTCTGTCAGTGGGAAATGTGTAAATTGACAACAGGGTTTGTTACCTACACTTCCCTCTCAGTTTCAGTCATGTATGAACAGGGTTATGTACAGAGGTGTCTGCTCCACATGAATTGTCTGCAGTGCGTGAACTCAAATGGAGAGACTGAAGGAACAAGCAGGAGATTAGCGTTGGTGGAGTCAGTCACATTGTGGTTATTTTGTTCCTGCATAAGATGTAACTGACATGATGAGCAGATGTATGAAAGATGATATCAAAGATATATGATGTTGGTTCATTGCCATTAATGAACTAGTGGCTCACATTTTGTACTGTGAATTCTCTGGCAGCTGATATCTCATTCCCCAGCTATCTACAACAGTCTCCCCAATCCCCCTTTTGTGACTCTCCAAATTGTAAGTAAAACAAACAAAGTATAATTGTTTTAAAATGTTGTACTTTTACTTTAAAATGTTAAATTGGGTTTTAAACAGCTGTAATTCCTTTGTTCGTGGCAATTATATAACAGTCTGAAAAAATCATTTAATATATTATAAAGACAGAAGGGTCCATTGTGATCAGCCACTGGAGTTCCGTGAATTAATTCATGTTTGGACTACAGAATATCTTTTAGGGAAAAAAAATCAATGTGGTGTTTAAAATTTGCAGATATGGAGGATCTACCACAGTCCTTTGTAAGTTGTTCCAATGGATAATTTAAAATATACACCTTTTTTGTAGTATGAATTTTTCTAGCTTCACCTACTTGAATCCTTTTTACCTTTCTCTACTAGACTGAAGAACCCTCTATTATCAACTTTCTGTTCCCCATGAAGATACTTACAGACTGTACTCAAGTAACCCCTTAATATTCTCTTGGTGAAGCTAAACATATTGAGCTCCTTGAGTATTTTACTTTATGGCATTTTTTTCCAAATCCTTTAAATCAATCTCATGGTTCTTCTTTGAATTGTCTCAAATTTATCAACATCCTTCTTGAAATGTGGACACCAGAATTGGGCACAGGATTCCAGTAGCTGTCATACCACTGCCAAACACAGAGATAATATAATTTCCCTACTACTACTTGGTATTCCCGTTTATCTACCCAGTGATCACGTTAGCCCTTTTGGCTGCAGCATTGCACTAGGAGCTCATGTCCAGTTGATCATCCATCATGATCCCCAAGTCCTTTTCAGAGTCACTGCTTCCCAGGACAAAGTCCCCTTACATTCATATATCTTCATTGTTATATTTCAAAATTAAGACGCTATATGTAAAGGCTGTATACAGTGGGTTATGTTCCCTCTGTTGGAATTCAGTGGCACAGGACCAGAGTGGGAAGGGGATATGATGAGATGTTAAGGGGTGGTGTTGGAGTAAAAAATGGGAGATGTTACAGAGGAGGCAAGTTTTCTCCCCTCTTCCTACCAGCTTCAGCTCTGCCTTGCTTGGCTTCAGACTGAGTCAGCTTGAGACCAATCGAAAACTGGGAAAGGAAGGGCTGCAACTGACACAGATGGAATGAGGAAGTTAAACAGTGGCCTTTTCCCCCAGGCCATTATGATATAATTTACCGTAAGAGAGAGATTCTTGTTGACACCGTATGTTGTCTTCATTCTTCTGTGGATGCCAGAAAGATAAGATGTTCAGGTTAACAGTGTGCTTTGCTGTCACTGAACTCTCTGCACTCTGATCAATACATCCAGAAAAAGAGTTCTGTGATCTGATACATTTCAGCCATTTTAGGTAAAGAATTGCTCCAGAGACAGTTAAACACTTTACTACATGGATTAAGCAATTCATTTCTCAGTGGGGCATTCTTGATCTAAAGAACATGTCACTGCCACACATAGATGCCAGAAAACTAACCCTGGAGGACATCATATGATCTCATCACTGACAAATTTTAATTAGAGAGTGGCTCAAACCAGACTCCTAGCCCCTTCTAACTTCTAGCATGGCTGGTGAAACTAAGATTTGAAACTTCACGTCCCAACTTGACCCTGTGGTTTTGATTTGGAGGTTCATCTGGAACCAGAAGGAATTCACTATTTTTTCTGGTTCCAGCTGAGATGCAGCTAAAATAATCTGAGCATAAAATGACAGTGAGATTTGGCCCAAAATAATGAAAAACTCTTAGAATTACTGATTTCATGAAATTTCTACCATTTGGGAATAAAGCTTTGGGGGGTGGGGACAAAAACCAGTTTTCTTTTACCTCTAATCTGAACTTAAACCCTTGTACTGATTTGGCCTCAGACTTGATCCCTTGACATAAACATAGTTCAGATCCAGATCTGAACACTGCCACTTCACTCATCTTCTGCTGTGATATGACTGTACAGATTTACCTACGTGATAGCTTGTAGGAGCCTTCCCTTGAACCCTCACTGGGCTAGCTTACTTAACGTCCATTTGGATTCAATATGCTTTTTACCAATCTTGTACCTCCTTTAAGTGAATGTGAGAGCAAGTCTTGATTTCAACTATGTATAACTGATAAGAGCCTGACACTTATCTGAACCATTAAAAAAAAAGAAAGAAAGAAAAGAGAGGATTGAAGAAGGGATATAGGAATTTGTTTGCTTTTCAAAAAAAAAATTACAACTCCATGAGCAAATGATATTTACTACTTTTTCTACTGAATAATTAAAAGGTTCCTCAGAGCAACTTATATTTTTGTTGATATTCTTCCACCCCGATAGGTCACTAAGTAATCGGCTTTTTCTTTCTCTGGAGAACAGCTGTAATTTTTGAGGGTTATAAAAAAAAAGACTTTTTTTTCTGGTGCTTTTCTGAGGCCATTAGATGGAGTTTCTGAAAGAAAAAAAAGAAAAAGGAAAAAAACAACACTGGATTATTTTTATAGCCTTTGGGACATGAAGATGCAGGCAGAATATCCTTGACCACTAACGCTAGGCTTTCCTTTAGCCTTAATTACAGATTTCTTTTAAAATCACTCACTTTCTCTTCTTTCATCAAAACATTGTCTGTTACAACAAACTGGCTTTGACACAGAAACAGAACCCAAGACAATATCTGGAGCAGGAAAGGTTTACAGATTATGTTTTATGCCCTTTTAAAGTTAAAAGATATATAATAATATGGCATGCAGTGTACAGTGTGTGAAGTAAGAATTTGCCAAGGGGATGCTTATTCTAAAGAAGGTAATAACAATGCAAGTATGCACTTTATAGCATTTGTAGAGAGAACATTAAGATCTGATTTGGGAATCTAAAGGATATCTTGGTGTCTATTTAGTTTTAACGATGTACTGTGCAGTCACTTTGGCTTTAAATACTGGCTTAATTCAAAAGTTTGTAATCCAAGAGGCCCAAACGACAGATGCATGTAACAGGAATCAATTAGATCATATATCTCATCACTCACGTTTCAAGAAGTAACAAGTTAAATGAACACATGAAAGCCAAGACCGAGTGTCTTAAAGGACTACAATATCTTGATGTCTACAACTAGGCACTCCACCTGATTAAATTTGTAGATTCCAATGCCATAATCTTATCAGACCTCCGGTAATACACAAGTAATAGAACTTCCCCAAAATAATTCCTAGAGCATATCTTTTAGAAGAACTTCCAATCTTGATTTAAAAATTGCCAGTGATGGAGAATCCACCATGGCCTTTAAAAAATTGTTCTAATGTTTAATTAATCTTACTGTTAAAAATGTGTGCCTCATTTCCAGTCTGAGTTTATCTAGCTTCAACTTCCAGGCTTTGTGATCTTGTTATTCCTTTCTGTGTTAGAATGAAAATAAATAAAATATTTGTTCCCCATGTAAGTTTTCATAGATTGTAATCAAGTTACACCTTAACCTTCTCTTTGTTAAGTTAAATAGATTGAGCGTCTTGAGTCTGTCAATGTAAAGCATATTTTCTAATCCTTTAATCATTCTCATGACTCTGCTCTGAACCCTCTCCAATTTATCAGCATCCTTCTTAAATTGTGGATACTAGAAATGGACACGGTATTCCAGCAGTTGTCAAACCAGTGCCAAATACAGAGGTCAAATAACGTACTCAGGATTCTCCTGCTTATGAATCCAAGGATTGCATTAGTTCTTTTGGCCAGAGCATCACATTAGGAGCTCATGTTCAGCTGATTATCCACCATGACCCCCAACTCTTCTTCAGAGTCACTGCTTCCCAGGGTAGAGTCCACCATCCTGTAAGTATGGCCTACATTCTTTATTCCTAGATGTATACATTTATCTTGAACCATCTTCAAAACCATACTGTGTTTTTGTGCCCAGGTTACCAAGTGATCCAGATTAGTGACCTGTTCTCTTCATTATTTACCACTTCCCCAATTTTTGCAAACTTTATAAATGATTTTATGTTTTCTTTCAGGTCATATTTAAAATTGTTAAATAGCATAGACTCAAGAACTGATCCCTGCAGGACCCCCCTAGAAGCATACCCGTTTTATTATTATTATTATTATTATTATTAATGGAGATATCCCATCTCCTAGAACTGGAAGGGACCTTGAAAGGTCATCGAGTCCAGCCCCCTGCCTTCACTAGCAGGACCAAGTACTGCTTTTGCCCCAGATCCCCAAGCGGCCCCCTCAAGGATTGAACTCATAACCCTGGGTTTAGCAGGCCAATGCTCAAACCACTGAGCTATCCCTCCCCCCTCATTTACATTTATGATTTTCATTTATGATTCCTCATTTACAACAACATTGAGACCTATTGGTAATCTATTTAGTGTGTGCCATATTAATTTTATATCTTTCTAGTTTCTTAATCTGGGCCCTTAATTATCATTCAGTATCCAGTCAAACACCTTACAGATGTCTACATATATTACATGAACACTATCACCTGTAACAAGCAAACTCTTTAATCTCATCAAAAGTTATCAAATTAGCTTGCAAAGGGTCCTCTTCTCTTGCAACCCCTGGCAGATACTTTGCAGGCCCTCTAATGGCCTTTCCCAGCCTGTGTCTATTTCTGAGTGTCTCTCTCTTAGTGTTTTGTGGTCTGGCCCTTCAGCCAACTCACATAAAATTTGACTCCCATTCCAGAGTAACTAAAGGTTCAACAGAAAATCCCAATCAAATGCCCAAACTAATAATTCTTTTGCCTCTCAGGCTTCAGTGAAGTCCTCTGCTTCTTAGTCTTTTCTCCTGAACCCTGAAGAGCTTCTCTTATCTTGATTCTTCCCCAGCTGGATTCCACTATTGCCTCCCTCCCCCAGGAACTCTGGCAGCTTCCCTTAGGGGTTTCCCTGATCTTTGTAAACCCTATCTCAGGGTTCCCCCACAGGAGCCTAAACAACTCCCTGTGGGTTCTCCTCCCTGCAGGAGAGTCCTGCCTTCACTGCAGTCTCTCTCCCTAGACTGATTTCCCAGCTCTATTTAAGCGGTCTTTCCTGATTCCTGCAGATGGGGCTAGTCATGATTATTAAGTTGCCATATCACCATCAGCTGGGGGCTAGTTGCTAGGTCACAAGCAAGACTGAATCTGGCTTGCCTTAAAGGGCTATCCAGCCTGTGACAAGTGAAAATAACCTAGAAACAGTTATTTCAATAGTTTCAATAAAATGATCAATCTAAGCTTTGGTCCACACTACAGAGTTAGGTTGATGTAAGACAGCTTACTTTGACCTAATTATGTCAGTGTACACGTTATAGCCTTGCTCCTGCTGATGTAAGTGCCCTACTACACCAACATAATAACTCCACCTCCATGAGAGGTGTACGGCTTATGTTTGTGTAGTTAGGGTGATGCAGTGTCCGTGTAGACACTGTGTTACTTACATCCTCTGGTGGCTGTCATTCTTGTCAATTTCACAGCTCCATGTTGAAGCTGTAAATTGACAAGAAAGCCCGGGGCAGGTGGTGAGCTCCAGCTAGAGCCTGGATGCCCCCCATCCTGGCTCCTCGCTCCCAAACAGGCTGCTGCCTGTGCTCCGGGTTCCCAGCGGGGAGGCATAAAGCCTAGGCAGCTGCCCATGGGGAGGCGAGAAGCTTGGGCGGCTCCCGGTGGAGAGCTGGGAGCCTTGGCTCTCAGCCCCCTGCACTGCCCCCCTTCAGTCGGTGGAAACATTCCTGGTGACATGCCCTAATACTGTAATTCTTAACCTGGCCCCTAGGGTAGTCCAGTACAGGGACATAAATGTAACTGAACTTTGCTGGAGTTCCTTTTGCACCATCCTACCACTGCAAATGCTAATTGCCGCTTTTTCCAGACCACTATGCTTTATCTTCCTGCTGTGGTTATTGCTTGGGCCCTTGTCTTTCTTGCTTGGAATTATAGATTTATCTGCTAGCTAGATGTTGATCTGAGTAATACAGTACTTTCCAATGGATATCAACTCAGCCAGGGAGGAGGAAAGATACACAGCAATAGGCGAACAGGTTTGTTCAAGTATGTTTAAAATTCCCATAAGCTTCCCTATTTCCCTGTTCTTCCTCTTTCCCCTCTTCATCTCTCTCTCCTGCCTTTTCCCTTGCTCCTTTTAGTTGTTTCCTCCTGTCTTCCTGTACTTACTTACATTACCAAAAAAAAGTAAGATGTGAAAATTCCCTTGTGACAAACTGGGAAAATGTCTATTATTTCTTAGGAATATTATGTACAACATTGTTTCCCTGTTCAATTCTATATTTCTGCCTGGCTGAATGCATGCAGTCATATCAAAGGAGGCTGTAAAGAGGCCTGTGTTATACAGGAGGTGAGATTAAATGATCACAGTGGTCCCTTCTGGCCTTAGAATCTATGAACCTATGAAACCTACCTGGTGTGCCATCCAAATTAGGATATCTTTCTCTTCCCAATGCTAGAACTGAGATCAGAGGATCCTGAGGGGTTAAAAAGATGCCCCTGGGAGAAAGGGAGGTGGGAGGAGTGGTCAGATCAGCTAGAAGCAGCAGGGACACTGTCAGCATGCAGGGAGGAGGATACATAAGCAGACTGACTTGAGAGGCATGGCCTGCAGCAAGCTAGCTGCAACTTGGTGCCTAGAGAGAACAGGGAGCAAAGCTAAGTCATGTCAGTAGGTAAGAAAATGTGTATATGCCTGTTATTTTTACATCTACTTCACATTCAAGCTCTGTGTACCATTTGGGAAAATCGTCTTTTTTTTTTTGTTGTTGTTGCAGAAACTGCTTCTGTATTGCTGCATACTGTTGCACAAAATGCAAAGTACTAAATGTAGGAAGGAAAAATCAAATGCACAGCTACAAAATGGGGGATAACTGGCTAGGCAGTAGTACTGCTGAAAAGAATCTGGGGATTATAGCGGATAACAAATTTAATTATGAATAAATGGTGTGATTCAGCTGTGAAAAAGGCTAATATTCTGGTGTGTATTAACTGGAGTGTTGTATGTAAGGCATGGAAGGTAATTGTACCACTCAACTCAGCACTGGTGAGGCCTCAACTGGAGTACTGTGTCCAGTTCTTGCTGCCACACTTTCAGAAAGGTGTCTGTCATGCTGTCTGGAGTGGCTCATGACTGAGTGCCAACCTCAGTGCAGACAGTTGAAAACTGGGTAGACGTCCCAAAATGGTGGTATGTTCTATAATTAGATTTCACCAGCCCAGTAACAAACGTGAACTCCTGGATCACCATTTCAGTCTTATCATAGAATCACAAAGTCCCCTTTGGCTCTCCAGTCTATATTGCCACCCAGACAAGCTGGACTTATGGCATGTCTATACTACAAAATTAAGTCGACCTAACTTACGTCAGCATACAACCACTGCAGTAATTACATCACTTGTGCACGTCTACACTTTGCTTCTTGTTTGGTAGCGCATCTCCTCACCAGGAGCATTTGTACCAATTGTACTGTCAGTTTAGAGCATTGTGGGACAGCTTCTGAAAGCCAGTAACTATTGATGTAAGCAACGCAGTGTCCACACTGACAGTGTGTTGACCTAACTACATCAACATCAATTCAACGCCTCTCGTGGAGGTGGAGTTATTAAGTAGGTGCAGCTGGGCCGTTGGCACAAGCTAAATTTTAGTGTAGACACTTACATAGGTCAACGTAATCTCAACTCTGTAGTGGAGACCAGGCCTTAGTGATAAATGGTCACTTATACCAAAAAACTACAAAATATTCAGGTTGCTTCTAGTCCCAAGAGACCAGTCACTTATCCCAGATCAATTGGTACCCTACATCTTACACCAAAGACAATGTCTGTAGTTTATTACAGGATTGGCTATCTAAAAGTTATTAACTAGGGGAAAAAAATAAAAGTTATTTACAGATTAAAGCAAGCAAACATACACACACATGAGTTGTAATCTAAATCCTAAGAATGACAGTTGTAGTGATTTGTTAATTCAAATTGTCTTTCAGGGCAAATCCTGGGCTAACCCTAGGGGATCTCACTTCAGTTTAGAGTCTCTGTCCCTGTGACAGTTCAAACAGCAAAGAGATGAGAAATTCTCTTGTCACTCTGTTTTATTTCTTACATCTAAGGCATGTCTACACATACAATGCTGCAGCGACACAGCTACACCGATGCAGCTGTGCCGCTGCAGTGTGCCTGGTGAAGACACTCTATGCTGACTGGAGAGAGCTCTCCTGTCGGCATAATAAAACCACTTCTGTGAGCAGTGGTAACTATGGGTACGTCTTCACTACCCGCCGGATCGGCGGGTAGTAATCGATCTATCAGGGATCGATTTATCGCGTCTCAATCCCCGAACGCGTTCCCGTCGACTCCGGAACTCCACCAGGGCGAGAGGCGGAAGCGGAATCGATGGGGGAGCCGCGGCCATCGATCCCGCACCGTGAGGACGCGAGGTAAGTCGATCTAAGATACGTTGACTTCAGCTACACTATTCTCATAGCTGAAGTTGCGTATCTTAGATTGATCCCCCCCCCCCATAGTGTAGACCAGCCCTATGTCAGCAGGAGAAGATCTGCCACCGACATACCGCTGTCCACACCAGCCCTTATGTAGATGTAACTAGGTCACTCGGGAGTGGTTTATTCACATCTCTGCAAGACATAAGTTATGCTGACATAAACTGTAGTGTAGACTTAGCCTAAGTCTTCCAGACTATGCAATAAGCTCCCATGCATGTAGCATTTCCAGGGTGTGTCAGCTCGAAAGTTTGTCTCTCCCACCAACAGAAGTCATCGAATAAAAGATATTACTTCAAACACTTTGTCTCAAACTTCAATGACAAATTTTCACATGAAGAAATAGATGCATAAAGAAATCATGATATAGAGAATCAGTGTGCATTTTTATCCATCAGTCATCCAAATACTCATCAATAACATATAATAGGACCGAGTGAGCCAGAATATTATTGAATGCAGTACTTATATTCACCAAAATACTCACTAAACCATTCTTTTGTACAATTCAACCACCTCTATCATTGGGTAACACTGATTCAGTGTATGTAAAAGATGTGTAGACCTCAAGAGGCTTATCATATTGATTCAGTCAGTACAAGTTCAGTTCACATTCCAGAGGGTTCAAGGCTTGTCTAAACACATTTAAACTCTAATCTGGAAATTCAGCTGGATCTCACACAAGGAAACACTGTTTCAGGAGATTTTTGCTGCTACTTTGAATTTATTGGCCATGGAGACACCACAGCTACCACTTAAAACCCATGCATGCAATGTAGGAATATAACTCAGATTCTTCTGCTCCAGGAGGAAAATGATTTAAATATTGAAGCTGAATTTTTCAAAAGGGTGGATAAATACAGCCAGTAATATGTTTAGTAATGAAGGATAAGGTTAAAAAAAAACAGAGCTGGTTTGAAAAAAAGTTAAGAATGTTTCATACACAACAATCAAAAGACATGAAACTTTTGGATTCATTCAAATATTTCTGTGGGGGGGGACACTATTATTATTTATTTTTCAATGAAATTTCAAAACATTTCTTTTATTTTGGGGGGAAAAAATCCTTTTGTGGGAAACCCCACAACTTTTGCTCACTTTCTTACCTATGCAGAAAGGAATGAGAAGAATCAAAATGAGAGAAATATTTTCCCCCACTTGCAAAACATGAAAAATGTTGACTAAAATTAATATTTGTCCTGAAAATTTTCATTTTGATTTAAAAAAGCATTTTCTCTATATTAAAAAATATGTATTTTTTGATCAGCTCCATTGATATAAGGGTAATGAAATCTTATGCATCAGCATAGAACCTAAATGTCACATGAGGTCTAGAAGGGATTTTCCTTCCACTTACCATATAAATATGCCATTACACAATTGACAAGGTTCATTAGAGGCTCTTTCCTCTTTTTCCTTCCATCTAAGCATTAGGCATTGATCACTGCTGAAGATCAGATGCAATATTTAATATGTCAATAGTATATTTAATATGGTAGCCTCTGTTCATATGAATGATGGAATTTGGCTTTAAGATTTATTGTGTTATTTAGGTCTGATTAAGTTGTTTGACAAAAATGCCCATTGTGGGAAGTATGATATAGATTATGGTAATGTCACAGACTGAACAAAAACACAGAGCCGAAAAATTAATATTCATAGCAATTCAGGGAGGAAGAAAGTCATAGGGACTTGGAGGAGCTGATGTTGCTGTAAAGTAGAGCAGCTAAAGGAAGATGAAGTGTTAATTTGAGGGATATGCTTTGTGTAGGGTTACCATATTTCATCAAGCAAAAAAGAGGATGGGAGGAGCCCCACCCTAGCCCCGCCCTCGTCCTGCCCTAGCCCTGCCCCTGCCCCTTCCACTCCCTCCCACTTCCCGCCCCCCTCAGAACCCCCAACCCTCCCCCCGCTCCTTGTCCCCTGACTGCACCCTCCTGGGACCCCTGCCCCTAACTACCCCCCAGGACTCCACCCCCTACCTAAGCCTCCCTGCCTCTTGTCCCGACTGCCCCCTCCTGAGACCCTCCCCCCATCTTAACTGGCCCCCTAGGACCCTACCCCCTGCCTGTACCCTGACTGCCCCAACCCTTATCCACACCCCCACCCCCAGACAGACCCCTGGGACTCCCACGCCCCATCCAACCACTCCCCACCCCCTGACAGCCCCCCCCAGAACTCCCGACCCATCTAAACCCCTCTGCTCCATGTCCCCTGACTGCTCCGATCCCTCTCCCCACCCCTGCCCCCTGACTGCCCCCCCAGAACTCCCAAACACCCCCCCCGCTCCTTGTCCCCTGACTACCCCTCCTGGGACCCCTGCTCCTAACTGCCCTCCAGAACCCCACCCCCTACCTAAGCCTCCCTGTTCCTTGTCCCCTAACTGCCCCCCAGGACCCTACCCCCTACCTGTACCCTGACTGCCCAAAACCTTATCCACCCTCCCAGAAAGCCTCCCCGATCTCCCGACCCCCCCGTCTCTTGACTGCGCCCTCCAGAACCTCCCTGCCCCTTCTTCGACCCCCCAGCCCCCTTACCGTGCCGCTCGTCCCGGCAGGCTGGGCAGCAGGGGAGGAGGAGCGGGGGAGGAGCTCCAGACTGCCGGAGGCGATCTGCGAATGCAGGGAGGGAGGGAGGGAGGGAGGAAGTGATCTCAGCTGCAGGGGGGAGGAGGGGCTCTCTCTGGCTGTCGGAGCCCCATGTAAGTGGCACCATCCGGCCGGCTGCCCTATTAGCCGCGCGCGCTCTGCATGGGGGGAGAAGTGCGGACATTTACAAATTCCCCCCGGACGCTATTTTTAGCTCAAAAAGCCAGACATGTCCAGGGAAATCCGGACGAATGGTAACCCTAGCTTTGTGTGGAACATGCTATACATGAGACTTCGCAGTAACACCTCATTGCAGAGAAGCGTGCTTCCTTCAGACTCAGTAAAAAGATTGCTAGAGGCTAAGGGTATGTTTACACTGGCAAGTTTCTGCGCCACAAGTTATACCACTTCTATTAAAACGCTGGAATTAAACCGCTGTTGCGTGTCCACACTGTACTCCTTGTGATGCTGGAGCATATCCACATTAGCAGCTCTTGCGACGGCAAAGACAGCAGTGCATTGTGGTAGCTGTCCCACTGTGCAACTGGCCGCAGGGTGCTTTGGGAAGGGTTTGCAATGCCTCCTGGGGCAGGCACAGCGTCACACGATGCAGGTTTCCCAATCCCATTGTTCCATGGGCATCCTACTATATTGCCAGCTGCTTTTCAACCGAAGTAGAGGTGAGGGAGAGGGAGTGGGAGGGAGGGGAAGAGAAAGAGACAGTGTGTTTTGGGGGGACAGAGAGTGTGTCAGCATGCTGTCTTGTAAGTTTAGACAGCAGCAGGAAGCAACCAATCCTGAGGCAGGGGGAGGAGGAAACCCTGACATAAGCCCCTGCCTCCCTCCCTGGGCTCTCTGCACAGCAATGTCACGCGCACACACACGCACACAGACTCTGTTCAACAGCACGAACATTCCACATTAATGGTTTGCTGTGTGTCCTGGAGCAGATCAGCACTGCACCCAAAGGCTGTCAGAAACGGTGCTTTGAAAGGGGAGGGGCGCATGTCTTCAGGGCAGCCGAGTTCAAAACAGTGAGCAGAGCAGTCACATGAGGCATTATGGGACAGCTCCGGAGGCCAATTACAGCGCAGAAAGCAATCAAGTGTCTACACAGGCAATAGAGCACTGGAGCCTCTGCGCAAATAGCCTCATGACTCTCGTCGAGGTGGGTTTTTTTGCAGCGCTGCAACTGAGGAGTTTCTGTGCACAAAGTGGCTTGGCAGTGTGTACACATCTGCAGTTTGAGTGCAAAAAGCTGCTTTACTGTGCAGAAACTTGCCAGTGTAGACAAGCCCTAAATTAGGTAGTTTAGGAGAATTATTTATTATATAGTTACCCTACACAACTGGCTTTCTATGCCTAAAGCCAGCACTACAAAGCAATCTTGCCCAGACAGTGCCCCAAGGCAGGTGTTAAAGTGGAACTAGTGTAGGAGATTTGGACGTCTGCTCAGGGTGCTTCTCAGTTGTATTGGTCCTTTTTGTTTAATTGTTTGCAATTTTATTTTCTTGTGATCTATGATTAGAGATGATGAGAGATGAAAGGGATAAATCCTGGCCCCAGAACTTTAAAAATACTGTAATACTGTCAAGGCTCCTTCCCCACTCTGAACTTTAGGGTACAGATGTGGGTGCCTACATGAAAACTTCTAAGCTTAACTACCAGCTTAGATCTGGTCCGCTGCCACCACTCCCAATGGGCTAACTCCCTTCTCTGGGTAGCCTTGAGAGACTCTTCCACCAACTCCCTGGTGAACACAGATCCAACCCCTTGGATCTTAAAACAAGGAGAAATTAACCATCCCCCCTCCTTTCTCCCACCAACTCCTGGTGGATCCAGATCCAATCCCCTTGGATCTAAAAACAAGGAAAAATCAATCAGGTTATTACAAAAGGCTGTTAATTAAAGAAAAAGGTCAAAATCATCTCTGTAAAATCGGGATGAAAAATAACTTTACAGGGTAATCAAACTTAAAGAGCCCAGAGGAACTCCCTCTAGCCTTAGGTTCAAAGTTACAGCAAACAGAGGTAAACACCCTAGCAAAAAGTACATTTACAAGTTGAGAAAACAAAGATAAAACTAACACGCCTTGCCTGGCTGTACTTACAAGTTTAAAATATGAGAGACTTGTTCAGAAAGATTTGGAGAGCATGGATTGATGTCTGATCCCTCTTAGACCCAAGAGCGAACTCCCCCGAAAACAAAGAGCACAAACAAAAGCCTTCCCCCCACCAAGATTTGAAAGTATCTTGTCCCCTTATTGGTCCTTTGGATCAGGTGTCAGCCAGGTTACCTGAGCTTCTTAACCCTTTACAGGTAAAAGGATTTTGGAGTCTCTGGCCAGGAGGGATTTTATAGTATTGTACACAGGAGTGCTGTTGCCCTTCCCTTTATAGTTATGACAAATACTTATCTTGGAGGTGAAGCTTTTTGCTCTCTCATGTTATGAACATGGGGTTGTGAAAATAAAGAATAGAATTTGTAAATACTGTCATATTTTCTTTGAGGAGGAATACTACATCTAAAAATGCAGAGATGTTAGAAAATGCAGAAGGAAATTTGAAACAAAGGGTACGGAATAAATACCTTAAAATTAGAATACAACAAAAAGCCAAAATAAAGACAGTGGGTCAGAATCTGATCTCATTGACACCAGTCCTAAACCAGTGTAACTGCACTAAAGATGATGCAGATTACTGCAAATTAACAGTGTAAATAAAATCAGAATCTGTTCTTTTGTGTGGTAGGAGAGAAGTATGGTTAGAAGAGAGACTGAGAGTTAGATTCTATTCCTGACTCTCCCTGAGACATGCTGTGCTCAGCACTCAGAAAATCACTGTGCCTCAGTTTATCAAAATGTCAAATGGATTGATCAGTAATAGGGCATGATGCAGACAAGCATTTAAATGCATACATAACTTTAAACATGTGAGTTGTCCCACTGCAAGGATTTGGATTGAAACGTTGAAAGTTCTTCTTTATTTTAAATACAAAATATCCTTAGTATTTTTTTGGCCCAGATTTTTATAGTGTGGGTGCTAGAAAGGTGCTGGTTACTTCACAATATGAACACAAAGAACAGCACTGAATGTTTTTGATTCAAATGCACCAGTTTACTCGGTGTGTCGTCCTCCCACCCCCCAATCTTGGTTTGTAGAAATAGGTTAAACTGATCAGATTCTCATCCTGCAGAAATCACCTTAATCCATATCCACAGTGTATAAAAATGTATTTTGTCAAATAACTTAATCCACCCTGAACGAACATATTAGCTCCAAAAACCCTAGGCCAGTGCATGTCAAAGACTCATTTTCTTCTACACCACAATCTGGTCAATCAATAAAGTATACCATGTCCCAAACTATTTTTCTACAAGGTGCTTTAGATCAAACAATTTGAGGATGCAAAATACACTTTGCCAATAAAGCTTAGTTCCTTCAGTGGCAGGAAATATTAGCTGCAGCCACGACTCAGGAGACTTTTGTGTCTTCCACTGACTCAAACCTTTTTGTAAGGAGACTGATGTACTTGTGCAGTGTATAATATATATACCCACAGACACAATCATTATAACAAATGATTAACTTTGAATATAGCATCTATGAATTTATCACTATTTAGCCTGCAGATCAGCCAGCTTCCCTGCTGACTATTCTAAATGTGGCCTCTGGCAATACAACAGTATGAGAGGAAGAATGGTCTAGCAAAGAATTTATGCATTGTAATCCTGGCTTTGATATTTTGATATGACCTTGGTCTAGCTACCTAACCTTTGTGTCTGCATGTCCCCTTCTGCATCAGGATAATAATTAATGCTGTAAGGTAGGTAAATAAGTAAGTAATGTTTGTAAACACTATGTTAGTGCAAAAAATAACTGCAATGCATATAAAGCCCCCTGGGGACTGGCAGATTCTCAGTCCTTTGACTGATTTTGGCAATTGTCCTTCAAAATAACCTATTTTCAATGTTAAGAAATTATACAAAGATACCTGCAGAAGCAGCTGCACTTCTCTTCTTTTGCAGCAAAAGGATGGATGTGAGTGGAAGATTCTGATGCCATTTTTTTTTAATGAGGATGTTAACTTTGCATGCATCCCAGGGAATCAGCTCTCCAAATCCTTCAGCCAGCCCCTTTCATGGTGAAGACAAAGGAGTCAGTTATGCTTGGCGGAAGCAAAAATTTGTTTAACTTATGTTCTGATTTTGATACTCAAGGAGCAACATGTTTTTTTAGACTAGATTACTTGTATTTCACATTAAGAAAGAAAAAAGACTCAACCAATATAAAATATCAATTGAAGAGTGTGAACAAATGCACCCCTTTATTCATATCCTTTACACTATTGTAATAAAGTTTGTAATAATAGGTCTTGTGAAGTATCATTTGAAAACTAATAACACATTGGTCAATAATGTCATGGTGAAATGTATGTAGCATCATTATATGTCAAGTTATGAATTCTCCCTCTATGATGATGTTAGCACATGACCAGGCAGAAGTTGTTAAACAGATCTATCCTAAACAAAGAAATGTGTAATTACATATAAGCAGGGTTCTTGTAACAGCAGGAGGGGTAAATTTGTTTCACAAAGACAAAGGACAATCTGACACTTCTAGCCAGGTGTCATCAAAGTTGATTGGAAATCACTAGTCAAGTGGCCATTCTTTGACAACGTAGGGGGGAGGAACAGATCAATCTACATTTTAGCAAGCAATAACCTGGAACCTCTTTCACCATGAAACTCCAGGTCTCTGTCCTCCCAATGGGAATGAATTTTATCTAGGGGTGACCGTCAGGAAAATGCATTTCAAATGGCTACTGGACTATAAAAGTGAAGGGGAAAAACACCCCAGGTTATCTTTCTCTCTCTCACACACACACGCCCTCTCCCTCTTTCACCTAGGAAGACAAAGGAACAAACCTTTTGATTTTGGGAGCTGATCCTGACATGAAAATTTGGTTAGTAATGTTGCTGGGACCATGTGGTAAGGATTTTACCTTGAACAAAATCTAGTTTGTTAAGTTTTAGCTACTAGACAGTGTTTTAGCCTTATTTGCCTTCTAACCATTTCTCACTCTAATACTTTATCCTTGTACTCACTTAAAATCTATCGCCTTGTAGTTAAACTTGTTTTGATTAAAAAACAAAACTAATCCAGTGCTGTGTTTAAACTGAACTGTTTGGTAAGTCCAGTTAAAAGTAGCAAACTGTTGGAGATTGACCCCTTAGAGGAGCAAAGGCTCTCTAATATCTGAACTGTCCAGGAGAGTGCTGGTCAGTGCCAAACACAGGTTTTGGGGAAAAGTTGGTACTGGGACTATGTTGGGGTCACCCTGCAAGTAGTAACCAAGGCTGGTAGAAGCCAGAGTGTGGCTGGTATGTTGCTGGCAGGCTGCTGGGGTCAGAGTTGCTGGATGAGGACTGCAGCTATACACAGACATTCAGGGTGTGACCTGCATGCTATTTGGCTGTTCGTGAGCAGCCCAGGTTGTGAGCTACAATAGCAAAGCATTGTGCAGAACCCAAGGTTCCAGGGCAGGTGGTGACACAACCCATTACTGGTCTGGACTGTATCCCAGAATGTGAGACAGAGAAAGAAGAGTATGTTGCTCCCTCTCTAACATCCTCCTTCCTGACTCCCCTTAAAGCACTTCTGGTCAGCAGATGAGTATGGAGACTACAAAAGCCTGATTCTCTAGGGTGATTTGTCCTACTGTATTTCTCCAGTGGTGTACGTGGGGCAGAAAGCTGGTGTACAATGCCTGCAGGAAGTGTACCCAGTGCTGGTGGCTTACATAGCAGGTTCACAACCAGCCTAAGGGCCTTACGTGGCTCCCTTCCTTGTTCCCAGTGTAGGGGACGTGCTGGAGAGAGCCCAGTGCACTCCCATTATTCTCTTCATGCAGCCTACAGAGGAACTAAGTATAAGGGCTGGTCTACACTACACAGTTAGGTTGATATAAGGCAGCTTATGTTGACCTAAGTATGTCAGTGTCTACACTGCAGTCTTCCTTACGCTGATGTAAGTGCCTTACTACACCAACATAACAACTCCCTCTCCACGAGAGGCATAGGACTTATGTTGGTGTAGTTAGGGCTATGCAGTGTCTATATAGACACTGCGTCCTGTCATAGGTGCTGACTTTTATTTTTCCCCAGTGGGTGCTCCACCCCACCTCCGCCCCAAGGCCCCATCCCACTCCACCCCTCCCTCGAGGCCCCACTCTAGCTCCACCTCTTCCTGTCCCTGCTCCGCCCCTCCCTCAAGGTCCTGCCCTCAACTCCACCTCTACTTGCCCCACTCCACCCTCTCCCCAAAGGCCCCATACCAGCTGCCGAACAGCTGAACGGCAGCCCAGCTGAACAGCTGTGGCTGTTGACCACCCCTACTATTTTTTTCCATGGGTGCTTGAGCCCGGCGCATCCATGGAGTCAGTGCCTAGGCTTGATTCTCTCCTCACATGCAGCAATGTAAATCAGGAGCAACCCCAGTGAAAGCAGCAGAGTTACACTGATATAAAATTAATGAACCACAAGTGATTCACCAGCCTGGGAAGCAGTCTAATGAGCATCTCTGTGGTTCACAAGCAGATATAAAGCCAATCTGACAGGCCAGAGAAGGCATGTCAGAATGGCAGTGCCAGCAGGAATCTGAAACACACTTCTTGAGTTGAAGAGGGTACTAAGCAGGGGTGAGTCTAGCTGGCATAGCTATACTGGCAAAGCCACTGAAGTGTAAACAAGACCTGTATTAACCATGTTCTGGAGCAGTTAATTTCCCTTGTTTCTTGAGGAAGAGGTGTTAGTGGACACCAGGTGCACTAAGTAACTGGTTTCTTGAGGAAGAGGCATTAGTGAGGGGGCATTATTGGAGGGCACCTGTGGGAGGGAAATGATCTTCCACTTTAGCTACCAGCTCTGCCCTCCTCCTGGCCCCACCATGCTCCCGGTAGGGCTGGAAGGTCCATGGGAAGAAAGAAGGATGGTAACTGATGGGCTCTGAGGAGCACATTTACCAGCTGGAGGCAGCAAAAGGAATAGCAGGGAGCCCCAGACCAGACGTCGTATCTACTTCAGGGAGCTAGTGTAATGAAAGGGGCTCTGCACAGCCCTCTGCAGTACAAGAGTACTGTTGCTATATGGAGGCCCATTCACCTCAGTGGGGTATGCTAAAATGAATTAGGATGCGCCAAAGAGATGAATACTCTAACACAATAACTCTGGGTGGTGTGAAATGACCCATTCATCTCAATGGGAGTTCCCCTCTACCTCAGTTTCACCCCAACCCCCAGCCTGCTCCTGGCCTCCAATTTCCTCCCAGACTCTGCACCCCCAGCCCTGAGCTCCCTCCCACACCCTAAGTCCTGGCCAGACCCCACACCCCAATGGTTTTTTACATTTTTTTTTTATAAAGTGCTCTTAACCAAAGCACTTTACAGTAGCTAGCTAACAGTACAAACAATATTTGGAAAGGTCATTAAGTGGTCCGCCGAGACTCTCAGCGATTTTCAAGTGGTTTGTGGAAAAATAAGTTTAGACTACAAAAATAATCAAGGTACCTCACTTTATTTTCATTTACTTCCTATTAGTTATAGGAGGAGGATGAAGAAAAAAAGAATTCAAAATAGGGATGGGGAGGGGAGATAAGAGAGAATGTTCTTTTTCTTGGCTGGGTCTCAAGAAGGGGCCCCAAAAATGAAGCTGAGCACAGGGACCCACTAACTCCAAATCCGCCACTGAGTAATCTCACTATGCATGTCAGTTTTAGGACAACTGGAATATTAAATTTTTCCTGTTATTGAGGGGGACAGTATCTGTGGAATGCCTGAATCAAATTATTCCAAATTTGCACCATTGCCCCTGTAGTAGCATATCAATATACTAGGTTTCAGAGTAGCAGCCGTGTTAGTCTGTATCCGCAAAAAGAACAGGACTACTTGTGGCACGTTAGAGACTAATACATTGATTTATCAAATAAATTTGTTAGTCTCTAAGGTGCCACAAGTCCTGTTCTTTTTATCAATATACTGGATAATCTCATTATGCATGTGGATTTTAGAGTACTTTGAAAATTCAAAGAAGCTCATAATGCAGGGGGAGAACATATATTTGGAACCTCTTGATCAAATGACCTAAATTTGTACCATAAATTCTACCCCAGTCCCAGAACAGCTTTATAATTATTGCCAGGGCCGGCTCCAGGCACCAGCCGACCAAGCACGTGCCTGGGGCGGCACCTTAGAAGGGGTGGCCAATGTTGGGGGGGTCGGAGGGCACTCGCGGTGTTTTTGTTTTTGTTTTTTTGTTCGGCGGGGCGGTGCTCGAGGGCTTTTTTTTGTTTCTGCCGGGCAGCGCAGGGTGTGTTTCGGCGGCGCGGCGCTGGGGGCGGGAGTTTCAGCGGCACAGTGCTCGGGGCGGGGGTTTGGGCGGCCTGGCGCGGTGCTCCGGGGGGGCGGGGCGGAGGTTGGGGCGGGGGGGCGGGGGGGGGGGGGGGGGGGGGCGTGGGGGGGGGGCTGTTACAGCGGGGCGGCGCTCTTCTTTTTTGCCTGGGGCGGCAAAAAAGTTAGAGCCGGCCCTGATTATTGCTTCCCCAAAAGGGAAGTGGGTGGTAGAAATTATCTACTATTGATCCCAAGAAAGTAATATCAGGACCAGAGCCACAGTTTGAGCCCCAAGTATGTGTAAAAAAAAAAAATTATAAGTGTAAACTTTGGATGTTACATGATTATTTTAGTGGGACTGTATCTCACTTAAACAACCTCAAAAATCTTGATTACTAAACTAACCCTGTGGCTATTTTCAAGACAAAGATTTTTTTGATGGCCTTTCCCCTAATCAGCTTTCTCTTACCCTAACCTATTCTGTTGTGCTCCCAATACTTTGTTCTGTATGTACATGCAAGGGTGGAAAGGAACAAATGTTCACAACCAGATCGAGTCTTTCAGCTGCACAAAGTCAGCAGTTTCCCTGATTTTGGGGAATTGGGAATGTAACGGACAATTTCATTTTTAAAGGTGATCTGTAAAGGGGCAATAACTGACACTGTGCCTTTGATTTTCTTCTGATGTGTAAGGAAGGCATGAAGATTTGGGAGCCTAGGTGGGTTTTTTTGTTTGCATGTTTGTTTTTGTTTTTTTTCGGGAGGGAGGATACATTTTTGCTGCCTCTTTTTATATTAAAAATCCAGGTCCTGATAGCATGGGGGACTCAGGCTTTGGCTTTGTCTAGACTAGAGTTTGTGATCCTGTTATAATTTGAGCTAAGTGATCGTAAATGCTAATTGTGTTGATAACTGAGGCTCTCCACAAATGTTTGTTCTGGGGCACAAAGTTTTGTGGTTTGCCTGAGGCTGAGCCACCATGTTCTAATACTTTGGAAAGGTTTGTGTCTAGATTAGCATTTACAGTCACTTAATTTGCAGTCAATTACAACAGAAGAACAAATGCTAGTCCAGACAAAGCCTATGATAACAGAAGAACTAGTGAAATGATAACATCACAAGAGTCAAGAGACAGAAAATTGAGCAATGGAGAGGGAAAGGGATTTTAAATCACACTTTGAAAAACTGTTTTGTCTGATTCTGTTAACACCTATTTAACTTCAGTGCCAAATGAGTATTTTGGATAAAGAATGCATGGGTGCAAGGGAAGGATGAGAGAGACAAATTTGCCCCCATATTTTTACTATCCTGGACAGGATAGCCAGGACAGTCTCCCTCCCCCTGAGGACAGACATTTCCCCAGGGCCGGCGCTTCCATTTAGGCAACCTAGGCGGTTGCCTAGCGCACCAGGATTTGGGGGGGGGCCGCATTTTGCCGCCCTTGGCGGCAATTCGGTGGCGGGGGGTCCTTCCGGGCTCCGGGTCTTCGGCGGCAATTCTGCGGCGGGTCCTTCACTCACTCCGGGACCCACCGCTGAAGTGCCCCAAAGACCGGGAGCGTGGAAGGACCCCCCCGCCGCAGAATTGCCGACGATGACCGGGAGCGCGGAAGGACCCCCGCCTAGGGTGCCAAAAACTCTGGCGCCGCTCCTGCATTTCCCTCACCTTGGGAGATCAGAGCAGCTTGGCACTGGCAGAAATGGGGGAAGGGAGTGGCAGTGACTCTACATGCATCCATGGTGGACTCCCACCTCCCTCTACCTGAAACAGGACTCACCTGGTGCTGCCTGGAGTTGGAGCTGCCTGGGAGCTGGAGCTTGCCCAGGAGATTTAGGTAGGAGGTGGGGTGACCCAGGTGAGCACGGTTTCATTGCTGATGATCAGGCTGGTCTTCTGAAGGGCAGAGTGACTCCTGCGCTCCCCCCCTAACCCTGGCTGGAGCAGTGCAGCAGCTCTCTGAGGCTGCTGGAGGAGGGGCCCCATCGAGGGCTGAAGCAGGGCTGGGTCAGCCTCTGCTGCAGCAAACCCAGGGGCCACAAAAGTTGAACAGCTCATAGGAGATTAACGCAGCCATCTACTAACTGATTGGTGGGGGCGGGGTGTGTCTGCCCAGGAACTTCTGATCCCTGGCTGGAGCTGCAGCACTATTGCTGGTAATTCCCTCCACCCCCCATGAGTGCTCTCCGAATGCTCTAAAAAAAAAAAAACCCACCTCCAGGAGTGGCATGGCTGCCAGTGCTGGTACGCTGTCTACATTGGCACTTTACAGCGCTGAAACTTGCAGCACTCACCACCGAGTGAGAAAGTTGCAGCACTGCAAAGTGCCAGTATAGACAAGCCCTAACTTACAGTTGAGGGGGTGAGAAACAGCCCTCTCTCCACCCCCACTCCCCTCCACTGTCCCAGAATACAGGGAACACAGAGGTAGTGAAAAGTTACCCTCAATCCGCCTCTTGGTGCAGTAATGGAGGAACACAGGGCATTTATTTTTAAAGGTATAGCACAGAGAAAATGAAATTGTGGAATCATAGTTATACACACCCCAGCGGCCCATTTTAAGACCAGGTGGTCAGCAGAATTAACTTAAATTTCCTGGTTCTGTATGTTTGACTGACAAGAATCTATTATATTGAGACTTGTAAAAACTGACAGCAGTGGAACAGTTCATCAGAATAGCTTCGTATACACTGGACTGAGTTGACAGTGTTTGGAGTGAAATTGTTTGGATCAGGGTGGTGTAGCACGATGATGCCCACCATCCACACCAGAGACAATAATAAAATACCTCTATCCACCCTAACAGTCTTTTACAGGGAGTTTGAGTCATGTAATTAGTGGAGAAAATGCTTGAGCTTCGCATTCCCTTTGCCCTTTAACACATTTTCCCTGCTGCCTATCATATCTTTCCACACATAGCCAAGCAATAATGTTGAATGTTAAAAACACAGTCCCAATGATGGGAACAAAACTGATTTCAAAAGGGTGCTGCTTCATGGAATTTTCCTTGGCTGTTAATTCTCTAATTAGCCAAGTCCCCTCAAAATAACCACCAAAGGAAAAGTGTGTGGTTGGGGGCGGGGGTGGAGAGACTGGGACAGGCTTTTTGTTTACAGAGAGAGTTTATTGAGGTGGAAAAAGCTATTAGAACCCAAACAGTGAGTGGTGATGCCTCCTACTTATTCGGTGGGGGCCTTGACTGTATCTGATTCATATTCTAGTGGATTGGCCTTTTGTGGCCTACTGAAAAGCCATAAAAGCAGTGACAGAAAGAATAACTGCATCACAAGTGCACCCTTTTCTCATTTCCATCCCTGATCTCCTCTGAGACTGACTTTATTAGAAAGTCAAATACTGTGGCTGCAGGGTTTTTTAAAATCCTTCTTTTCTATTTCATGCTGCACTCCTTGCCCACTGCATTTCCACTGACACTCTAACCACTTCCTGATAGACCCCCATTATCAGTGCAATCAGTCTCTGTGGCCTGGTCTACACTACGACTTTAATTCGGATTTAGCTGCGTTAATCCGAATTAACTCTTCACCCGTCCACACTACAGAGCCAGTTAATTCGAATTAAAGGGCACTTAAAATCGATTTCTGTACTCCACCTCGACAAGCGGAGTAGCGCCTAAATCGATTTTGTTAATTCGAATTAGGGTTAGTGTGGCCGCACACCACCGAATTACTGTGGTTAAATTAATGGGGTAGTGTGGCCGCACACCACCGAATTAATGTTATTAAAAACCGAATTAATGTGCTTAGTGTGGCCGCGCACAATCGAATTTATACAACCTGTTTCCCAAATTCGAATTATCTAAATTCGGATTAATCCCGTAGTGTAGACATACCCTGTGTGTGCATGTGTGGTGTCTCTCTCTCTTTCTCGCTGTCTGACTTCACTTCTCTCTCTGCTTTGCATGTTGTATGGAATTTAAGCTCAGGAGTTGACGCTCGCTGGTGTTCTCATTCATAAAAGCCTAAATTAAATGCCAGTGGTTTTAAAAAAAACACAACACTGTAGATTGAGAGGATTAATTATTATTCTTATTTGTATTATGATAGTGCCCAGAAAGCCCTGGTTAGAACTGGTGCCCCACTGCACTGGTCAAATATATAGTGAGAGACAGTATTTGACTTCTAATTATCTTAAAATCTAATTATACACAAGATGCTGCAGATAGATATAACAAACCGTGGAGGGGATGGGGCATAGAGCAGTGCTTCTCAAAGTCGGGCCACCGCTTGTTCAGGGAAAGCCCCTGGCGGTCCGGGTCAGTTTATTTACCTGCCGCGTCCACAGGTTCGACCAATCACAGCTCCCACTGGCCGTGGTTCGCCGCTTCAGGCCAATGGGGGCTGCAGGAAGGGCGGCCAGCACATCCCTCGGCCCGCACCGCTTCCCGCAGCCCCCATTGGCCTGGGATGGCGAACCGTGGCCAGTGGGAGCCGCGATCGGCTGAACCTGCGGACACGGCAGGTAAACAAACCGGCCCGGACCGCCAGGGGCTTTCCCTGAAAAAGCGGCAGACCTGCTTTGAGAAGCACTGGCATAGAGGATGTGAGGACCAGGTTAAATGACTAACTGTGTGTATAATTTGCAGGTTTCCTTCCTTCCTTTATTTCTTTATTTATTTGTTTTGGTAGATGCCAATAAATATAAGATTTTAATTAGTCTTTACAGACCACATGCCCAGCCTGTCTCAGTTTGCTTTATACCATAGGAATCATGGTCAAAACTGGAATTGAGAAGGGATTTGAAGAAGGACAGAGTTCTAATGACAGGTTTCAGAGTAACGGCCATGTTAGTTTGTATCCGCAAAAAGAACAGGAGTACTTGTGGCACCTTAGAGACTAACAAATGTATTTGATCATAAGCTTTCGTGGGCTACAGCCCACTTCATCGGATGCATGAGTGGAAAATACAGTAGGAAGATATATATATACACAGAGAACATGAAACAATGAGTGTTACCATACACACTATAACGAGAGTGATCAGTTAAGGTGAGCTATTATCAGTAAAAGAGAAAAAGAACTGTTTGTAGTGGTAATTAAAATGGCCCATTTCCAGTAATTGACAAGAAGATATGAGGAACTGTAGGGGGTGGGTGGGAATAAGCATGGGGAAATAGTTTTACTTTGTGTAATGGCCCATTCACTCCCAGTCTTTGTTCAAGCCTAATTTAATGGTGTCCAATTTGCAAATTAATTCCAATTCAGCAGTCTCTCGTTGGAGTCTGTTTTTGAAGTTTTTTTGTTGTAATATTGCGACTTTTAGGTCTGTAATCGAGTGGCCAGGGAGATTGAAATGTTCTCCAACTGGTTTTTGAATGTTATAATTATTGACATCTGATTTGTGTCCATTTATTCTTTTACATAGAAACTGTCCGGTTTGGGCAATGTACATGGCAGAGGGGCATTGCTGGCACATGATATCACATTGGTAGATGTGCAGGTTAACGAGCCTCTGATAGTCTGGCTGATCTGATTAGGTCCTATGATGGTGTCCCCTGAATAGATATGTGGACAGAGTTGGCAACGGGCTTTGTTGCAAGGATAGGTTCCTGGGTTAGTGTTTTTGATGTGTGGTTGCTGGTGAGTATTTGCTTCAGGTTGGGGGGCTGTCTGTAAGCAAGGACTGGCCTGGCTCCCAAGATCTGTGAGAGTGATGGATTGTCCTTCAGGATAGGTTGTAGATCCTTGATGATGCGCTGGAGAGGTTTTAGTTGGGGGCTGAAGGTGATGGCTAGTGGCGTTCTGTTACTTTCTTTGTTGGGCCTGTCCTGTAGTAGGTGACTTCTGGGTACTCTTCTACCTCTGTCAATCTGTTTCTTCACTTCAGCAGGTGGGTATTGTAGTCGTAAGAACGCTTGATAGAGATCTTGTCTGAGGGGTTGGAGGAATGCGATTGTATCGTAGAGCTTGGCTGTAGACAATGGATTGAGTGGTGTGGTCTGGTTGAAAGCTGGAGGCATGTAAGTAAGTATAGCGGTCAGTAGGTTTCCGGCATAGGGTGGTGTTTATGTGGCCATCGTTTATTAGTACTGTAGTGTCCAGGAAGTGGATCTCTTGTGTGGACTGGTCCAGGCTGTGGTTGATGGTGGGACTTTTGAAGATTGGTTTGGGGAGAGCATCCATGCATCCATGCATAAGGGCCAGCATACAGGACAGTGTAAAGGTGCTAGTAGTCCATGCGGACAAGGACTGCCCATGCCAGGATGGTAAATAATATAAGAGAGAGGACTCTTGGAAGGACTCTATTTTATGGGAAGTACTTAAACAGGAGACAAAAGACAGATAACCTGCATGCCATCTCATAGCCTATATATTAGTCTTTCAATGATCCTGTGTGCTCTATCTGGACATTAAAGGCCCATAATAGTTTTCCTAAAGCAGGATTTGTCTCTGTGTCCTTGTCCAAAATTTGTCCTCCTCTCCCATTGTGCAGTGTGATTTTCTTCATTGCTCTGCACACTTACCAACCTGTACCCCAGAGGTAGCTGCATTTCAGTGATGATTGTATATATATAGCTGTAATATTTTTGTGGGGCCTTCAGGCTGAAAAAGGATGTAGAAATGACTACAAAATATTATTAAGGGAAGTCTCAGACACTAGGCCTAGATTTCTAACTCCCAGCACTAGGAGTGATCATATCCAGGGGGTTGGTTCAGCTTATTGCAGAGACAGGCCCAGCCCACCACATTCAGATATGGATTCAAACTTCCCCAAGTTTAGACGTGCAGGTATATATGTTTTTGGTCTGGGCCCATCTCCAGGGGGTAATGGAGTTTTTCCTCTCCTTTGAAAGGGAGAAAGCTAGAAAGATTATAAGATTCAACTAAACTAAATCCAAATGATAGTGGTGATTATTGAAACAAAATGCAGAAGGTCCAATGAGGGGATGTGAGATGTTGTTAGAGAATACTGAACACGGGGAAATTAAGAAAAACATTGTGCCAGTTAGTACTTAAAGAATTTACACAGTCAATGCAGACTGCCTAATGGAACTCTGCCTCCATACACATTCCATGGAGGACTCTAAACGTGATCCAACAATAAGAAACCTTCCCTCACAAGGAACTTATACTTCCTGATTCATAAGGGTGGTGAGCACCAAATGAGAGGTATAGAAGACCCTCTGTCCCATCAAAGTGAATGGGCACTTGGGACTCTTAGCACCTCACAGGATCAAGACCCAGAATGTAAACACAACAAATGTCCAGTTTCTGGCTCATTCTGTGTTCCCTTTATGCTGCTCATGTGGTGAAAGGGGCCAGAGAGTGGACTTAAGGCCTGCAGGGAAATTCTTCCAGCGTAGGAGCAGCTTAAGGCCAACTTATGCCTGTGAAATCAATGTGTCAGCTTCCCTTAGCACTGAATTTGGGCCCCACATATATATGCTGCACATGGGTTAAATCCACCAGTGGCATACACCTTGTGTAACCTCACTGAAGTTAGTGGGATCAGAGTGCACATCAGAGATTTGGACATACGTGTATTTTCTTAGGCAGTACACAGTGCTGTCTTTGCCTTGCTTGTTTTTGCTAAGTTGCTAACCCCCTGTGCAAACAAACCTCTATATACTTAATCCTTTCGCACAATGTTCCACTGATACGAAGCTTTTCAACTCCTGTCATCAGAAACCATTTGCAATCAAAAGAAGCAGCAAAGCGTAAGGGAAGCTGCTCTTTGGAGTGTGTTTAATAGCTGAACAGACTTTCAGTTACAATGAAATTCTACAGGTGACTTCGCCTGCCTACAAAAACTAGCTGGGTTTGACAGAACCAGGAAAATGGACAGAATTGTCAAATGCTAACTTCCCAGACAGAGTAAAGGCAGCTTTCAAAACACATTTCAACAGAATTCCAGTTCTGCTGTTACCATGGAGACAACAAGGGGGAGATTAGAGGAGTGGATTAGTGGGAGAAAGGTGGGGGGAGGGTTCAGAAAGAGGCACTTTGAGGCCTATTTTATATGCAGAGTAGCCACTTTGTTCTATTTTACCCAGCACTGCTGCAGTTCCTGATCATACAAGTGCAAAATGGTAACCATTTCAACAAGAGTTCTATAAAAAGGCCAGGCATCTTTTGACTATGTTTCTTGTATTTCCTCTTACCTTAATGGGATACCATAAGGGATTTTCCAAGGCTTCTCTTTCAGACACAAAGAAAACCATTAAGTCAAAACGTTGATTGCAATTGAACTGGATATTGGTATCTTCCAGCAATAACCTCTCCATCCTGTTGCTGTGTTGTGACATAATGTAGCCACTATATTTCTGTGTATGTAGTGTTGTAGCCATGTTGGTCCCAGGATATTAGAAAGATAAGGTGAGTGAGGTAATACCTTTGACTGGACCAGAAGTTGGTCCAGCTGTATGTCTTTAGCATTTGTAAACTTCCATTGAAACTAAAGACTCTGCAAAGGCCATTTGGCTAACGGACACACAGTAGAATTGATTTTTCCCCCTATTGTGCTTTCACAGATAATTTATGTTTTATATAGTGCTTTATTATTTTCAGGTATTTTTTTTGATGGTTCTTCATTTAATGGGGGCTTTAGCAATTTTTGAAGGTAGGGTTAGAAAAGGTTAAGGATAATTAGCACTGCTTTGTGCAAGGCATAGATATTGACAAGTACAGTGTAAGGGATTCCCTTACTACTCTCCCCCCCTCCTCCCTTGGGGATCTAAAGGTGGAGGAAGCCTGGAATTACTTCAAGTCAAAGTTGCAGAAATTATCAGAAGCCTGCATCCCAAGAAAGGGGGAAAAATTCATCGGCAGGAGTTGTAGACCAAACTGGATGAGCAAGCATCTCAGAGAGGTAAATAAGAAAAAGCAGAAAGCCTACAAGGAGCGGAAGATGGGAGTGATCAGCAAGGAAAGCTACCTTATTGAGGTCAGAACATGTAGGGATAAAGTTAGAAAGGCCAAAAGCCATGTAGAGTTGGACCTTGCAAAGGGAATTAAAACCAATAGTAAATGGTTCTATAGCCATATAAATAAGAAGAAAACAAAGAAAGAAGAAGTGGGACCGCTAAACACTGAGGATGGAGTGGAGGTTAAGGATAATCTAGGCATGGCCCAATATCTAAACAAATCCTTTGCCTCAGTCCTTAATGAGGCTAATGAGGAGCTCAGGGATAATGGTAGGATGACAAATCGGAATGAGGATATGGAGGTAGATATTACCACATCCGAGGTAGAAGCCAAACTCGAACAGCTTAATGGGACAAAATCAGGGGGCCCAGATAATCTTCATCCAAGAATATTAAAGGAACTGGCACATGAAATTGCAAGCCCATTAGCAAGAATTTTTTTATGAATCTGTAAACTCAGGGGTTGTACCATATGACTGGAGAATTGCTAACATAGTTCCTATCTTTAAGAAAGGGGGGAAAAAGTGATCCGGGCAACTACAGGCCTGTCAGTTTGACATCTGTCTTGGAAAAAATTTTGAAGGAAAAAGTAGTCAAGGACATTGAGGTCAATGGTAATTGAGACAAAATACAACATGGATTTACAAAAGGTAGATCATGTCAAACCAACCTGATCTCCTTCTTTGAGAAGGTAACAGATTTTTTAGACAAAGGAAATGCAGTGGATCTAATTTACCTCAATTTCAGTAAGGCATTTGATATAGTTCCACATGGAGAATTATTAGCTAAATTGGAAAAGATGGAGATCAATATGAAAATTGAAAGGTGGATAAGGAACTGGTTAAAAGGGAGACTACAACGGGTTGTACTGAAAGGTGAATTGTCAGGCTGGAGGGAGGTTACTAGTGGAGTTCCTCAGGGATCGGTTTTGGGACCAATCTTATTTAATCTTTTTATTACTGACCTTAGCACAAAAAGTGGGAGTGTGCTAATAAAGTTTGCAGATGACACAAAGCTGGGAGGTATTGCCAATACAGAGAAGGACCGGGATATCATACAGGAAGATCTGGATGACCTTGTAAACTGGAGTAATAGTAAAAGGATGAAATTTAATAGTGAAAAGTGGAAGGTCATGCATTTAGGGATTAATAACAAGAACTATTGTTATAAGCTGGGGAGGTATCAGTTGGAAGTAACAGAGGAGGAGAAGGACCTTGGAGTATTGGTTGATCACGGGATGACTATCAGCCGCCAATGTGATATGGCCGTGAAAAAAGCTAATGCAGTCTTGGGATGCATCAGGCGAGGTATTTCCAGTAGAGATGATGAGGTGTTAGTACCGTTATACAAGGCACTGGTGAGACCTCATCTGGAATACTGTGTGCAGTTCTGGTCTCCCATGTTTAAGAAGGATGAATTCAAACTTGAACAGGTTCAGAGAAGGGCTACTAGGATGATCCAAGGAATGGAAAACCTGTCTTATGAAAGGAGACTCAAAGAGGTTGGCTTGTTTAGCCTAACCAAAAGAAGGCTGAGGGGAGATATGATTGCTCTCTATAAATATATCAGAGGAATAAATACCAGGGAGGGAGAGGAATTATTTAAACTCAGTACCAATGTGGACACAAGAACAAATGACTATAAACTGGCTATCAGGAAGTTTAGACTTGAAATTAGACGAAGGTTTTTAACCATCAGAGGAGTGAAGTTCTGGAACAGCCTTCCAAGGGGAGTAGTGGGGGCAAAAGACATATTTGATTTCAAGACTAAGCTTGATAAGTTTATGGAGGGGATGGTATAATGGGATAGCCTAATTTTGGCAATTAATTAGTCTTTGACTACTAGCGGTAAATATGCCCAATGGCTTGTGATGGGATGTTAGATGGGGTGGGATCTGAGTTACTACAGATAATTCTTTCCTGGGTGTCTGGCTGGTGAGTCTTGCCCAAATGCTCAGGGTTTAGCTGATCGCCATATTTGGGGTCGGGAAGAAATTTTCCTCCAGGGCAGATTGGCAGAAGCCCTGGGGAGTTTTTGCCTTCCTCTGCAGCGTGGGGCACGGGTCACTTGCTGGAAGATTCTCTGCACCTTGAAGTCTTTAAACCATGATTTGAGGACTTCAGTGGCTCAGACACAGGTTTGATACAGGAGTGGGTGGGTGAGATTCTGTGGCCTGCATTGTGCAGGATGTCAGACTAGATGATCATAATGGTCCCTTCTGACCTTAAAGTCTATGATTCTATGTACATCAACTGTGACCTGCAGGTTTCAGAGTGGTAGCCGTGTTAGTCTGTATCAGCAAAAACAATGAGGAGTCCTTGTGGCACCTTAGAGACTAACAAATTTATTTGGGCTGTACACCTGCTAAACCCCAACCGGCTTTAACAGGAACTTAAGTAAGTTTGCAGACAAAACTGATAGTGCTGTATGCTTAATCATGCTATGCTAAGTTGCAGTAGATATTTGTACACTCTATACGAAAAAAACTTAACTAGATTTAAAAGTACTAGATATCCTTACAAAAGGCTGAACATTCCTAATTAAAGCTACCTTACTTTGCATTTAGCAAAGTATTGAAGATCAAAACCATCTCCTACTTTTTGTTAACATAATAACCACATTATATAGCCTTAGATTTTAAACACATTTGACCACTATTAGAGATTTCCAAATCAAGCATTTTAGAATGTCATTAATACAATACGGTATGTAAAAAACCAACCTTCAACATTAAGTTAGTAGCATTTTTAAGTAATACCCTAATAGAAATAATATATTTATTTTATTCCAGGACGTTAAACAGTTTTTAAACAAACGCATACTCAGAGTAATCTTAATTCTGAATGCTTGGTTTTGGGATCTTAGCATTATTTCAACATAGTTTTTTGTAAGTAACACACACACACTAGTTAAAAGCTATTTGCAGATAAGTGCCATTGTGCAATGTTTAAATATTTTAAATTAATTGACTATTTATTTTCCTTTAGAAAACTGACCAAGTAACTAACGTCACCTCTATTAGGCAAAGCACTTAAGCAGTTGCTTAACTTTAAGGACATGAAAAATACCATTCACTTGTGCTGGTGAGTGTAGCATTTCAATAGCCCTGGAAGCTGACTTTTTTTATGTATCCCCAGAAGAGATACAGTACAGTCAGCAACAATGCCTACATTTCCAGAGCTGGGGGGGCTATCTGAATGGTAGTTTGGCTTCAGTGGCCCAATTCAGTCTTTGGTCTCACTGTTGAGAATGCCAAATAGGATTCCTATCTGGTGAACGTACAGGGTGAGCAATAAGATTTCAAGGATACACCAGTCACTTGTATGGGACATCACCTCACAATATTTTGTCCATCCCACCAACACAAAACACACTCACACTGTCTCTCTTACACACACTTTTATTATATATAAACACTATATAATCCTTTGCATGTTCATTGTTTATAAACAAATGTTATCTCTGATCAAATGTTTCTCGTAATCTCCTTATTGGACACTGGGCACTAGGATCCTAATAAGGGTTGTCCCTTAAAATAAGGGCTGGTGTACATTTGTCCAGTAGAGCCTGGACTGAGATCACAAATTCATTTCACATATGCCACTGAACCACCATCAGATGGAAATAACTGCCACTGGTGCAGAGTGCAAATGCTGCTACCTAGGAACCCCTTCATCAATGGATCTGCCCTAAATCTACCACTAGATGTCATGCACTGACATCCGTCCCAACTGTGAGGACCTAGACCCAAATTCAGATACAGAAATACATAAGGCTCTTTTCCTTCGAACCTTCTCTCTTTTTGTGTGTGTGTGAGATCTAATTTCAGTGTGGAACACAGGAGACTGCAAGTGCAATGGCCAACATTATGGCCAGCAATCAGAAACAGATCAAAAGTTTTCCATAAATAATAAACAGAAATAAGGGAACAGGAATGCACAGCCATGGAAGATAAAACCAATTAGTAAATGAAAAAATGGCAGCTTTACTCTAATGCTTGGTGAATTGTTTTAACTCTGTAGTAGCAGAGGCAGGTTCTTTGTAATGCTCCCAATCAGAGGTATTTTTATAATGTGATACTGACTGCCTCATTTGGTTGTGTACTTACTTTTCCTTTGATAAGAGTAGTCATCCCTCCAGATGTAAACTCATGAAGATTTCTCATGTCTTTTTTTTCTAAAATGTTAAACAATATCACTGAAGTTTGTTTGTTTGTTTTTGTTATATTTGTACAGTTTAAGTGAAAGTGATGCCAGCTTTATGGAAATTTGAGTAGCGAGAATCTAGTCAGTTGCTTGGCCAATAGGTTTATTCTTTCTGTAGTCAGGGTAGCAATATGGTCAAATTCACCTGTGCCATAACTTAAGATTTTTTTTCTTTTTCTTTTAGGCTGCCTATAATGGGAAGGTATCTCAAAGACTACAGGGAATGAGAGCTAGTCAAAAATTGTACTTCATAGCATTTATCCACCCCACTCCCCCATAGGCTTTTGATAAACTGATTTTTTTTCCCAAAATATGTCTATTGTTTGCTTCTTGTTGTTTTTTTTTCATTTTCAATCCTCTTTTTTTTTCCCCCAGCAAAAAATTTTGGGAAAAATCATAGAAAACTTTCTACTAAAGCAAAAAAAAAAAAATCATCTTCATCAAAAATTTAGTGTGGAAAAAAATCATTCCCTATCCAGCTCTGCAGAGAACTGTTTGAGATAAATGTTACAGTGGCCATTTTATAGAGAAGTGAAGCAATTGGTTTAGGCTACCTAAAGATTCAGTGCCAGAGCCAAAAATATATTTCAGCCATCCTAACTTCCAGTCTCCTGCTCTTGCCACTATATAATGGTCCCTCTAATAGCCAGTAATGGAATCTAACGGTCCTGACAGTCCCCGTGTCACCAAATCAAAAAGACAAATCATTTACTCAGTTCTACACTTAAGTAGACTCAGACTAGATATAAAACAAACAATGAAAAACCATGTAAGCTGGATAAGTTTAGTGGTATAAGACCAGTGAATGCTGTAGTTCTTTCACTTAACAACTGCTTAAAATATGATGTGTAAATAAGCTTTAGAACATTTCTGAATTTGAGGTCAGACAAAAATGGCAGAAAAAGACTTGAAAGCCCAGTACAGTGGCAGTAAACAGCAATATCCTGATAAAAATCTATGCTGCTGACAGAGCCAAGGCTAATGTCATTTATTGGATTCTGAAGTGGCTCTAAAGGTCATGATGGCCTGTTTATATAGTATATAACATTATTATAGTCTAATAGAGAAAGGTAACTCACTCTCCCCTCACAGTTACTGCTTGGGTTCATTGAATTTCAGCATTCATTTCTGCCTAATTAGAAATAACATTAATTTCCTGAGTCTGGTGGTTGTGTTTTTTTTCCAAACAACATAAAAATCTTTGTGACTGTTACTCACACTTTTGCAGGAAAATGGAGAATTTTCTGTGTTTCCCATCACTGACCATGAAGAACAAATGAATGGAGGGCCACATCCTCAGCTGGTGGAGAGCGGTGTCATTCCACTCAAGTCAGTGCAGCCACACAGACTTAATCTGGCCTGCTGTGTTTTGGAGAAGATTCTTAGCTTAAATGCCATTTATTTTTTTTATGATATGTTCCACATTTATTAAGAAGGCAGCAACCGAGAGATGGAGAGGCTGATTGTTGCCATTTACATACTATATGGTTTGCTTTTTTGCTTGAGTGTGAATTTCATATTAATGTAAACAAGGTACATATAGCACTGACTTGAATCATTCATAAGACTCAATCACCTTCAAGTAGGATGGTCATAATGTCTAAGGAGCTGTGTTTACAGGCACTTTGATGGGAGTCATACAAGTACACAGATAGAGGCTATATCAGCTCCCCACAAAAACTTCTGCCAAGGCACCAGAATCCTAACTTGCAGTAGCCCTGCTATTCCAGGTCTGGGCACTCACACAGCTTTGACAATGCACCTCAGTCTTGTAGTAACTCTACTGGTATCAGGAGGTAGCCGTGTTAGTCTGTATCCACAAAAACAACAAGGAGTCCGGTGGCATCTTAAAGACTAACAGATTTATTTAGGCATAAGCTTTCGTGGGTAAAAAAAAAGTGAGAAGTGAGGTTTTTTTACCCACAAAAGTTTATGCCCAAATAAATCTGTTAGTCTTTAAGGTGTCACCGGACTTCTTGTTGTTTTAGTAACTCTACAGTTGTTCAAGCCCTGGCTATCTCTTGAGAGGAAAAGCAACTGTGATACATTACATGATTCTTATCTTGACAGTGCCCCTTTAAATCTGATATATTTGTCTGTTTTGTACAGAACAGTGTGAAAGTGACTCCGTAAGCCTCATAATACAAGGTCCCCTAAATGTGTTGTCTTGAATAACTTTCAAACATGTTTACAAAAATCAAATGACATTTAAGCCAGCCATTTTTGTGGCCTCTGTCTAAAATTCAACATCCCAGGTATCTACAGTAACCACAATGTGTTTTGCCCACGGGAGGAGGGGGGGGAGAATTTGGGGTGGGGTGTAGGAAAATCCCCTCCATATACTTAGAATAAGAGATCCATGTATTACTCTCCAAACCAACATATTTTTTCTTGTCCTCTACAAGACCTGTGTGAATAACTGATTTTTCAGATTGTTGTCAATTAAAAAAAAATAGAATAAAAAATTGTTTCAGGTTGACCTGAAAAAAAAAATCCCAAATGTTTCAGTGAATCAAAAGTAAACAAAAAGCCTTGCACAATTAATTTCTGGTTACATAAAATGTTCTGTTCAACCCAAAACAAAATGTTTCATTTTGACTTTGAGCATTTTTAAATTTGAAGGAAATTACTAATAAAAATGGTTTTGAATTAAAAAAACCACTTTTTGGACTTTTAAAAAAATATATAAACAAACAGCTGAACAAAAGTGACATAAATTGGTGAAACATTTTGGTGTCACCAAATCTAAATTTTTCACCTAAAAAAGTTTTGGCTGAACATTTTCTACCTCTTACCAGCTCAAAACCTGTCCATGTGATGACATCTCTTTCAGCTGTAGTACTCTGAGGCCCAGATCCTCCAATGAGATTAACTTCAGTGGGACTCCTTGTGGGCCTAATTATTTCTCCTCTGAATTCACCTCATTGCAAGATCAAGACCAAGGACTGTAAACTCTTTCGAATAAGGACTCCATCTTTATTTGGTTTGTAAAATACCATACACGTCAAAGTTGATATGTAACAGGTAGTAAATAATCATGTGAAATGATACAGTGACAAATTTTCAGTGGGAAATGTACCTTATCCATTAATTTATGAGGCTGGTCATTTAAAGAAAAAAAAACTGCTGTGATAATTATATTAGGGAAAAAAACTCATTAGGCCAAATTCTTTGTGGGTATAAACGGACAATGGAAATCCAATGGGCATTGGAGAATCAGGCCCAGAATTTCTTTAACATAATAATCACTAGCAATGCCACGATTACCACCTGTTAAAACTTTAGTAATAGTATTCCAAAAACAGTCCATTTGCATTGAATTATGAAAATTTAAATAATAGTTTTGATTCCATTAATCATTGGAAGAAAAATTGGCTCTAATCCCTTTTACCCCAACTTTATATATAAATATAAAGCAACCGTTTCCTCAAAAATGATTTTCAGTCATTAAGCACCATTAAGGAAAGACATAAAATATATGAAGTGGTATATTGGGCCCCTGGGACTTTTCATTAGAAATTATGGCTAAGCTTGGAATGTGAGTAAATCTGAAAGGGACAAATTTATCACCATTCACAGTAACTTTGGAAACACTTTAATTTCTAGTTTTATGTTAAAACATTTGATCCAATATCATAAGTGCCAAAAGTTACTAATTGATAAGAAAAGGCATATTTATTGTTTAAATCTTCAATGTACCCAACCATGTTCGACTGACATTTTTTTTATGTATGGGCTGTTTCATTACATTTCTAAACTCCCCTGCAGAGACAGTCCACTAAAAGTAAATGGGATCGTGCAAAATAGACTAGATGTGTTCCCGGGTTTAGGGCATAAACTATCCCAGTACCAGCTGGAACCCTACCCACAGGTTCCAAATTTACCAGGAGGCTTGGGTGTCAGCTCACAAACCACGTCTTCCTTATTGAATGAACACCATAATCTTCAGCTGTAGATAATTCAACAGTGGCCTCTGTACTGGGAGAAGATATATAATGCTGAGTGATTCAAGGGGATTTCATGCAGTTTTTTGAAAAGACAAAAAAGCAGTGAGTGAGTTGTCACATTTCAAAATTACATATGGAAATGAACCTAATTACTTCTCTTATGCTGCAGTAAATAATAGCTTACTGAATTAGCTATGCATCATGTGATTCAAAGAACAGTCCTCACACATACCTCTTTCCTACCACTCTGTGGGAGTGAGGATTTTTTTAATTCTTTCATTTTTCTATGTTCCTCCCTTGAAGAAATTTATAACTTTGAACTATCTTCCCAAAGAGCTACAGGGGGCGGGAGGAACCCACACCTCTGTCTCTGTAATAAACAAAATCACACACCCAATGTATTTAAAATGCTGTAGAAAACAATTAATTAATTTACCTGCTTTCCAGAATGCAACAGAATTCACAAACTTCCCTGCCATGCCACTGTCACTGTCTTACCTGTGGAAACAACTCTAAGAATCATTTTCAAAATGGAATGAATGCAAAACAAGCAGCTCAAACTCTGTTTTCCTGTGGGTAAGAAGCACTTTATGTGTAATGCTTACATTGCTTAAGTACCACCTAGTAAAGAAGGTGTTAGATTCTAAACAGGAGTAAATTGTGGTAGTTCCATAAGTTGTGTCAATTTACACAAGCTAGGTATCTAACCCAAGGTATAATGTTTTGATTTACAGAGATGGCGTATTATAAAGAAGTAGAACTTTTTCTTTCTTCCAACCACAGTAAAATTAATTGCTATTATGTTACTGTATAAGAATGTCATTGTAGATACACTTGTTTTTTTTCATACTCAGATACTATAGGGCAATGATGGGGACTAAGAAATATGTCCCTGAACGGCAAATACTGAATATTACCTTCTCTCTGTGACTTTTCCTCACAGCTTTTTTATCTGAGATTAGTCTCTGTGCTAGAGTAAAACTCCCTTTGGCACAGTTGCAGGCAAAGCACTACTGCCTGCCAAGCTTCTGAATTAATCACTGGTGAGTGTAGTACCCCATAAGTGAGAACCTGGAGGCTCAAAATTAACATGAATCCATTTTTATTTTCTGGAGCCCTGACACTGAGCAAAATGCACTAGAGCGTGATCTTTTGCATCAGCCTGGTGTAAAAAGAAAGTTTTTATTTCTTTCCTACAGTGGTTGAGGATTTTTCATTTTTTTCCTACCATTTGTTATTTTGCATCTTTATCACAAAAGACACTATCCTAATTGTTAGCCCTGGTCATTGGCTGCCTCAAAAGAGAGGTTATAGACTAAATGGGCCATGAAGACTAAATTACCCTCTTATCATTATGTTCATAGAACAATAACAGGAAGCAGGACATGGGGAAACCTGCAGGGCTGTCATCTGTACAACATGTGCTCCTGACAAGTCAAGTGGGGCTAAATGACCCCAGAAGAAATGTCTCTCTTAACCCAGCTCTGGTGATAATTCAGAGAGCTATAGCTGCCTGGAAAAGAAAAATTCTGGTCTGTGAAAAATTTCTGAGTTTTGAGATTTGGTTTTCTTCCACGTCAGAATGAAATTGAGATTTTTCAAAACAATTGAAAAAAAAAGATAAGCCAATAGCAATGGCACTAATCTGGGATGTGGGAGACCAAAGTTACAATATGTGCTCTGTCTGATTCATAGCAGAGAATTATTAAATATTCATTGGGTGAGAAAGAATTAGGTAGAGTAGGGACTTGAACTTGAGTCTCCTATAGCTCACATAAGTACCCTAAGCAGCTACCAGTACTTGTTCTTTGATTGAGCATACATTCCCTCCTAGACCCGAGAAACTGTCTTGATGAAGGTTTCATCTCAAGAAAAATGTTTCTACAAAAAGTTTCAATTTTGACAAATTGACATTTTCTTACAAAAAAGCATTAACTAGAAAAATTCCAGACCAGCTCTATTCAGCATGTTTATACATCAGATTGAGTATTAGATGTCTGGGCAAGAAGTTTAGAAAACCATTAGTGAATGGATGTCAAATAGATATAACTGAAGGAATTCATTGGGAAACTCTCTGGTCATCTTTGAGATACCGAACATTTAACTTATATTTTTAGTTTGTGTTATTCCCAAAGTGTGTGGGGAAAAATAAAAGCTATTTGCACAGTTATGTCGTTTTCCCTTTCTGCTGAGTGACAGATTCAGAAAGATATGGAATAAGTCACCTCAGACACACCAGCTCCTCTTGACTTCACTGAGTTCTTGTTGATTTCACTGTGCTCAGCATTTTTCAAATGTAGCTCAGTATCTTGCAAGATCAAGCCCTATATTTCTTTGCTTTTCAGACAGTCTAAATTAAGCTCCCCTGGTCTCCCTCCACATGCCCTGCCATCTAATTATTGTGTTATTCTGGTTGGCCTTATTTGAATGCTCTCCAATTTGTCAAATGTCATTTAATATAATGTGGAGACCATTATTTGGAGGGGAATTACAATCATCTGGCTTATTAAAACTCATTCACTTACATATATTCAATTTCCCATAGGTTTCCATATAGTTATTAGCCATTCCAATCTTCCGTGGTGTAAACAATATTATGTATAAAACATGCTCCAAATTTCACTTCTTATGTATTCCCGTTTGTTCCTCTTATTCTCTCTAATGGGTTTCCTTAACAACTCTGGCAAACATTAGTGCCACCCTTTTAAAAGATTTTATGCACTTCTATTAATTCTTGCAACCATTTTCCATTACACATGGGAATGATCATGTTGTATGCACCTTCTGCTTATTTCCACAGATTATATTGTTCTCCAGTAAACAACTTCTATAAATTCCCACTTCCAAGCAAATGGAATAACATACCTCACATTATGTTACTGCATGTGACGAAGTATAATGAAATTTCCTGCCAAGGGGCTATATTGGACATGATTTTGTTTCTGTAGGCCAAATTCTTATTTTATCTGTACTGGCTGTGTATTTTCTTTATTAATATTCTTGCTGTGTTCATTGCTAGGTGGCAAACATGACATTGGGCATACATTTACTTCTCTTTGAATGCATTCCATTGCTAACGTGAATAATTTCGAGTTCCTCAACAGCAATCAGAAACAAATATTTTAGACGTAAAATAAAATTTGGCTATCCTGTTAATATGGTTTAATGTACTTTGATGTCAGATTTTGTTTTATCCTGAAATTGACTTCTTTCAACCAAAATTATGAACTAATTTATTATTAATTATTATTATTGTAAGTATTCAAAGAGGACAGAAAAGGTCCAACTGCGTTTGAGATCCTTTTGTGCTAGGCACAGTGCAAACATAAAGTTAGAGATAGTTCTTGCCCCAAAGAATTTACAGTCTCTATACAAAAGATAGACAAACCAATAGATTATTATCTCCATTCTACAGCTGAGGCGTAGAGGGCAAGAATTTCATGCCTATACTCCAGTTAGTAACACCATACTCCACAAATTGCCCCATTGACTTCAGTGGGGATATTTGTGTTCTAAATAATTGCTCAACATAAAGAAAAATATCACAATCTGCCCAAGAGGGATTACATGTCTTGGCAAATTCACATAGGAAAACCAAGGCATAGAGAGACTAATGGCCTAATTTTGAGCATCTGCAGCTCCCATTCACTTTAATGGGATATATAGATGCACTTCTGGAGATCAGATCATTTAAGTAACTTGTCCAAGAGCTCTCAGGAAGTCTGTGGCAGAGCCAGGAAGTAAATCCAGATCTCCTGAGCCCCACTCTAGTGCCTTAATCACAGGCCTTCTGCCATTTTTTATTAACATTAATCCTGTCCCTCTTCAGCTATTTTGCCCTGCTTGTTGTCACATTTCGGGATGCAGTCCAGACAAATGAGGGGCTGTCACCTCTTACCCTGTAACCCTGAGTGCTTCACAATGCTTTACTACTGTAGCTCTTAGCCTGGGACCACCACAATCAGCAACAAGCATGCAGGTCGCACCCTGAGTGTCTGTGTGCTATGCAGCCAGCCCTGGTTCAGCAGCTCTGACCCCAACAACCTGTCTCCAGCCCCACAGCCCCACTCTAGCTTCCACCAGCCTTGGTTACAACTTGTAAAATGATCCCGACACAGTACCAGTCCCAGATTTCCCCAAGCATGTGTCCTGAAGTTTCCAGGCCTTCCTGGACCAGTCAGGGAAATAAGGTTTGTTTGTCCCTCTAAAGACACAAAATGTACAGCTTACCACTTTAACTTTAGTTAACTAACACTGTAATTCAACCACAATATGGCTGGTTTAAACGAAAAGTAAAAGAAGTTTATGAATTAAAACTAGGATTTTAAGTGAGATCAGATATGAAAAATAGAGATTGAAATGGTTACAAATAAAAGTGAAAAAAAAAATCTTTCTAGTGACTAAAAACTTAATCTAGCAAGGTACAGGCTTTCTTCAAAGTGGCTTTTCTCACTCACAGTCTTCCATCCTCTCATCCCTTGGTATTGTTCCTCCAGCATAGGTTGGAGACACATTGATGAGTGCTAATGAGGACTGTCATGTATCTCCACTTTTTGTTCTGTACCTGCTTAAAAGAAAGGATTACATTCTCCAGGTCTATAAATTCAGCAATTTATACATGTAAAATTTACTTTAAAAAAATCACGGAGTATAGGATAACTCTGAGGAACTGACTAACAACCCCTTCCTTTGAAATAGATTCCACATTTCTATGCCATATAAGCTATTAATAATGAGCAATTAATTTTATATATTGGCCTCGAATTATACCAAAATATTACAAGCTGATAAGAAAAAAGGCAAAAGTCACAAATTTATAGTAAAAAAATGCTAGAAGACACATTATCTTCATCAGAATAGTCTTTATTTTGCAATAAAAACTGTTTAAAACCATATAATAGCATTCAACTAATAGGCTAAAACACTGGAAGGATCATTTGGGGATGAAGAGTTGTTTTGTGATTAAGACTTTAGATTGAGAAATGTTACTTTTATCCCCACCTCTGCCACAGATTTTGTGTGATCTTTGGTTAAATCCACAAAGAGAACTTGAGCGCAGCATTGCAACAACTAACTTTAGGCGCTCTGCTGCCCAGTAGAATCCTCAGCTGCAATCTAGGCACCAGGCTCTCTATACAATCTTCACCTTCCGTCTGGACTTCCTTCTCTAGGCTCCCCTCTGAGGCAGACACTCCTGTGTCCCCCGAAAGAGAAGGTGACCCTGATCCAGCTGTGGGCTCACAGCTACCAGCTATGACAGACCCTTCACTGGCCAGCAAAATCCCCCCCCTTTCACTCAGGTTGGGTCTGCTTCCAGCTACAGAGCCCTTGAGGTCTGTTTCCACCGCAGCGGTTATCAGGACCCCAACCATCTCCGGGATACATGTCTCTGTGCACCCCAGGGCAGGCCCTGTCCCCTGCTGACCTGCAACTTCCTGGCAGTCAGTAGATGGGAAGGCCTCCCTGTTACAAGGTGGAACATCCCCCTTCCTCCAGGGAGATGATCACAGGACAGGAGTTGGCTCTATCCAGCCCTTCCAGCAGGGGCCTGCCTTGAGCCCCGGTGCTACAGGGACCAGTTATGGCCATCCCTGCCCCCAAAGCTGCATTCTCCACTGTTACAGAGGAATTAAAGAGACACTCTCCTATTCCCCCAGAAGCACATGTGACTTCAGCCTCCCCCGTGGGGCTTTTAGCACAAGATTCCTTCTTGCTGCTAACAAACCCTGGGACAGATTCTGCTACATCAAAGAAATCATTCCCCAGTAGAAATGTTTCAAAATTGTGTGCCACTGCTGCAGCAGTCAGCTCAGCCTCCAAATCACCAGTTTCCATGTGTACTTTAGCTAAAGGTGCAAGGACTTTGTAACCTCCCACCAATTCTAATTCTGTCATTTTCCCTGGTAACAAATCCTTCTCATGGATCAGGTCCCTTCTGACCACAGAAATTTCTGCACCAGTGTCTCCCCATCCTTGGAGCACTTTGTCATTAAGTTTAACAACATGTATATGCTCACTGCTTGGTTGTGCAGATGCAACTTTTACAAATCCTGTGTGGAAAGAGGCAGCAGCCTGGGATCCCCGTGTGCTCTGAGAAGCAGCAGCTTCATATGTTACCTGCTGCCTGTTCCCACTCAGCCAAGGACATTTATTTCTCAGGTGCTCAGTGGACTTACAATGATAGCATCTTTTGGGCTCCTCTGCTTGTACAGGAGATTTGGGATGAGTAACAGGGGAATGGGGAGGTGAACGCCCAGTCTCCTTTTTCCCAGTGGTAAAACGGTGATTCTGCTTTCCACCATCCCTGTACCCCTCTGCCAGTTGTTTATGTTTAATTGCAGCTTGTGATTGCTTGAAGGAGTCTGCAAACCCCACTAATTCCCCCACTGCACCCACTTTTTTGTCACATAAATACTGTTTTACATCATCACTGAACATATTCAGGAACTGTTTCTGAGTAACCAAATCACACATTTCTTCCAAGCTTGTAATGCCTTTTCCCCTTACCCACTTGTCTAACAAATCTCTCATTTCATTTACATAAGCCACATTACTCAATCCAGATCCCCTCTTAAGACTCCTGAATTTAAACCTGTAGGTTTCAGGTGTAATCTGAAACTGTTTCAAAACCAGTTCCTTAAATTTACCATAGTTTGAAGCATCATCAATAGGTATCTTATTGAATATGTCCAGATCTCTGCCAGTCAATTTTGCAACTAAAGTGGTCATTTTTTTGATCTTCAGGAATCACGTGGAGAGTGCACAGTCTCTCAAAGGTGATGAATTTTTTGGCAATATCACTGGATTCATCATATTGCGGACATAACTGCTCCCATTTGTGGATTTTTGGGGAAGTCGAGCTAGCTGCTGAAGGATTTTGTCTCTTCCACTCCATTACAGTAAGTTCATGATTCTGGGTCTCAATCTGGGCCTGTATTTCTCTGTCTTTTAACTCCAGGGCTAGCTGCCTGTCTCTCTCTCCTTCTCCTACCTTTTTTCGTCTGCCTCCAGCTGCCTGAGTTCCAGGGCTTGCTGCCTCTCTTCTTGAGCAGCTTGTTGGGCTAACCTCTGGGCTTCCATGGCTCTTTTGTGAGCAGCTTCCTCCCTGGCTGCCTCTGCTTCTTTGAACTTCATTTGAAACTCGCAGTCTTTTGCCTTCTCTTCTGCTTCCAGTCTGGCCAGCTCTAGCTTTGTAGCTGCCTCACTGGTAGTCATTTTCCTGCTTTCTTGTGCTTATTTCCCTCACCCAAAATAAACAAACAAAATAACAAACCAGTAACCACTTTGTCTGTTCTCCAGCCACCACACTTAAAACTCACTTAAAATCATTACCAGTGTCTCAAAGCAATCAGCTGTGCACAGATCCTGCTTGACTATGCCACTGACACGGGTTTGGTCATAGAAACTCCCTCAGAACTGTCTCTAGATGTGCTGGGATACCACTGAGAACAAACCCCCTGACAGAGAAGGCTTCCCTCCATGCCCATCTTGCTGAGCTGGACACCCCAGTCAGCTACAGCACAGACCAAGAGGTTGGGCCACGCATCCCTGCAGTTCACAGATTCACTTAGCCCAGGGGCTTCTCAGTTAACAGAGACTTTCCCAGCACGCAGTATTCAGTCTTTCTGGGAGCCTAAACCCCAAAGGAATCCATTTTACTCTGTGTAAAGCTTATACAGGGTAAACTCATAAATTGTCCGACCTCTATAACACTGATAGAGAGATATGCACAGCTGTTTACTCTCCCAGGTATTAATTACTTACTCTGGGTTAAGTAATAAGCAAAAGTGATTTTATTAAGTATAAAAAGTAGGATTTAAATGGTTCCAAGTAATAACAGACAGAACAAAGTAAGTTACCAAGCAAAATAAAACAAAACATGCAAGTCTAAGCCTAATACAGTAAGAAACTGAATATAGGTAAATCTTGTTATGTAAAGCCTCCACTCAAATGCAATTGTAAGAGCTGTAACTTGTATCATTAAGTTCTGCAACTTTTTTGCAGACTTTGTAACTTCAGTTAGTGTTAACATAGCCTTTTAAGTTTTGTAACCTTTGCAAGCACTGTAACCTTTTCAAGTTACCACTTGTATGAACTTCCAAGCTTTGTAATATCCCATCACGCAATCAGAGAGAGTGTGAACAAGGGAGTGTGTGGGGAAGATAAGGGAGTGTGAACAAGGGAGTGTGTGGGGAAGATAAGGGAGTGTGAACAAGGGAGTGTATGTGGGACTGGGCGGAGAGGAACTGCAAGGAGAAAAGAGCCCGGAGAAAGGAGTCAGGGGTGACTGATGTTATCTGCACTGAGAAGGCAATCATGGGGTGCTGTAAAGAAAAGAAGAACCTGGTATGCATAAAAGAAACTGGTCTGGGAATGCTTCTTGGTGACGGACACAGAAGAAAAACTCAGTGTACGTGACAGGAGCCACTCAGTTCCAGAAAAAGGAAGAAGGCATGCACACAAGCTGCTGCTCCTTGACCTGCTCACCAGCCTGGATTCATGACCGCAGGAGGACACACCAGATCTACCATGATTTGGCTTCTCGGCTCCCATGCTGTCTCCGGTAACTCTCCGCCTGTGTGGGTGCATGAGGGTATGAATGCGGTGAATGTGTGCATGTGTGGATAAGCTCCATCTCTTTTCTATCTGACGCAACAGTGGCATCGTAATAAAACTAATACAAGTGTGACCCTTGGTTGGTTTTTAGGGGAACCGAGGTAACAAATCTCACCCTCAGAGATGTTCTAATAAGCTTCTTTCACAGACTAGACTCCTTGCTAGTCTGGGCCCAATCCTTTTCAGACCAACATTGTGGTTTATGGCCTCTCTGGAGATATTTAAGAGTAGGTTAGATAAATGTCTATCAGGGATGGTCTAGACAGTATTTGGTCCTGCCATGCGGGCAGGGGACTGGACTCGATGACCTCTCGAGGTCCCTTCCAGTCCTAGAATCTATGAATCTATGAATCTATGAATTTAACTTTAAGCTAGGTGTATATGATTTTCTCTATTTTAGAGCTGTGGGAGCCTGGGAAAACCAGCCTGGTGAGCAGGTTAGCTTTTATTATATAAATAAATACATTAATTAATTTAATTAAATAAAGCTCACAATCCTTAGGAAGAACTTAATTAGAATCAATGGAGAAATTGCAAGTGATTTAAAAATGAGGCCAGTGGGAATTTAAAGGAAGGGAGATATTACAGAATAAAAAAAATCCAGAGAGCTAGCTATGAAGTAAGTTTGGGCTGAGTTGAGCTCACACAAGCTATAGATGGACCCAAGCGCATACAAATGAGAGATGGACCTGAGCCAACAAGTTAGGCTCTGGATCCAAATTCAGATCTGAACTTGCCCAAAACGTGGGGGGTGAAGCCCATTATACAGATAAGGATCAGCTACATAGTTGATCTGAACAATGCTCAGTGGTATGCTACTAGCAGTAGTTGTTCAAGCTACTATCCCCAGTCCTACTAGTGCACCCACACCCTGATCTTCAGGGACCTCTCAATGTGAGAGAGGAAGCTGCAAGTTACATTCTGACTTGTGGCCTAACACTGGACGTTTCATAGCCCATTATCAAAAATCCTCAGAACCTTCTCTCAGGAGATGGAATTTTGTTTTCTATTAGTTAGATTAAGAGAATGGGAGCCAGAAGTCCAGATTTCCATTCCGAGATCTGCCACTCATTTAGTGCATGGGACTAAACAAATCACTTATTTTCTATGAGTCACAGTTCACCCGTATGAAGCTTGATTGTTTTAAAAATGCTTTGAGAGGCTCAAATACAGGTATGTTGGTAGTGCTGAATGTTACTAATTAAGGGCCTGATCCCATGCCCTTTGAAGTTAATGGATGGGTTCCTGTTGAGTTCAATGAACATTGGATCAGGCTCAAGGCTTCCACGTGTGACCACAGCTCACACACATGATGAAAGCCTTCAGAAATGTTAATTGAAACCATTCATAGAAATGATAGTGCCATATTAAGGCACGATCTGGGCCAATTTAGGCTTTACTGCTCCCTGGTATTTCTAAACAGAAAAGCCTGGTTGATTTCTCATTTTGTGTCCCAAAATACACAAACACACTCCATTCCCTTTTGAACTGATTGACTATGAAGTGTCATTTTCAAAATCAAAGCCATTATTGAGCTTTTGGAGTCTCTGAAACACAAGCATCTCTATAATTAATTGCTAAATAAATTCATGAACAAGCTATTTTGTTGAGCTGATACAGCTGTAGTGCTGGTTTCACACTGGGCAGTAGAGCTGCCATAGTACATTGCCTCAAAACACCATCATATATATATATATATATATATATATATATATATAGCAAGCAAGCGAGAGTTGCCCCTTCGTCCAACACCATTATCCAACGCTTACTCTAATGTCAGTACTATGCAAATCAGCTTCCCAGTAGAGGAGACGTCAGTGACACAGCCTGGGTACTTGAACGGCCTGTCTACACAGTGAATTTTCCTGGTATAATTATACAGCTGCAATTATACTGGTACAACTCCCTGTGTGGACACTACTCTGGACTCTCCCATATGGGAAGTTATGAAGTTTCACTGTGCAGACAAGCCTGAAGTGTAATTTATTTTATTTACAAATATACACCAGTCCAACAATATATATATGCATAGTAAAAACACCACATGGACAATCCTCTTTTCCAGAAATCTGAGCCCACACAGAAATGTCCAATTCCTAGGAAGCTACTTTGTCCCCCAAATTACCTCTACGCATAGAAAATAAAGCAGATAGTTAGGTTGTGAGTCCTACTGAGAAAGAAGATATGGCAGACAGCAGAAAGCAAACTAACAGTAGAGCATTTCTTCCAGATTAAAAACTTGCTCACACACTAGGCTATGTCTACACTGTGCACCTTACAATGGCGCGGCTGTGCCATTGTAAGGTGTTCTGTGTAGCTGCTCTTTATCGCCAGGAGAGAGCTGTCCTGGCAACAAAATAAAACCACCTCCAACGATGGGCAGTAGCTACGTCACTGGGAGCATCTACATGACTGAAGCACAAGTAACATCATGATATTGTAACAAAGCCATGACAAGCTAGGACTTCACAGCTGTCACTCTTCTGCACACCCCTGGGCATTCAGAACTTCATTGTGGTAGTGGGCCTCTGTTGTAATTAGGGCCTAGTAAGCCTACCCCAGATATGAACTTAACTGTGAGAAAGTGGCTAGAATTAATACAACAGATCCTTCTACTACTAAAGTGCAGGCCCCAACCACTTAAGATAAAGGAGAATATACTTTACTTTTTTTCCACTATATGATGCATGATGCATTAAAGAGCACTTCTGATTGATTGGTGTCAACAAGAAAAATATACAGTAACTTTTTTACAAAATGAATAGATCTCTTAACGTGTTACAGATAGCCAAGATACGTACATAATTCACTGTTTTATGCCAGGATTACTGAATTTGCGACATGACTGCAAATAAGAAGAGAGGTGTTCAGGAAACAATGAGAACAATCTTAGTCCCAAAGTCTGACTACTTTCATCAGTTGGAGATAAGCACTTGTGTTACCTCAGCATTTTGCTGGCTTGAGTTCAATAATGGTAGGGTTTGACTGCCTGTATTCCTTGCATTCAACTTGCTCCAGGGTTTTGTTTCCCTCCAGCCAGGGTACATTCAAATGGTCGAGAGACAAGACAGTTTCTGACTGCTACTTTCTTTGAAATGCGCATCTTACAGTGGGAACTGCATCACTCATTTTCATCAACACAACAAAGAGGTTATTAAGTGTTTGCCACACAAAAAGATTTAATTTTTCCAGCTGGATTCTCTGGCAGCCTCCTCCCCGCACACTATTCTTGTCACCGTGGTTTAGCACTGTTTTTAAATGCCTTTACTTTAGCCGCAGGCTAATGTGCAGCCTTTCTGCTTGGTCTTTTTTACCTACTCCTCTCCACTGATAACACTACTCTACAGCCAAAATGCTTCTGAAATAAATGTAGT
>NW_020664447.1:25231990-25259356 GCF_002925995.2 Terrapene triunguis
GCTGAATTGAAAGACCTTGTTGACCAGGGCAAGACCAAGCTTAGCTAAGGTGTATTGATGTGAAATGATTCATCTTTCTGATCATTTCTAATATGAGAAACAAGGTCCTATTTATCACTTTCCACTATCTGCTTTTCAAAAAGTCTTTCAGACCAATAGTTTGTTCTGTTGATTGAAGGAAAGAAAATAGTAGATGTATTTGAATCATGTGCCGCACACACACAAATTTACATGTCAATTTGTGAAAGCAGCTATATGACCCAAAGCCTAGACCTTTCTTTCCTCCAATCAACAGAACAAACTATTAGCAGAGACCAGAGTTTGGACCCATATAGATAATATGGACTAAATCATGGCCACTTCGATTGTGCAGTCTTTAATACAGAGACCATCTTTTTGTTCAGGGTTGTGCAGCATCTAGCACAATGGGTCCTGCCTCAAGACAGGGGCTCCTAACCACTATGAAAATGCAAATAATTAATAAATAATATCTATAGATAAGGAAGTTCAAATCCCAAACTCTTAGAGATTATAAGGCACAAATCTCTGGCACTCTGAGTGTTAGTGGCAATGCACTCTAGGGAACCCTGCAGGAGGAGGTGGGGTTCATGATGAAAGGTTTTGCTTTGCAGGCTTCCCTCCTCCTCCCCTCACCCCGACAACAACAAAAAAAAAAAAAAGAAAAAGGTAAGGCTTGATGGTGACAGTTCTTCATCGCTAATTAGTTAAGGCTATAATCTGATACCCTTATTTAGCACCTTTCTCCCAATACATTCCATGAGACTACTCATAAAGTGAAGTACCATTTAACATGAGTGAGGGTATCAGAATCTGTACTTTGTCCTGCAATTAACTCATAAAACCAAAATGAAAGAAAAATTGGAGTTATTCCTGGCACAGAAGCTTTATTTGTACTTAAATTTACCAAACTTATTTCTGGGGCAGCTCTATCAAAGAAGGAGATTGCTGAAATGACTCAGGACTTTAAGCCATTCATTCTTCTCTTCTCTGACCTATTTAATTTCTGGTTGATTGCCTTCATCCAGTTTAATTTTTGTCAGAAATCATGGCCAGCCCAGCTGTTCAATTTATCTGAAGCCATATCACCTCAGGCTATGATTTCAACAGATCTCATTAAACTAAGCAGGATTGGGCCAGGTCAGTACGGGATGGGAGAAAAATCGAGATGTTGCCTGAAGTATTGGTGGTGATGTCTCCTCTGCCTCAGTATTGACTAGACCTGGTTGGAAAATGGTAAACGTTTTCAGAGAAATATTTTAAAAAGAAATGATTTTTAAAAATTATTTTTAAAAGACAAGTCACTGAATTTCTTTTATATTTTTGACAACTTTTTGGTTAATTGTTCTGTTTTCATTTTTTATTTTTACCTCCCCCCCCTGCACACACCTGAACATTTAGAAAGAAACATTTCCTGTGAAAATTTTCATTTTCAAACAAGCCATTTTTTATTTGGAAAAAAAAGAAAAGAAAATGTTTGACCAGCTGTAGTATTGACCTATTGTCATACAGGCCCTGACACTGTAGCTGGAGGTCCCCTATTCTGGGTCAGATATAAATTTGTCCTTACGCACTCACTGCCATTGCTGATCTCATGTTTTCCCACAGTTTTCACATGAGCACAGGTGTTCTTCCCAAAGTCCTGACCAAATACCAGTCTGGGTAATTACATTCTACCTACCTGAAACTGCATTTTTAGATTCACTTGGAGAAGCTATTCTATATTTCCTGTGTTGTAAAGTGCTACTAGTACAAAATCACTGCTCCATTCCACTCCAGAGGTAGTTGCAGTTTAGTATTGAGTAAGTGATTGTGAGTGTGTGTGTGCACGTGCACACATCTCTCTCTCTCTCTTTCTCTTATACACACAGGCTCCTCTTTTTATATGAGTTTCTCTCCTACAAAAGAATCAGTCTTCTAACTGGAAGATGTATTAGGCTTCCTTAATTTTGGTTTGTTTTTCCCATTAGTAATTTTTAAAATGTGGATAACTTTGCGGAATGATGCACATGCAGATGTCATGATTAAGAAAGAATTCGATCTCTCACCCTATAAATTAATGAGTGACACATTTGACTATGCAAGAAGCCTGATCTAGCAATCAATTTCATGATAATCGCTGTGGATATTTTGACACTGATATCTGATTCTGAGGTTTCATTGATAAACTGAGTACACTGCACTACATTTGCCCATAGCCCATGAGGAAGGGTCCCTATATTTTCTTCCCCTAAACAAGAATGAAAGTCAATATGTGAAGTTCAACCCTGATAAGTATTGTATACAGCCATGCAGGCCTGTGTACTTCCATATATAAACAATCCAACGCTGATATATCACACAGAAAAAAATCAATTAATCATATACAGAAACCAGGATGCTCCATTTGCTAATGATTATTTACACCGAAAGCAATAAATTACATAACATCACGCATCATTTTCAATTTTATCAGATTATACAAAGCTTTATAACACAGTATTTTAGATAAGACCAATATGGCTCTCAAACAAATCAATGTGATTTAAATCAAGCTATGCAATCTCACGGAAAAACAAACTAGTCACAATATATAGTGAGAGACTGCAAGAAAATGGAGTGTCTGTTCAGATTAGAAATGGGGCTTGAAGTTATGAGGTTCAGATCGGGTTGAAAAGTTCTGGAGTGTGAGTAAGTCTAGTTGAATATTACCTGAACTCCTTGAATCTGCATAATTAGCCAGAAATTCTAATCTCCGGACAGAGTTCCTTGTGAATAGAGCTGGTCGAAATCTTTTAAATGAAGAATGTTCTGCAGAAAATTATCCTTTTTTTTTTTGGAAATAAAGTTATTCAGTCCAATGCAAAACAAAATATCATTTACCAAAACACTCTGTTTTTGGTAAATACAATTTGTAGGTAAGCAGTTCAGGTCAATACAAATTTTAGAAGCAAAGACTGGTTCAGTTTCAAAAACTTCAATACAAATGAAATAAAAAAATTGACAATTTTAATGAAATTACTTTTGACTTTTTCACCCAGTTCCACTTGTTAGTTTTTTCACTATCTGCTTCCATAAAACATATCCTCTAGCAAGACATGATCCTGCATCCTTTACTCACTTGAACAATCTGCTTTCATACAAAGAACTACTCAGGTGAGTAGGGGTAGTCGGATTAGGCCTGTAATTGCTGAGTTTAAAACAAATTAATGTGTCTATCATTAAGGTATTTCACCGAGTCTAAAGTAACAAACAGTTTTTTGAAAGTAATACTATCTAAAACCAAAGCACTGCCTAATTCTGATCTTAGTTACATTGCTATAAATTTTGGAATCATACTGGTTTCAATTGTGGTGTTTTGGAGTTACAAACGATATAATTGAGATCACAATCTGGCATATATTCTGAGGGCTCGACTCTCTTATGTGTCAGGGAAGACTTGCAGAGCTCTTGCAGTTCAAAGGTATCCTAAAACCAGCTTAACTGGCCACTGCACAAGGGAATCCTTGGATGTCATTGAGACATGATAGTAGTTCCTATATTATCCCCTCATGGCTACCAGCATACACCTCAGTGATCTCTGGCTATTGCAATACTTCCTAGGGGCCATAGGCAGCCATCATAAGTTAAAGCGCACTGGGATCCAGACTGGCAGCTGGATGGGAACTGGATGGGCACAGAAGAAATCTTTGCACCCCTATTTCCAAAGCTGCATTTAGCACTCCCTGACTTCAGTGGTGGATCTAGGCCTTTATATGATTTATGTCTGTGAAAAGATTGACTGATATTAACTACCTCTGGCTATTTCCTTAAATACAAAATCAAAGAACTTTCATATCTAAATGTTGACCTGTCAAATTACAGATAAGGTCTTGAGGGAGGAACAGGTTCAATCCTATCTTATTGGTAGTGCTTCAGCAGTCATCACTAAACAGACGTATGCATTGTGTGATCCTTACATCCCTGTTGATGTTCTCAGGTTATCTGGTGACCTTAAAAGTATAGACAATCAGGAGTATTCCACAGATGTTGGGATATACATTTTAATAAACAAATAGGAAACATTAATGGAATTAAATCACAATATGCTCCAAAAATTCAGAAGCCTGGAAATTACTATTTTGTCTCTGAGACAAAAGAAAATAGGCAAGAGCATTGTTAATAATAATAATACTTGGCACTCTACATCTTCATAGCACCATAATAATAATACTTAGCACTTCACGTCTTCCAGGAACAATGCAAACATTAACTAATTAATCCTCACAACACCTCTGTATGAGAGAGAGATCCTTATTGCACAAATAAGGGAAACTGAAATGCAGAAAAATTATAGGGCCAATTTTTTTCCAGAGTGGCCTCTAGTCTTGGTCACCAATTTTAAACTTGTATGTGGCCTGATTTTCAGTTAAAGAGCTCTGTGAGTTTAACACATCAAAAAAGCATTCCCTAGAACAGTGGTTACCAAACTTGTTCCACCGCTTGTGCAGGGAAAGCCCCTGGTGGGCCGGGCCGGTTTGTTTACCTGCCGCGTCCGCAAGTTCAGCCCATCACGGCTCCCAGTGGCCGCGGTTCGCTGCTCCAGGCCAGTGGGAGCCGCGATCGGCCAAACCTGTGGATGCGGCAGGTAAACAAACCGGCCCGGCGCACCAGGGGCTTTCCCTGCAAGCGGCGGAACAAGTTTGGGAACCACTGCCCTAGAAGTACCTAAAATTGGATACCAAAAATATGGAGGCACCTAAAATTTGAGGGCACTTCTGAAATCTTGCCTTTGTCACTTTGACTAGTGCTCAGCCACTAGTTTCTTAATATCAAAAATTAATATGAACAAAGAGTGGAAGTGAGTAGCAGGTACAGGAGATTGGAAAGCAGGTGAGGTTGGAGACAGGAGAAGTTAATTGCTGGTATAAAGAATCACATGGTGCCTGTTTGTGGACTTTTAGGATCCAGTTCTGACATCAGGCATGATATCTACATTTTCACCAGGTGCTACTGGCACTGGTGTTGCTGCTGCAGAAAGAGATGATGGCTCATAAATTTTGCTCCCAAAGGACCTGGTGCTTGCAACCAACTGTGTGGTGCTGCCTGGGTACCATTAAAGCAATCCAGTGTGCCAGACAAGTTTCCCTCTCTCCAGCCCAGTTCTTCTTTGCCTCTAATCTTCCTCCTGCTGCTGTTTCCAAGTGGGCATGTTTCAAATACTGCTTAGACCCCAATCCTGCAAATACTCAGTGGGACTACTGAATGTTAACTATATGCATAAGGATCAGGGCTTTAGTGTATTAAAGTAGGCTTTGAAAGGTGAAATTAAGTGAAAACTTCAGTAAACTCATGACATACATTCAACTAATAAGAGCACAAGGTATCACGTCATTCTCAGCACCTCTGTGTTACCAAAGACATATTACCTAATGGGGTAGATTCTCTAGGCCTGACTTCTATCTCATGAACACTGCAGTAAACCAGGAATAAATGATCTACAGTTAATGGAGTTACACTGGAGTAAAAATAGAATTGATAGTTAAAAATCAGGATCCACCTGTTCAAAGAGATGCACAGGGAAGAAGACAGCATTTGAAACATTTTGATATAGCAGTATAAGAACACAGAGCCTATATCAAAACCAATTGAAATCAGAGACTTCCCATTGATGTCAGTGAAATTAGGGATCAGTTTTGTAGTTTGCAGATAGGATAACTAATTATGATTCTTTGGAACATAGCCAGCTAACTTTCCTATGGAGGAAATTAGTTATTCCTGAAGCATATGGTACTGGCCAAAGGCAAAGACTGGAGGTGAACTAGATGGGCCATTGCCCTGATCCAGTATGGCAATTCCCATGACATTCCTTTTCAGAAGTTTGGGAGCTAAAGGTGGGCTGTATGAAGGAATTTAAGGGTTGCAATGCTGCACATCACAGCACCTAACTTTTAGGTGCCTAGAAATACACAGGAACATCACTGCTATCCACAACTTGAGTTAGGTGCCTAAGCTCCCTATACATTGAATGGAGAAAGATAGGCACCTAAGAATGCAATCCACAAACCCAGCATGCTAAGTGGGAAGGAGTTTAAGCTAGCCAATGGGAGACATTTACCAGAGAGGTGTGTGCTAATCCCTGCCCTTATCTTGGAGATAGGAACCTAAATCCAAGCTGCAGGGCAGTACCTAACTCTGCCAGCGATCCACAAATGGGAGAAGTCAGGCATTTGGTTGCCTAAGTCACATGTGAGGCCTGAAACAAAACAGGGTGCTGAGAGGAGGGTGGCGACTTCCCTCATAACCTTTAGCCTAGTGGATAGGGTACTCACACAGGATGTGGGAGATCCCCCACTTCAAGTCCCCTCTCTTCTTGAAGGGGAGAAAGGATTTGGACAGGGATCTGCTATCTCTCAGGGTAGTGCTCTAACCTTTGGCTTTAGAGTCATTCTAAATCTTTCTCTGTCCCAATGATATTTAACTATTCAATCTTTCAATTAAAGTGGAACAACTTCAACAGGATATCTTGATAGAGACCCAACTCAGAATATTCTCTAGCCTAGTGATTAGGGCACTCACCTGAGAGTTCGCAGATCCCTCAGAGGCTACTTATCAGATCGGGCCCCTGCATGCAACGTAGGCAGCCAAATGTCTATCTTTTTTCCAGTTTGTGCATTGCTCTGGGTCTCAGGTGGGAGATGAGGTACTAGTGTGCATGAGCAGAAGCAAAAACTTTACCACTCAGTGAGTTTATCCCCCTACAGGGCTAGGCAGCAGCCAAGCAGTTTTGTGGATCACAGTGGGGCCTAAAGATGGGACTTAGGCACCTTTGGGAGCCCACCCTGAGTGTCTAGTACTGATTAAATATTTCAGCATGTAACCATTTTCTTTAGCAGAGGCATCACTTAAGAACAACGTTTCACAGCACTGCAGTCAAGAATAAAGTGAGTGGATAACTGAATTACTTTAAGGGGAGGAGGGAGGAAAGATATATTGGAATGGAAAGGAAGGCAAAAATAGTTACCATCAATGATAATCAGGTGTTTTTTTCATCCTCTCTCTTTGCTGCCATTTTAGTGATTGAAAAATCGTTCTGCACTTTCTACCTTAGGTATAAAAGCCTGAATTGAAAATAAACAACCATATTGATTTCTTAATGCACACAGTGATCAAAATCAAGTTATTTTTCTCAAAGCAAAGTCTCAAAAACAAAGTCAACTATTTTACTGATTTTTTAATTCAAAATTTTAATGACTTTTTTCAAAAATTGAAAAATATTTTTAAAACCCAGTAAGATTTTTAAAAATAATTTGAACTAGCTTTGAAGTGCATTTTTAATTTCTTTTTCTTGATTAAAAAAAGTTCTGACCAGCTATAATTATAAGCACTTTACATTTCAGGGAAAAATCGTCTACTGCTTTTCTTATTGCAGACTCATGTATTTGAATGTGTAAAAAAAAAAAGTGTCTCTCCCACAAATTCAGGATCCCATTGATTCCAACACTAGAAGAGATCACTGTGATCATCAAGGCTGATCTCCTATATAACACAGGCCGTAAAACTACACAAAAATAATTCCTTTAAAAAAGTACTACTTGATTTTAAAATTGCCGGGAATGCAGAATCCACCTCAAACCTTGATAAATTGTTCCAATTATTAATTACTCTAATCTGTGTCAGAAGTGCCCACATCCTGTCAACAAAGTTTTAGTCACTCACTCCAGGAGCAGAATTAACAGCATGTGATTTAGTGACCAGTCGGATTATTTATGTTGATGTATTAATTGAATTGCTGTACCGCCTAAGAACCCTAATCATGGACCAAGACCCCACTGTGCTAGACACTGTATAAACACCAAACAAAAAGATGTTCCCTTTCCCAAAGGGCTTAGAGTCTAAGCATAAGTCAAGAGATGACAGCTGGATATAGATGGACAGATGGAGGAGCATGAGGAAACAATGAGGCAATGAATAACCAATAGTCAAAGACCTTGCTGTAGTGAACACTTCACCAATATCTCATGTGTTGGAATAACTTTATATACATTTTTTTTGAGCAATTACAGTAAAAATTCCATTACGTAACTAGCATACTTTAAAAAGTTTAAGTCTTTCTAAGAGTAATTAAGAGCTAAAATGATCAAATAAAATGTATACTTAAGAATATTTTGCCCAGCTCTAGGTGCACGAAATGTACCTTTGTTGAAGAAAACGTCATTTGGGATTTTAGACGGCTTGAAAGAGCTCATTTAACATATTTCATATTTGCTGCGCATCAATTTTCTTTAACATATTGTCCTGCAAATTATTAGAATCAACTACCTTTCAAAGGGAAAACTATTGTCATGTGCCTTGGGATAGGAGCAAAGAAGTGGCTAAACAACGTTCTTGGTGATAAATATAGACCCAGTCCTATTGAAAAAAATCATAATAATCAATAATATCAAACAAAACGAGCAAATTCCAGCCCCTAGTCAAGGGCTGGAGGCTAGTGCATCCCCAATTGCAAATCACCTTCATAGGCATTTACTAACCTCCTGTTTTGCATAGCTTCAGAATAATTACCAAGGAGACAATTAATCATTTAAACACATACGCACAGTATGGAGGCAAAAGATATATCCATATCAGTCAAATTTAGAGCAGCAGTCAGGGGAAGATTTAAAAAAAACATCAGTCTGAAAGGAGTAATAAAAAAAAAATCAATGGAAGACAGTGCCGCATAGTTACAGTTCAGGAATAAATGTAATTCATATTCAAGCAATGTGTCTTTCCAGTTATTGTGAAAGTGTCAATGCTTTACAATAAGTGGTAAATCATTATTAATTCTTTTAATATTCATAGCAATAGTATTAATCACAGACAAGCGCTTCTGGTACTAATGGGAATGTCAGATATAATTCCATAGGCATTACATATGGGCTAATAGATGGCTCAGGTGGGTGAAGAAAGAAGCTTGTAACTCACCAATCAACAGTTATGGTCACATAACCATGACCGAGTGATTTATAAACAGGAGTGGAGCAGAGGAAATTCAGATAGGTATTTTATTTAAGCCCAGTCTATTGTATTCTATAAAGTAACTTGTTTGATATGTACAAAATTGCTTTTTAAGCAGAAATGAATTGTGTTTAATTTTGTGTTCACTGCCGCTTTCTAAACCTTTTTGCCTGAAGGCTTGAGGTTGTAAGTCCTGATGTCATTTTTATGACTGGTTTGAAGGGAGAAATCTATTTATTTTAGACTAATGTTGGTTAACTACTTTCATACGACTTGTTATTATTTTTTACTGCAGATGTGCCCTATTTATATATGTGATAGGTTCATTTTTAAATAAATTAGAAAATAAATAAATGTGATAAAATATTTACAGCACAACTCCCGGGTCACTTAAGAGAAATTCAGTATATTGATTCTAACCTAGCCCCATCAAGTTATTTGCAGAGTACCAGTCATGCTAGTATCAGTGCACAGAATAGTGCCAAAAGGGTTAGAGCAGGAAAGCGAGAATCAAGACTCTTCAGGGGGTGGGGTGAGAGGATGCTCTGGCTTTGCCACTGCCTGGCTATGTCACCTTTGGCAAGTCACTTAGGTCAACATTTTCTAAAGCGTCCAATAATTTAAATGCCTCATGGTTCCACTGCATAAGGAGGTACTTAATGCAGCACTGCCATGAAGGTTGTGTGCACTGATCCCATAGTATGGAGCCCTATTCTGCAGCCATGAACAGTGGCCAGAAGGAATGGGGAATGGATAGACCAAAGACAGGGCCACCACTGGCCTGAGGTTACCTCTGTGGAGCGTTCCCCCAGTGACCTGATGGGTAAGTATTCCTCTTTCTCTACTTCCCTCTTCCCTGTACGTCTCATTAGCACTTGACCCTCTTGTCCAGGTCAGGCACTAGATTTAAGAGTTTAGCTTATATACAAAGTGGTTTTTACAAAGTTAATTTTCCCATGTCTGTTTAAAGAGGAAATAAACCAGCAAGTTTACAGCCTGTGTGGTGTTTAGTGTAGTGCAGTTTTGCATGTGTTAGTGAATTTTTAAGGCCCTGCTCTGCAATTATGTAATGTTCTGTGTAGACAAGATTTTTGCTTTAGTTGACTGTGGGAAGGAGGGAGTCTGCAATTACAGGCTCAGAATGATGCAATTTTAATCTTTGTCTTCACTCTCAGATGATGAGCAGAGGGGACTGAAAGGTCTGGGTCAATGGCATGGAGACAGGAAATGCTTCACATCTCTCTCCAGCTCCTTTGTTAGGCAGACTGAAAGAATGAGATTGTCATAGTCTCTGAAGAGCCACTAAGCCAAACTCAATTGCAGAGCAGATTGTTTCATTGCAGATGGGATAGGATGGGCAGTAGTGAAGTTTCCTATTTCCACCTCAAATAAAACAGGAAAAACAGTTACTCACCTTCTCATAACTGTTGTTCTTCGAGATGTGTTGTTCATGTCCATTCCAATCAGGTGTGTGCTCACCGCGTGCACGCCAGCCAGAAGATTTTTCCCTTAGCAGCATCTGTAGGATCGGCCCAGACGCCCTCTGGAGTTGCGTCTTCATGGCGCCCAATATAGCACCCTGTCGACCCCCCACCCCCTCAGTTCCTTCTTGCTGGCTGCTCCGACAGAAGGGTAGGAGGGTGGGTATTGGAATGGACATGAACAACACATCTCGAAGAACAACACTTACGAGAAGGTGAGTAACCATTTATTCTTCTTCGAGTGCGTGTTCATGTCCATTCCAATCTGGTGACTCACAAGCCAAAGTTCAGGATGTGGGGTCGGAGTCATATACTGATTGGAGCATGGCACTATATTGGGCGCCGTGAAGGCGCGACTCCAGGGGGCACCCATGCCGACCCTATGGACCCTGCTAAGGGAAAAATCTTCCGGCTGGTGTGCACAAGGCATGCACACACCTGATTGGAATGGACATGAACAAGCACTCGAAGAAGAACTACTATTTTCACATCCTAGTGGTAGGGTGTACATTTTATTTTTCTCCATCTCACCTCCTCCTTTTTTTCCTGCTTCCGCCAAGCCCATTCCATTTTGTGGGATTTCCTTATCACCATCTCTTTCTCTTCCATCACACAAGAGCTTTGACCTCCTCCCAGTCTTTCCCCGCCCTTTTTGATAAGGCTCCACACATTTATAACATTTGAGTGGGGGGTTATTTGCAATTTCTTTTCATGCCATTTCATCCTGACTAATCTTCACATTTTTCATGACATTTCACAAAATGAGGTTCTTCTTTGAGTTTTGGTTCCTAAGTGTATTCCACTGTGGGGTACACATGCATTCTATGTGCCTGAGATCGGAAGATTCTTGGTAGTAGTGTCCATTGGTCCACATCTGCACTCTTTCCTTGTACTCCTCAGTTCCTTCTTACCACACATGGTCTGAGATCGAACACTCCAGTGTCCCTGAATCTCTTCTTCTGACTTTATTTGTAAATACTATATACATATTTTTTTCTTATTAGATACTCTAAGTTTTTTAGTATAGTCAATTAGGGACGAAAGAGTCCTTTTTCCCTTTTGGGACTTCCCCTGCCCCCGCTCTTGTCCCAGCACAGAGATCGAGCTACAGACAGAGTACAGGGATTCAAAATATGTATTTCCTCTTGACAAGCCTTCCTGGTCAGCAATGCCCATCAGAGATATCTGTACTGCCTGAGAGAAGAGATGTCTCTCTTCTCTTCTTCTGAGATTCACAATGGTCACCTTGCTGTAGATAATCCTGTCTCTAAATAGAAACAAATGGCGCATGGCCCTTGACTTAAAGGACTCCTATTTCCACATAAATATACTTCCCTCCCACAGGAGGTTCCTGAGGTTCATGATAGGTATGAACCACGCTCAGTACTGGCTGTTTCCCTTTGCATTGGCAATAATACCCAGAGTATTCACAAAAGTGCTTTCGGTAGTGGCGCAGCACCACTTTCATCACCTCGGCTCAATTGTCTTTCCATATCTAGACAATTGAGGGGGGAGTCTTCTTTGAAGGTAATGTAATCAATAGCATCCTTACTCACTGTCCTAATGTCTCCAGAAATCTGCATAAAGATGTAAAAGTTCACTGTAGTTCCAATACAGACCATAGATTTCCTCCGAGCACCTCTAGACTCACTCAGAGCTAGAGCTTTCTTCCCCACAGACAGGTTCCAATCAATTAAGATTCCTACCAATCAGTTCAGAAAGAGTCCACAAACATCAGTTTGGACATGTCTCATCCTTCTGGGTCAGACACTATGTGACCTTGTTTGCAAGATTCCTACTCGGCTGTGTACAGGCCTGGCTTCTGGTTTGAGCAAGCACAATAAGGACAAGCTAGTTATGATCCCTTTCAGGGTACAAGACTATCTGGCTTGGTGGCAGGACAAAAAATGGGTGTGCCTCAGAAGACATTAGTTATGGGTGCCTCTCTGATAGTCTGAGGCACTCATCAGAATGATCACAGTGTGGGGAACATGGACACCTCATGTCTCCAGGATGCATAGAAATCTCCTGGAATTTAGAGCAGTCTGGGAAGCCGGCAAAAAATTCTTACCATTTATCCACTCCCAGTTTGTTCATGTGAGATTGAACAATATGACAACTGTATTCTATACCAACAAACAAGGGAGATCGACATCCCATTGCATAGAGGCAGTCCACCTGTGGAATTAGTATCATATGATGATGAATACATGTGAGAATTCCAGTCAGCCTCAAGGACTACATATGTACCGGACAGTGGAATGCAGATAGGGATCATGCATCTTGAAAAACTCTGTTTACACAAGGTAAGTAACCTTTTTTTTCCTCTGGAGCAAATTGGGAAAATCCACTTTTTCACATTTTCTCTGGCATTCCACCTTGCTAAAACCAGGCAATTTTCATTTTTTAATTCTGCCCAGTTTTACTAGAAATTTCATGACTCCTCATGTTTGAAAATTGACTCACTGCAGCATCAAAATGTAAGAGCACCAAAAATTGTGATTTCTCTGACCTTTAAAAAAAAAAAGACTATTTTGCAGCAAAATGCTAAAATATTCAAATATTGAATGGTTAATATATCTTTGTCAAATGTTTCCATAATTCTACTTTTTCGCATCCTAACCAAGAAGAGAAAAGCAGATTTTGTTTCAAATAAACAAAGGATTTCGTCTGCAGTACTGGCAACAATCCAGTAATTTTCCAGAACTCAAAATTCACTAGAATGTATTTTTTAAAGAAAGCTTATATTACTTTTGTCTAACATTATCAATTGGCTGAACATTTCCTTTTCCCCTCCACAGTCTATCATCTTTTTAGAATACTTGTCTGTTGCAGAAAGTCAACATCTAAATTCCAAATGGGGTTTATGTGGGACATAGCCCTTGTACTGGTCTTCTGTCCAGCAAAGTTATGTTTTCTTGTGTTCTCTTGACTCTGGTGACTCTTATTCACATGTATAGGACTGAAGAGATGGCCAATTTTGGTGGTGAGGGAACTTTCTTCTATGGCACATTTGTAGAACAGGGATCCTGGGGAATTTCACATTTTCTCCAGGGAGTTCTGGAGTGAGAATCTATGTATTCCACTCCTGTGATTGTAATTGGACTTCTTCTCCATCTTCATCTCATGTGACTCTGTGTTTCTTCCTTTTTTCCCCTGTCATTGTGACTGTAGTCTCCCAAATGATGTGGTGGAAGCCCCGTCACCTTATATATTGTAAAAATAATCTAGACAAAACACAACCAATTGTCAGTAGAGAACAATCCTGCAGTGACTCCAGGGAAATGGACTATATACTCAACAGATCTCTTCTAGTTCTAAACATCTATGATGCACATCTTTGACCTGTCTCTGATAGGCCCGCAAATTATCAGATCCTGCTTCCCAGTGATCAAAACTTTGATAAGGATATAAATCTCCTGCTGGAAGCTACACTGTGAGATGGAAAGTGTGGACCCTTTCATATCCCTCTGTCACTTTTCTTTAAAAGCAATATAGAGACCTTCTTTACTCACTGCTGCTTGTATGTTCTCTATATGTGTCCAAAGAGTTTCCATTTCCCATAGTTCCCCTTAGAGCACATACTCCTATGAGCCAAACAGATAGATGGACAGCACAACAGCCATTTGCAATATTTGTTTTCATGTATTCCTTTATTATGGAAGTCATTTCAACTAGACCATTAAATATCTTTTAGGCCGTGAGAGGCAGTATATCCATCACCCACTGAATTCTAGGTATTTAATGCAGATCTCATATTGATCATTTTCCTCAAATACTAATTTTTATTTATTTCCCCTCCCCAAGAGGCTTAACAAATAAAATATGATATTCTTGCCAGCATGGATTTCTAACACCAGCAGGGAGATGAAATAAGAAAGCTAAGCATACTCCATTAACTAGTATTCATAAACGATTTCTGCTTGTCAGCTGCTTTCTCTGAAAATCAAAATGTGATATTCCCCCTCCCTTTCAATTTGAATTGATTTGTTGGAGTTTCTTTAAGTTCAGACAGCATCACAATTAGAACAAATCCTCTTTATTCAATCTGAGTTCTTCCTTCTCCAGTGGCCCAGCTATGCCCCCCCCCCCCCCCACCCCCAAAAAATAAAACCTATTTAACTTTATAAAGCAGGAAACAAGACAGTATTTTCTTGAGGTTGGATTTAAAAAAAAAAGAAGAAGAAGAAAAGCTACTGCCATCATCATGAGTGTTTGAGTTGGATGGGGGGGGAGTGAGGAGGGGATATTGTTATTGAGAAAAAAGCAGGGCTAAACCTATGCAGAGTTCAATGTAAGGTTATACCTCTCAAAGCTTTCTTTAGGTGTACCCTTTCATGTTATCAAATTGATTTCACATCAATATACTGCCTAGAGTTAAAAAACAAGGAAAAGCGATGCCATATTTCTGAAGGCATTAGAGCCAGTACACTTTCACATTTCTGAAATATATACTGTGATCTCTCTCTCAATTTATCTGTCAATCTTATCATATACAACACTGTATTCAAGAGTTTTTTCTTTGGAATGGAAGGATATGTCCCTAAGTTACTGCCCCTAGAAGAGACCTAAAAATGGCCCAGGTTCATTATTTCTTGCAGGCATAGCTTGCTCTAAAATATCTGTCAAGGTGGACTAATTGTTATTTGATATAGGTCTCAGTGAGATGTGATACTATTTTAAGCATTGGTCTGCTGTTTTACTATTCATTCCCACATACTTGTATTTATACAGCTAGAGACTGTGTGTGCACGGGACAGGTTAGAGTTGTTTGTTTTTTGTTTGCTTCATGCATAAGAGATTTGAGAAAGAGAGGGGTTTAGGTTTTTTTTTTTAATTATTATTTTTTGTAAGAGAGTCATGATAAATTCTACCAGATAATCTTCGCTCTGGGGATTTACAAACTAATCAGCCGTTGACTTAAAAAAAAATACAGGACGGTGGATTAAATTTGGTCCTCTGGCCTCCACTGTGCAGGATATTTACGTTGACAATAAAAAAAAAAAATCACACTGTGCGTCTTATTCTTGGAACAACTATTCAACAGTGCCTAGAGATTATTCAAAGTTTTTCTGAAAGAAAATCACTGACAGATGCCAACAATTAAAAGGAGAGATCAGGAATTTTGCCATCAGTAACAATCCTTTATATTAATAGTTTGGCATGAAACCAACCGGTTTCAGAAACTGTTTTGTCAGCACAAGCTGAATGTCAGGTAAATTGGCTCCCAATAAACAAACATTTGGGTGGGTTTTGAACCATCCTTTTCCCTTCCCCAGAAACGGTGTGTACGCTGCAGGCAATAATAGCTCAAAAGGCAGCATGTGACCTTGGGAAATGTCTGCATCAGGACTATTTCTTTGGTTATGGAAGTGGCTACAATAATTTTGAGGAGCAAAATATTTGGTTTTACAACTGATTTGGCATATTTTCCTCTGGCTTTTTAACAGGATATTCTTTCTCTCTAATTGTTACCATTGAACTGCAGGTTGGAATAAATAATGTTACTACTATTTTTTTGACCTTCTCTAATATCTTTCATTCAAATATCCCAAGACATTTTATGGACAACAGGATCAGAAAAAAATACCTGGGAACTAACTGGCCTCAGTCTCATTTTGCAAGATTGCTCTGAAAATCCACCTGGTCATATTTATTTTGCTTTGCTCCTGCATCTAGAGAAAACTCTGAAGCACCAATCCTACTTTTTTTCTAAATAGATCCTAGTTTCAGGATGTGCCAGGGAAGGTGACATATTCTTTGGATTACTGGGATCTGGGCCCTACACCTAGAGAGAAGAAGAGCAACAAGTGATAGTACAGCACAAAGGTGATTGCTGCTGGATGGATGGACAGTGTCACAAGAAAAATAAAGGACTGTGGAATGACAAGAGGCCTATGCTATGGAAGCTGTAAGGAAGATGGGAGTGGAGGTACACATTTTAGTGGATCTAAAACCTGTTTAGTATCAGCCATTCCTGGTAATTGTCTGGATTCCTTTCAAAGAAGTGTCATTTCCTCCTTTCTCCTTCCCCTTCCCATTAACAAGCAGGATCATCTAAGTTTTAGGAAGCTTTTCCGCAAGACTAAAATACTACAGGGATGTCCATGAACCCACATGGTGGTTATGCTGTGGTGCAGTATTACAGAGTTATGGCATTTGGGTGCAGTATTACAGAGTTATGGCATTTGGGTCTTTGTTGTGTGATGTTACATGTATGATTCTGAACCATCATGTGGCCATGCAACATCAAGCAAACATTGACACAGAGACACTCATAGAGCTGAACAGTGTCACAGAGCCCAAAATGAAATTCTTCTGTGAGTGGCAACCCCACCTTGATTGCTGGCAGGTTTTTCTTTCCCCCTCACCATGAAGGGAATGTTGGTTCCTAAAGCTTGCTGTGTTAAGGGTCCTGTCCTGACATGGGGTCCAATCCTGCAGCACTTACTCATATGTATGTCCTCACTGAAATAAAAAGAACATACTGTCTGAATAAAGGATGCAGAATTTGGCCCAGACTGTGCTAGATGACATCAGCCATTCTGAGAGAAAAGCCGACTTAATGGCTGACCTAATAAAAGCCATAGAAATATTGGACCACTTATTCTGGTAGCAGCTTTATGACACCTAAATAGGTTTTGTTCATGCAAGAAATAATTTTAGAGTTTTTTTCTGCTTCTCACAAATTTGCTTTCATGTATTTTTTTAAGTCAAGCCTCCTGCCTCCTCATGCTGAAAAATTGCTGATGTTTTTACTCTTCAGAAATTGAGGACATTTGCACTCTCCATGCCACATGAATCAGCAAATCTTCCCCCTTAAAAAGCAAGGCTTTTCAGAACGAAGTGGAAACTGTGCTTGACCTATTGATAAATAGAGAACTTCTGATTTTTCTTTCTTCTGTGGCTGCTCCTTTCTTAGGAAAGGAAAGAGAGAAATAGACCAATTATTCTATGTAGGCCTTCTCCATGGGGGCCAATTGATATTTGTTCCCCACAATCCATTCTTTGGTTGCTTTCTACTTTCTACAGAAAGAGTGAAACATTAGCATGTGTACAAAGGGCCAGATTCTGCCTTAACTTTGAATGTAATGTAAAACACCTTTAACCTATGGGATCAATATAAACAGCTGGCATCTAACCTTTTGGCTAAGAGGCATGGTTTTCAGAGTAGCTGAAGTTTTTTGATGGAAAAAACCTAACAGCTTATCTTGACTAGATCTGGTTGGGATTTTTGATCAAACAAAATCTTAGTCCAGTGTTGAAGTCCACTCTTCTTCCACCTCCTAAAAATAATCCTAATAGACAAAAATATTGGTATATTCTTATATCAATTATTAAAGAATGTATGCTCAAGACAGCAGAATCTCCAATACAACTGAAAAAAGACAATGGTAATAGTCTTCTTCTATGGGTAGTGAGAACAGACCTCTAATGTAGCATGAAATGTCTAGCAAATTACTTTTGCCTCAAGTGAGAACTAGTTTTGAGAATTCATATTTCTGATATTGATGGTTTAATTTAGGCAAAAGATGGAGGAATAGAATTAAGAAACATGGCACCTGTAGACTGTGCTTCTGGGAATAAATTCTTCTCCCTATGTACCACAATATCAAACTCACTGAAAAAAAATGCAAAGGGCCTGTGGGTATTATTGTTGCAAGGCTAATCTTGGTGGTTTATTGAATCCAGCCTTTCCACCGCAGCCCAACTTATGGAGATTCAAATTTAAATCAGATTCCGTTTAAATCAGAGCTGGAACTAGTTCAGACTAGTGAGTGTTCTGGGCCAACACAAATACTCTGGCTTCTAAAACACAACCTGCATGTGTAAATTAACCAGATGGATAACCGCACCTTGTGCTAATTAACTCCCACTGTACTGAATACTCAATGATTTCCATCTGCCCCACCCAATCACAATATTCTCTTTTTTCCTCAGTCCTCTGACAGTTGCCACCATTGTCATTGTTACTGGTGCTCTCTGGTCAACTGTTATCCTAATATCTTCTTTCCTAAATTCTCATCAACTGGCATAATAACAGTGCACCACGTGGAATAACCAAGGGATTTAATTTCACTACCAAGTCACTATGATATACAAATGTGAGTGTTTTCAATCATATACAATTGAACTGACTTTCTTTGCACTGAAGATTCCTGTAATTATATCAGCAACCAACACCATAGATTGGCCCTGAAGAGAACAACAAATACAGTTTCATAGCACTACAAGATCCACCAGTCCTGGAATATGTTTAATTCTGATTTAACTGCTGGCGCTGGCAGTTTGACTCCAGAAGTTTACTTCCTGAGAAATCTGAAAGGGGTAATTGTAAGGTATTTCCTAGGCTCCTCTATACTTGTTTCCCGTCTGCCTGTGTGGAAACTAGTGCTAGTAATATAATATTGGATTTAATAATGTTGCGATGCTTCCGTGGAGCATCCAAAACTGTAAATCACCCTGTTACCCCTCTGCCTCAGCAAAAAAGGAATTTGCTGGGGCTAAACTGTGTCCCAGAGGGTTGTAGGCTGGATCATGGTTAGCAACAAGTCGGTTAGTGTTTGGATCTGGGAGGAAAAACCCACTCTTCAAAACTATGGAAGGGGGATTCCTTAGAGGGTCTTTTGCCTCTATTAACTTTTGGATGTACTAATGCACTGCAGTCATTTCATATTGCTATTTCTCTACCTCTCTGAAGATATAACTTGGGAGTCAGGTTTCCATTTCATCAATAGAGCATATAATTTCCCAGCCATTTCTTCTCCCCTGCAAGTATAAAATTAACCCTGATATTAAAGTGAAGTTATTTTAAAAAGTAATAAAAACAAATCACATTCTCTGGCAATTTACTATAGGAATTCCATGGAAACTGCAGAGGGAAAAAAGGATAGAAATTGTTTTTAAGTGGTTTATTTTTAATCAAGTATTTTGCTGCTTTTCACTGGTCTGGAATTCTCTTGAGTCCAGAGCACTATAAAGATAAAACATTGAACACTGGAGAATTTTTAAGCACCTCATAAACACAATAGTTACAAAGTTTTATGGGGAAAAAAATAAAAAGAAAGCACAACTATAAGGATCCTTTCTTGCTATCACTAACCAGATGCTAGGATATCTGTCTTTGTTGCAGCCACAATGGCTTTGGATGGGACTAGATTAATTGCAGTCTTGATGAATGGAATGACTGACATGCAAATAGTTTTGAATACATCATTGTTTTCACTATTTAATTCCTATCCAGCAGATTTTTTATTTCAACACTGTGTCATTGTAATTATCAATTCTATAAACAGAAAACAGTGCAGGTGTGCTTGCAAGCTACCTCTCCGTCACACAATACAATATACTCAGAACTGGGAAATTCAGAAAGACATATAAAATTGCACAAGGTTTATGAGCAGAATGTGCCAGCCCTAGAGTTTTGCTGCCTTAAGGAAAGCTAGAAAATATCCACTCATCCCAACTCCACACTAATGAGCCACTAAATATTTTGCTGACCTTTATACTGTTCTGTCTGTATGATAGAATAACCTTGCTACTAGGTAATCTTACCTGCTAAATGGCAAAACTGAGGTTCTGCAGCTACTTTACTGACTACTTACCATCGTTTCTACAATACTGTGACAGGTAGGACAACTTCTTGCAATATCTTTGGGAGACTATATTGTTTTAAGTATGTGAATGGTTTATGTTTCATTGTGGACCAGGGATTGTATGCACTACACGAGGAGAGGGTTGCCTCAGCTTCTCCGGGAAATGAAAACAATAGGGGACGATTAAGGCAAATCACTTAGGTTATAACACCTGCATAGAGGTACCACCACTCTCACATATTATGGTTCCAACTGGATTGTCCAGATACCAACAGACAAAGAAAGTCAGGACAAATTGCTTGAACTTAAACTGATTTAGGGTCTTCTTGCTGATCCAGCAAATGTACAGGACCTTGGGCAAGTCACTTAAGTACAGATCCACAAAGTATTTAGGCTTCTAACTTCCACTGATTTCAATGGAAATTAGGAGTCTACCTATCTTTGAGAAACTGGCCTTTAAGCTCTCTGTGCCTGAGCTTCCCACCTATAAAATGGAGATACTGCTATTTCCTTTCTCCCACCCTTTGGTATGCATGATTATGTAGTCTTTGATTGAAGAAAGCAACCCCATTCAGGCAAGCACTTAAATATCAGTAACTTTAATGACTTAAAGTTAAGCACATGCATAAGTGCTTTCCTACATAGGGATGGATTTATTCACACATTTGAGTGCTTTCCTGAATCATGGCCTTAGAATGTATGGCCTAGATAGTGCAGAAAATTACTTAACTCCTGTTGATTTCTATGAGAGTTAAGCACTGGAGTGAGTTTCACCATCATGCCTGCCACCCCAATTATTTCCTGGAACCCTAGCTCTTCTTAATCCTAATCCTGAGGGTTGTCCTGATGAGACCGGGCCAGAGAGAGAGAGACCCAGATGGCATCACCATCCCTACTAGCTCCAGCTGAATCCCTACATGGGATAAAATAGGATCAGACCTAACAAACAACATCTCCAGTTCATCTCAATTAATTTATTCTTTTTCCCCCCAAAAGGATAGTTATTACCATCTTTAATACCATCAAGGAGACTGTCAAACAAGGGGTTTCCATCTAAGAACTCTTTCTAGCTAAAGGGAAGGGAACAAGAGATATTATTAAAATGAAAGCCTTACTTAACACTTTACATTTCAAATGCTTTAACTATTTTCTCCTTCATTTCTGTATCTTTAATAAAAGGTTAAAAGGATTTTTAATGGTGTTTGCCATGGTACTAAGCAGACTAAGGTCTCTATATATCAAACCCTAAACCTTTTTATACACTGTTTAGTTTGGACAGTGACTGGGTTGTATTAACATCTTTGGCCCATTTATTCCATCTAAATGAATCCAAAACACCTAAGTCCCTTTGGAGCTCTGGGTCTAAGCTCTTTGGGGCATGGGCAGTCTCTTACTATACTGTTATTATGACTAGAACAATGGAGCCCGAGTCATGGTGGGGTCTCTAGATTCTAATGTAACACAAATAATAAACAGTTTGGTGCGGGAAGCTATGCAAACGGTGGTGTGTCTGTTTTCTGTGGACTTCACCCTAACATTTCAGCTATGTGTTGAGACAGCAGTAATTTTGTTATTGGAGTTGTTGTAGCCTCCTTCTGCCAATACACACAAACTTTGTTTTCTGATACAGATTTTAATTTTTTTACTACTTGACTCCTATGGAACAACTCAAGGCACACAAAGATAAGCATGAGAGTTAGTCTTTGCAGAATTGGGACCTGTGTATGGAAAAAGACAAATGACCAAGAAAAACTTACGTACACTCAGAAATAGTGTTGGTGATGGGCAGGTGGCATTCACTCCTCTGAGTTGGTACTGAGCATTGCAGAGAGGCACTGTGCCACCTGTATAGAGGACATCATCTCTAGTTCTTAATAATGATTCTCTTGCACTTTTCTTATGCTAAGGAATAATAGCTGTCCATAGAGCTGGTTGAGCAGTGTGCAATTCAATCTCTTGTGTCCCTTAATATTCACTGTTTGTGATAGTTTTTAAGGTGCAAGTTTTCTTCATCTGAATGTTCATAAACAGTGGATTTTGGGGCCTGTAGCCAAATGAGTAACATAATAAACAATAGAGTAAAATATTTTCATAGCATCTTTTCATCCAAGGATTTCAAAGCACTTTACAAATATTAATCAATTTAACCTCAGAACACTCCTGTGAGGTAGAAATGGCTTGCCTCATTTCACTTTGCACTTCTGCAGTGTAATCTGTCTAAACATTTTAAAATGCTGGACAAACAATATTAAATTAAACCTTGCAATACCCCTTAGTATTGTAGTATTCTGGAGAAAGCAGAGAGTCTCAAGTTTCCATAAAACTTTTTTTTATTAGCATCTATGTGCCAACCCTTACTTAAGGCAGATCATAAAGTAACATTCTAACCCTTTAAAGATTGCCCCTAATATAAATGCAAATTTACTTCCTTTCGGCCAAAATCACATTGTTCTCTCACTTTAATTATTGTAAATATTTTTTCCCTTTTCTACTATAAGTAGTTTTAATCCTACTGAAAAGTTTTCAATATAGACTCTCCTGGAGATCAAAAATCTCTGCTTGGATTATAATGGTCTATAAGGGTTAGATACAACGTGGTCTCCAGAAGTGCAGACCTCCTGCAGACGGGCCTTAATATACCACTTGAACTTCAAAGCATCTTGACCACTCAAGAATTAGAAAATTAGAGTTATTGACAAAATTATTTATGTCTAAATGATATAATGCACCATCATATTAAATTCTCTTAAACCACTTGCTATAAGCCTTTATTCCTCATTTGGGCATCAGCTGAATGGAGAGTCTGACTGAAATATTGTGGTATCTAAGAAACCATGTCCAGTTTACAGTTTATGAACATAATTTCTGAGGAAAAGCAGCTAAGCAGGGATGATAATTTCTAAATGGGGAAGGGAATGCCAGTGATAACTGTTTTGTCATTATGACAACATCTAATTGCTGACTTTGTAATCCTATTGTGCCAAATGACAGCGGATCTTACTGATGGACTTCCTGATTCTGGGGAGCAGAAATGAAATTAAAATATTGGATCAGATTTCTCATGGGCCAGTGTGCATGCTGATTTTTAAGGGCTTGATCCTAACAGGTGCTGAGCACTGCTGTGAGGTGCCAAGCATGCTCATCTTCCAGTAGAGAGCTGAGAGCACACAGCATCTCTCAGGAGATGGCAGCACCTTTCAGGATTAACTCTTATATCTGGGGTTTAGAAAATAGCTTTGGGACTAATTATTGTGCATTGTCTCCTTCCTAGCATTAGAGTTGATGTCATCTGTCTATAAACCTTATCAGATCAGATCAATTTCAAACCAAAACCTTGACAAAAACAAGCTCAAACTCAATATACTTTTTCTTTTAATAACTAGCTTAAATGTCTCTGTGTGTATGTATATTGTATTACAAAATGTATACAGTATTACGTGTACGTATTTTGCTATAGTTTTAAACTACATGATAATTCATGTTGTTTCTGAACTAGTGTGCCATCATACTATACAATAGACTGAACATTAACACTTGACATTATTGTAATTTGTAAAAATTAGTAAAGGCTGAAGCTCTAAAGGGTTAGAGAATCAATTCATTTTGGATAAGTCCCCTTAAACCTTAATATAGCCAATGAAAATTAACGTTTCCATAATCCCAGATTAGTCTAACATTAATTAAAGGCATTCAGTAATGGGAGGCAACATAGACAAGTGGTTAGCACAGCATCATGGGAATCAGATGGCCTGAATTCTGCTCTTTGCAGACCTGAATTTGCCTGTTGTCTTGGGCATCTTATTTACTGTCTGTCTGTGTGAGTTTCCTCATCTGTGAAATAGGGCTAATACAATTTGTAAATGATCTGAGGTTAGAAAATATGTTGTATCCAGAAAGTGTATTTTTATCATTATATTAGAAACAATAGGATGCAGTGCTTATACCCGAGAACTAGGAAACAAGACTCCTGGGTTCTATTCCTTTCCCTACCACTCATTTGCCTTCTGATCTTTGGTAACTCACTCAGACCTTTGTGTGGCTCAGTTTTCCCCATCCATAAAATAGGGATTATAGTTACTTCACACTAGAGTTAGATGGGAACTGTTTTCCCATCCCATGGGGAAAAAAAAAGAAATTTTGATTTTTTTCTCTTTGGCAATTAAGACAAAAAGTCAAAATCTCAAAAAATGTTTGAACCAAACATCTGGAAAAAATCAGTTTAGGTCAATCAAAACATTTCATTTCAATAATTTTAAAACTTTTTGTCTCAGTTATGAACTTTTTTAAAAAAAACTTTTCATGTTTTATCAATAAATTAACTTAAATTTCAAAACAAAAGTAGTTTTGCACCAAAAAAGTTGAACTTATCCTTTCAAAAAAGAGTATATTTCAACAATTTTGAAACCTTTTTCCATTTTTTTCCAAAATGGGAAATTTGTCAAAAATTAACTCTTTCCCATGAAAAATTTTGGTTTTGACAAATCGGCATTTTCCAATGAAAAAAATGTTTTGTTGAAAAATTCCCAATATTAGGCTTTATTAATATTTGCTAAGCATTTTCACAGCCTGGCATGGACAGTTTTATTGAAGTGTAAAATATTATGATTATCAAAGTATTCCAGAGTAAGTAGGAAACAGAAGTGAAATAAAAGAATAAGTGTAGAGGATACTGCAGGAATATTCTAGCTCTTTGAGAAGCTTGAAATAGGATTGCCGCTTTTCCCTTCCACTGAGTGTAATTGTGACTGTCAGGCCGAGGGAAACAGAAAGGGATGCATTAAGGAACAACATTAGGGCCAGGAAAATATCAAATCAAGGTGAAAACAAAATTCTGTCAAATCATCCCAGTAGTTCCAAGAATCACAGTAAGAAAGAGGCACAAATAGATATAGTCATAACAAAATTTAATTTTTCAAATGTCAAGGGATTTCCGCTTTTAGACTACAGGATGTATGCATATTTGTCATCCCTTTTTGATCTGAGTAGTTAGCCGATATTGGGTGTCTGCCAGGTTGTTTTGGTTCAGAGAAGACAGAGATGATGAGTCAGGTATTTATTTGCTGCAATTTTATTTATTTACAAAGAATGTACGCAAAGTCCTATTTCCCAGAACTTAGTAGGAATCAAACAACAGGATTCTTTCCTCACAGTTCCAAGCCTCTTTCAAACAGTACTCAGCCCAGAAAGCTCTCTTGGTAGACTTTCTCAGAGACAGTCTCAGTGCCTATTTTGCTGAGTCTTTGGCTTTGTCGTCTTTCTCTGTGTCTCTTTCAGTGTCTTGCAGGAATTGGGTTTTGTTGATTTTTCTCACATTCTCTTTCTCACACACACAAACCCACCATTCCAATCCAAGCAATCTCTCAACCCTGAGTTTATCAGATTAACAGTGGATTAATTTGATTTGGGGCCACAAGGCTAACTCCAACTCCAGCCTTCTACATGGCTTTGCTTTGGGTAGAGGCTCCTATTGGTTCAGCTTTCTATTCCATAAAAGAGTCCATGTGCTTTTTACATTTGTCCTGAATGAAAGGAAGCTGTTAAACCTAGTTGAAGCTGGTGGATGTAACTCAACCCCTAAATGTAGCCAAGATGTCAGCTTGAGTTCAGGAGAATTTTTGTACATGAGGATCCCAAAGCAAAAGTGTCAAAGGACATAAGAAAAAAACAATGTAGAGAAAAAAGCAAAATTGCCAACCTCCTCCTCACACGCAAATAATCAAAGCAGTTCACAAATATATTTAACCTATAATAATAATATAATACATTGCAATCCACCTGAAGTCAGGCTGCAAGGCTGCAGTTACAACTATTACAATCAGTGTGAAATTAACCAGGGTACTCATTTGCAATAGAAAGGCAAGCAGATATCTAGAAGTAGTCTGGGAGTGGTTACCAGCCTCACCAGACCAAGCGCCTGGTTGTGCAACCACCAAAGTCAGTAAGAATTTTGTATCTTACTTCGGAGGAGCAGGATTAGGCGCTAGACCTGGATGTACAGACCAGTGCCTGTCCTTTCCTATGCAGACTCTAACCCCCTGGGGAGGCAAGGGTTCAGAGCAAAGTTACACTGAGGATTAGAACACATACTAACTAAATGGAAAGTAGGCATTAATTTCACCAGAGTTAAGGACACATACTGTTCAGAAAGACATGGGTATCCTAAATGAAGTCATAAATACCTGAAATTCTAGTACTGGGACACTGACCAGTGGTTGGGTTGATATTGATAGACAGGGAGATACTGCTGGCTGATTTACCTAACTACTTGGCCAAATAACTTGGAGGGTTTGTAACAACTAGAGCAGCCAATCTTCTCTATTATCTGAGAATTTATCTAGCATTTTATTATACTTCCAGTAAACCTCTGACAAATCAGCCTCCCTGTGAGCACTGACCTTCTACTAAATAATAGCACATTTAAACCTAAATTGGAAATTCATCTCTTCAAAATAACTAGTTTAAATAATTCCCAATTCAGCTTTCTTTCTTTCATTTTTCTTTTTCCCAGAGAACAAACACAGGCGAGAAAACTTTGGAGCATTTACAAGCGGACTGCCCAATAAGAACAACAGGGTTTGTCCAGAAATGGCAAGTGCCCCAGTTTATATTGTAGCTGCCAACACTCTTTAATATTCAGAGTCTGATGTCTGCACAATTATCAAAGGCAGACACTTGTTCCTGCTCACTCAGGCGAAGCAATGCTCTGACTAAATCTACAACCCCTTTTCCTCTGGGCTTTTCAAAATTCCGCAAATAAATATGCATGTTGTCAAGAAAAAAAAATCTTTTAAACTTATTTTCTATTGGACAATGCTGTATTAATTAACATGGACTTCTTCATGTTTCTGTCATATCCGGATTCATATATCTTCTCTCATTTGCCTCTTTCCTACAGAAGAAAGATGTGTGCCCTCAACCAATCATCTGACATTTTGTCTTGCGTAGGTGGAAATAAGAGCAGACAAAAGATAGCAGGAGTTCACAACATAGATTGTTAGTTACTCATGTTCCAGTAGGAGCTAAGCCACCAAAACCCCCACAAATGTTATTCAAATCACACCAAGTCCAAGGGCTGACAGAAGTTTGCAAAAGCCCATATGTTCAAAATTAGGAATAAAAATCTGATCTCAACTGCTCCCCATCTATGCTTCCTTATGTTTAGTTTCTACAGCATAAATGGCAGATGCAGTGACCATTCACACTGACTTACTGAAGTCTTAGGTCAATGGAATTTTATGGCAACTCTCTTGAAAATGACTATGCATTATAAGAGCACTTACATGTGATTTCCCACTGCCTTATTGCAGTTTTAT
>NW_020664447.1:25259756-25260569 GCF_002925995.2 Terrapene triunguis
TATCAAATCCCCCCCTCATTCTTCTCTTCTGCAGACTAAACAATCCCAGTTCCCTCAGCCTCTCCTCATAAGTCATGTGCTCCAGCCCCCTAATCATTTTTGTTGCCCTCCGCTGGACTCTTTCCAATTTTTCCACATCCTTCTTGTAGTGTGGGGCCTAAAACTGGACACAGTACTCCAATGAGGCCTCACCAATGTCGAATAGAGGGGAATGATCACGTCCCTCGATCTGCTGGCAATGCCCCTTCTTATACAGCCCAAAATGGTGTTAGCCTTCTTGGCAACAAGGGCACACTGTTGACTCATATCCAGCTTCTTGTCCACTGTAACCCCTAGGTCCTTTTCTGCAGAACTGCTGCCTAGCCATTCGGTCCCTAGCCTGTAGCAGTGCATGGGATTCTTCCGTCCTAAGTGCAGGACTCTGCACTTGTCCTTGTTGAACCTCATCAGGTTTCTTTTGGCCCAATCCTCTAATTTCCTTACAAGCACTGTAGGAAAACTATGCAAAAAGTAATAAAGCCACAGGATGTCTTGTCTTTATTGTGTAGGCTCCTCCATGAAATGGAATGTTCTTTCCTGATGAATCTGTTAATACTCTCCATTGGATTTGATCTGAGAGCTGCTGTCAAGGCTCAGGAACTCCACATAGATAGTCCCATTCTCCTTCAAATCCCCCAAATCTGTGGCGGATCTCAAGGGATCTGAAGGATTTGGGCACTGAACCCACTGCTCCTTCCGCAGGAAGATGGAAGGGCTAACAATGCTTCCCTGATAGAAGAATTTGGTGGAAGTTCTATTACAGAGATGCTTATA